>NW_026970063.1:0-300000 GCF_028390025.1 Pseudophryne corroboree
GACAGCTACTCTAAGATGGACTGGTTGGAAGAGGCATATGGCGTGGACCTCAAATGTAGAGAATATAAGGGATGGTTCTGGTGGTATGAGTTGGTAGGAGTAACTAGAAGGTAAAAGGACCCCAACACCACCCCCATGGCGACCCCCAGGTCGGGGTGTGTGTGTGAATGTAAGTCCCCCAGCAGAGAGAGCAGCAGCAGAAGTAGTGTCAGAGGGCGTAATCCAAGTTTCAGTAATGGCTAGTAGGTGTAGGGAGTTGGAAATGAAAAGGTCATGAGTGGGGACCAGTTTGTTACAAACAGATCTGGCATTCCAGAGGGCACAGGATAGGGGGTATGAGTTTGTGGGAGAGATGTGAATTAGATTTTCAGGGTTGCTGTAGCGATGAGGTGGGATTAACTTTGAGGGCAGGGATGATGAGAGAGTAGTGATGGTACGGGTGCCTGAGCTAGGAGGGGAAACTGCAGGAGGTGGGCAGGGAGGGAGGTCAGTGTGATGTGGATGGGGGTGTGGGGAGGTGACAGGGAAGGGAGAGAGGGAGCAGGGCTGAGTTGTGGGGTAGCAGGACCATGGGGCAGAGGTGAATGAAAGTAGGGTAACAGGAAAGGTGGGGGAAGGAAACAGAGGGATGGAGGGGAGACAGAGGAGGGGAGAGAGGAGGAGGTGGAGGAGACTAGTGGGGGAAGGATAAAGATACATTATTAGGTAGACACTGAGTGATGTGGGGAGTATAAGAAAACCTTGACATAGTGTTAAGTAGGTAAATAGGTTGAAGTAGTGGAAGTAGGAGAGGAGACTGTAAGGCAATCCGAGCAGAAGAATTGCAGAAATGCAGGTGAGAAAAGCAGTGTAGGCTCAAGGGGTGTAGATTTAGTATGAAATGAGTCAAAAGCGTAGATAAAGTGGGTGCAGAAATGTATTTGGAGTGTAAGAAATGAAAGGATTGTGAGAGGTTTAAGAAGCAATGGTAATTATGTTAGATGTTTTAAGTGTTTGCAGGTAAAATTGCATTGGTGCAGCTGTGCTTAAAAAACAAAATTACAATAATACAGATACAGGCATTTGTAGGTGAAATGGATGGTTTATGAAATGTCCAAGTAAGGTAGTTCTGTGCTATGTAATCAGATGCAACAATCAGGAGGTGAGTGATCTGAGGAGTAAGTGACTCACATTTGTTATTAGTTCTTCAGTTTTCTTTGTTTTGTTAGATTGGTGTGCTTCTGTTTTCCTTCTTTTTCACTTCGATTGAACGCTGATTGAACACTGCTGTTATGTGTCAATTTTATCACGCTTTGATAAAAATGCACGCTTAGATCAATAAATGCACAGCCAAATGGCTTTGCACAGCCTACACCATTGGACTTAAGTAGAAGACTATTACAAGTGAAACCAATAATTGAAATCTGTAACCACACCCCACCCCCTCAAATGCCAGGCAATAAATTACCTTAAAAACAACAACCAGGCATTCCACAAAGATTAAACTGGGTCTATATCATTCAAAACTTTAAAAAAGTACTTCAAAATCACATACTATGCAATAATGTTTCAATTTGCATTACCCAGCAGAATTAGCTTTGCATATATAGATATAGTGCAGCAGAATATATTGGTGGTTGTAGTCAATTGTAATTACCTGTAGGTGACAAGAAGAGAAGAAACGTCAATTCACAATTGATATCAGTTGAAGATAAATTAATGCTGATTGAACACTGCTATGTGTCAATTTTATCACGCTTTGATAAAAATGCACGCTTAGATCAATAAATGCACAGCCAAACGGCTTTGCACAGCCTACACCATTGGACTTAAGTAGAAGACTATTACAAGTGAAACCAATAATTGAAATCTGTAACCACACCCCACCCCCTCAAATGCCAGGCAATAAATTACCTTAAAAACAACAACCAGGCATTCCACAAAGATTAAACTGGGTCTATATCATTCAAAACTTTAAAAAAGTACTTCAAAATCACATACTATGCAATAATGTTTCAATTTGCATAACCCAGCAGAATTAGCTTTGCATATATAGATATAGTGCAGCAGAATATATTGGTGGTTGTAGTCAATTGTAATTACCTGTAGGTGACAAGAAGAGAAGAAACGTCAATTCACAATCGATATCAGCTGAAGATAAATTAACGCTGATTGAACGCTGCTGTTATGTGTCAATTTTATCACGCTTTGATAAAAATGCACGCTTAGATCAATAAATGCACAGCCAAACGGCTTTGCACAGCCTACACCATTGGACTTAAGTAGAAGACTATTACAAGTGAAACCAATAATTGAAATCTGTAACCACACCCCACCCCCTCAAATGCCAGGCAATAAATTACCTTAAAAACAACAACCAGGCATTCCACAAAGATTAAACTGGGTCTATATCATTCAAAACTTTAAAAAAGTACTTCAAAATCACATACTATGCAATAATGTTTCAATTTGCATTACCCAGCAGAATTAGCTTTGCATATATAGATATAGTGCAGCAGAATATATTGGTGGTTGTAGTCAATTGTAATTAACTGTAGGTGACAAGAAGAGAAGAAACGTCAATTCACAATCGATATCAGCTGAAGATAAATTAACGCTGATTGAACGCTGCTGTTATGTGTCAATTTTATCACGCTTTGATAAAAATGCACGCTTGGATCAATAAATGCGCAGCCAAACGGCTTTGCACAGCCTACACCATTGGACTTAAGTAGAAGACTATTACAAGTTAAACCAATAATTGAAATCTGTAACCAAACCCCCCCCCACCTCAAATGTCAGGCAATAAATTACCTTAAAAACAACAACCAGGCATTCCACAAAGATTAAACTGGGTCTATATCATTCAAAACTTTAAAAAAGTACATAAAAATAAACATACTATGCAATAATGTTTCAATTTGCATTACCCAGCAGAATTAGCTTTGCATATATAGATATAGTGCAGCAGAATATATTGGTGGTTGTAGTCAATTGTCATTACTCAGCAGAATTAGCTTTGCATATATAGATATAGTGCAGCAGAATATATTGGTGGTTGAAGTCAATTGTAATTACCCAGCAGAATTAGCTTTGCAAATATAGATATAGTGCAGCAGATATATTGGTGGTTGTAGTCAATTGTAATTACCCAGCAGAATTAGCTTTGCATATATATAGTGCAGCAGAATATATTGGTGGTTGTAGTAAATTGTAATTACCCAGCAGCAGCTCTACTGCACTCAACATCACCAGTGCTCACAATATATATAATGCTATATACTATGCCATAGTGGTGCTTACTATATAACACCTCCTACTGCGTTCCCCCTGGCAATGAGCATGACACCCAGAGAGTGAAACCCCTGGCAATGAGCATGACACCCAGCACGTGAAACTCTTGGCGTTGAGCAGTTTTTGTAAAAGTAATTAGAAGCTTTACTGTAGGGCATAGTGTATCACAGATATTGTGGTCAGTGACATAATATGTTCCAAAGGGCATTAATGTGTGGGGCTTAACATGGTGGAAATTACTGTACTTTTTTCCCTGTGGTGGCCGAGGTCTGTTGGTGCAGGGTCAAGAACTAGGGTGTAAGGTAGTCTTTGCCTGCAAGGCTACGCTCATTTTATGGAGACCATACCCATACATTTAAGTGTGGCATATACCTGCGCTTGCTCGCGGGGTGAGAACATCTCCCTAATTGAATTCAGCGATATGAATAGAGGTTGTGCAGCAGCCACAGAAAGGGTTAATCTCTGCAGCTTGTCACTAAATTACATTGTTGCAATTTTAGCTGGGAGCTGCAATAATTACTCTAATACATAACACAGCCAACACTTCTATATTCACACAATATACTGCATGGTGAATATAGAAGTGGTGCTTGCTAAACAGCACCTCCTACTGCATTCCACATCACCGCTGGTCACACTCATATCAGGCCCATAATGCAGTATACTATGCCATAGTGGTGCTTACTATATAACACCAGGTGCTGTGCAGTGGTCAAAACACACTAACTGGTCCCATGCTGTTGTTGAACTAAAGGCCTATACACACGATGAGATTCGGTCTATGCTAATAGGTTTAAAAAGGTTACATAAAAGCTACTTTATGTATTTATTCATTAAAGTTTTTAAGTTGTATTTTACAACCATACAATGATATGATATATAATGTATCGTATAATCATTACATAATGTTGATGGCATTGAATTGTCTCTGCCTTGACTAGTGGCAGCAGCTTCAGCACTAGGTGGAAGTGGATCTTGATCTTTCCCTATTTTACCCTCCACCTTTTTGTTCTCCATTTTTTAATGTGTGGAATTATATGCCAGTAATATATCTGGAATTAGACGGTGGTAATGTCTGGAATTAGATACCACTAGATAGATACCAGATATCACTGTGACTGGAATGATGACATATGCACAGTGACAGGACACTACCACAGCACCCTACAGCAGCCATATGCGGCACAAGACACTGGAGTATTAGTAATGTACTGTAGTATACTGAGCACCACAAGACAATGAGCAGTGATACGGAGCACTGATGAGATTACTAGAACTGACACTGAGCAGCCAGATGCAGCACTGGACTATTAGTAATGTTCTGTAGTATACTGAGCACCACAATGCAGCACAAGACAATGAGCAGTGATACTGAGCACTGATGAGGATACTAGAACTGACACTGAGCAGCAAGATGCAGCACTGGACTATTAGTAATGTACTCTAGTATACTGAGCACCACATTGCAGCACAAGACAATGAGCAGTGATACTGAGCACTGATGAGGATACTACTGAGAACTGACACTGAGCAGGAGAGACACACTACAATTTCATCTTGCGCCTCTTTTTTTATTTATCTTTGCATCATGTGCTGTTTGGGGCTATTTTTTTAAGTGCCATCCTGTCTGACACTGCAGTGCCACTCCTAGATGGGCCAGGTGTTTGTGCTGCCCACTTGGGTCGCTTAGCTTAGTCATCCAGGGACCTTGGTGCAAATTTTAGGACTAAAAATAATATTGGGAGGTGTGAGGTGTTCAGAATAGACTGGAAAGGAGTAGAAATTATGGTTATTGAGCTTAATACTATAGGATCAAAATTACCCCCAAATTCTATGATTTTAGCTGTTTGAGGTTTTAAAAAAAAATCACCCGAATACAAAACCCGAAAGGGTGGTTTTGCCAAAACGCGTCCGTATCCAAAACACAACTGCGGATCCGAAACCAAAACCAAAACATGAAACACGAAAAATGCCCGCTGCACATCTCTAGTTAGGGGAGAAGCATGTAGCCTTGTAGACTATGCACAGCTATATCTAGAAAAATATACGATCTAATCTTTAACCAACCAATGCAAGAAAGTATTTAATGTGAAAATACGAAACACTAGACTAATTGGAGGTGCGCCCTAAAGCAAATTACAATGTTAGGATTAGGGGGTTCGGAAAGACCTCTAGTGTAAACACTACTATATACATTTTAAGATAGGAAGGTACAAATTACATATTCACATTGCATCTATGGGCTGGATTCAAATGTCCCTTTCCTCCCTCAATCGTGCCCGTCAGCAGCTATTCTAATGTTGCTGCCAACGGGTGCGACATGTTTATTTCAGCTCGCTACCCCCAGGGGAAACAAGCTGAAATGTGTGCAAAGAGACCCATTTGGGCAACCAAACGGTGTCTTTTCAAGATCGCGCCCATTACTTTATTCAGGTTTAGGTGCTTTGTGCACCTAAACCAGAGTGTAATGTGCGCAATAATTGAGGGCATTTGAATTTCCCTTATATGTGTGTGTGTGTGATATACACACAGACACACATACTGTATTTCTTTATATAATGGACACCTCAGTTTCTATTCATTCATGTCCTGCCCCCTACTCTGTCAGACCCCTTCCCCTCTACTTTTCTGACCACAAACGCCACTCATTCTTGTTGAGTGCTGGTGGGCCCATTCAGAATTTTGCTATGGGGCCCACAAAGGTCTAGTTACGCCACTGGGCAGGGTTATAGAGGAGGCGGTGCAAGGCATCCTGGGAACAGTCAAAGCTTTAGCCTGTTGGTGCCTTGGATCAAGATCCAACTCTACACCCCGATGTTAGTGTAGTGCCTTTTGGGGTTAAGGTTTTACAGAAAGTTACAGGTTTTTTTAATTTAGTAAAATATGCCCCATTTTAAAGATAGGGCATTTACATTTGTTGCACCTGTGCAGTACATAGCAGCCTGCAGGGCATGTACAGTGGCTTCATTTGGGTGCACATACATTGCCGGCTCCTGGTCGCAAACTGAAATTATTGTGTGTAAGTGGAATTAGCGGTGTTTATGTCATACAGGGGGGTGGGGGAGGTTTGTGGTTGGTGGGGGGCACGCTGTGTGATTATTATCCTGCATCTATACATACATGCGCTAACACCTGGACATACACTGATGTACCCACACCTAATATCCATACATACACGCCCTGACACCTGGACATACACCAACATTCCCACACCTGCATCTATACATACACATGCTGACACCTGGACATACACCAACATACAAGCACCTGCATCTATATATACACGCGCTGACAAATGGACATACACCGACGTACCCACACTTGCATCTATACATACATGCACTGACATCTGGACATACAAGCACCTGCATCTATACATACACGCGCTGACACCTGAACCTACACTGACGTTCCCACACCTGCATCTATACATACGCATTCTGACACCTGGACATACACAGACGTACCCACACCTGCATCTATACATACACGCGTTGACACCTGGACGTACACTGACGTACACACACCTACATCTATATATGCATGGATGCAAATGTGGGTACGTCTGTATACGTCCAGGTGTTAGCATGTGTATGTATAGATGTTAGGTGTGGGTACATCAGTGTATGTCCAGGTGTCAGCACATGTATGTATAGATTCACATGTGGGTAAGCCGGTGTACGTCCACGTGTCAGCATGTGTAGGTATAGATGCAGGTGTGGGTACGTTGGTGTACGTTTAGGGGTCAGCGTGTTTATGTATAGATGTTGGTGTGTGTATGTCAGTGTACGTACAGATATAGGTGTGTGTATGTATGTATGTATGTATGTATGTATGTATGTATATGTATAGAGGAAGGTGTGATACATACATATAACACATACATGATAGATACATACATATATCACACACACAATAGATAGATAGATAGAACACATACATACAAGATAGATACATACATACATGATAGAATGGAAAACAAGGTGATATCTAATTAGCACACAGGTAAGGAATTAAGAAAATCTTTATTTAAGGGTGAAGATGTTTCTCACAAAATTGTTGACCCAATGCATCATTGAAATTCAAGCTGGAAAGATGAATTTAATATATCACTTGTACATTTTGTATTGCTCTTCTGGTGACAATGTAGTTTGTTTTTGTCAATTACCATTTTAATAATAGGGTAAAGAAAATTAAGTGGATTTTTGAAAGAAAACAATACTGTCAATATACTATTAAAACAAATTAAAATGGTAAAAGTTATTGTACTTTAAGTAAAAATAAAAGAGACAAGGGCCCTCATTCCGATTTGTTCGCTCGGGAAAAATCTTCGCATCGCAGCGATTTTCCGCTTAATGCGCATGCGCAATGTCCGCACTGCGACTGCGCCAAGTAAATTTGCTATGCACTTAGGAATTTTACTCACTGCATTTTCATCGTTCTGGCGATCGTAATGTGATTGACAGGAAATGGGTGTTACTGGGCGGAAACAGGCCGTTTTATGGGCGTGTGGGAAAAAACGCTACCGTTTCCGGAAAAAACGCGGGAGTAGCTGTAGAAACGGAGGAGTGTCTGGGCGAACGCTGGGTGTGTTTGTGACGTCAAACCAGGAACGACAAGCACTGAACTGATCGCAGATGCCGAGTAAGTCTGGAGCTACTCAGAAACTGCTACGAGGTGTGTAATCGCAATATTGCGAATACATCGTTCGCAATTTTAAGATGCTAAGATTCACTCCCAGTAGGCGGCGGCTTAGCATGAGCAAATCTGCTAAAATCCGCTTGCGAGCGAACAACTCGGAATGAGGGCCAAAATATCAATCCCAGTTTTGGATTACTTTAATTAACAAAAAAAAAATGCATATAGCAGA
Organism: Pseudophryne corroboree; assembly: GCF_028390025.1. Taxonomy (NCBI): domain Eukaryota; kingdom Metazoa; phylum Chordata; class Amphibia; order Anura; family Myobatrachidae; genus Pseudophryne; species Pseudophryne corroboree. The sequence continues at coordinate 8,144 of NW_026970063.1, forward strand.
GGATAGTTTCAATCTGCCTACCTCTGGGTTATGGGCCCAGCATGCTTCCATTGCTGTACTCTGCTGCACATGTAAGTGCAAGAGATCCTGAAGCACTCAATCATCATGGGAAAGTACCAATGTGTTTCTTCGTTGGTTGATAGAAGAAACATCTTAATAAAACTCTCCAGATTATTGACTTTTTTAAGTTTTTCTAGGAAACGTTTTAGATGAATGCTTATTAGCATTTGTCAGTATGTACTTTTGCAAAGTGTCTCTGTGGCGCAATCAGTTAGTGTGTACGGCTATTAACCAAAAAGTTGGTGGTTCAATCCCACCCAGGGACGTAATTGACCTTGTTATCAGATTTTGGTGATCTTTAAGTAGACAAGTCAAATTTCATACCCCCTGTTATGGTGTAGGGTACCTGGCCTTCTCTGATGTAATTAGAGTTAGATTTGATTCAGTGATTTTATAAAAACATCTAGGAAGCACAATTTAGCAGTGGGTAGCAGAGAAAAAGAAATATGCTGGCAAAAAAATCAAATTGCGTGATTAAACAGCTCTTCATTTTCTGGCTTTATTTTTATGCTAACAAATTTGTTCTCTGAAAAGTGTCCACAAAGCCAAGTCTCTGATTAACACCTTTGTAGGGATGGTTTTTCACCTATTACTAAATTAAACTTGCTTCATTGGAAAGGCAGCAAGATGTATTCTCATTTCAATGTCTACTGAAATAATACAGGTTGACACCAGGAAACATTAACGCCACTGCATCCTTGCTGCTTTCTCATGTGGAAGTCTGTTTAATGTGAAAACAAGGTGATATCTAATTAGCACACAGGTAAGGAATTAAGAAAATCTTTATTTAAGGGTGAAGATGTTTCTCACAAAATTGTTGACCCAATGCATCATTGAAATTCAAGCTGGAAAGATGATTTTAATATATCACTTGTACATTTTGTATTGCTCTTCTGGTGACAATGTAGTTTGTTTTTGTCAATTACCATTTTAATAATAGGGTAAAGAAAATGAAGTGGATTTTTGAAAGAAAACAATACTGTCAATATACTATTAAAACAAATTAAAATGGTAAAAGTTATTGTACTTTAAGTAAAAATAAAAGAGACAAAATATCAATCCCAGTTTTGGATTACTTTAATTAATAAAAAAAAATGCATATAGCAGAGGATAGTTTCAATCTGCCTACCTCTGGGTTATGTGCCCAGCATGCTTCCATTGCAGTACTCTGCTGCACATGTAAGTGCAAGAGATCCTGAAGCACTCACTCATCATGGGAAAGTACCAATGTGTTTCTTCGTTGGTTGATGGAAGAAACATCTTACAAAAACTCTCCAGATTATTGACTTTTTAAAGTTTTTCTAGGAAACGTTTTAGATGAATGCTTATTAGCCTTTGTCAGTATGGACTTTTGCAAAGTGTCTCTGTGGCGCAATCAGTTAGTATGTACGGCTATTAACCATAAGGTTGGTGGTTCAATCCCACCCAGGGACCTAATTGACCTTGTTATCAGATTTTGGTGATCTTTAAGTAGACAAGTCAAAATTTCAAACCCCCTGTTATGGTGTAGGGTACCTGGCCTTCTCTGATGTAATCAGAGTTAGATTTGATTCAGTGATTTTATAAAAACAGCTAGGAAGCACAATTTAGCAGTGGGTTGCAGAGAAAAAAAATATGCTGGCAGAAAAATCCAATTGAGTGATTAAACAGCTCTTCATTTTCTGGCTTTATTTTTATGCTAACAAATTTGTTCTCTGAAAAGTGTCCACAAAGCCAAGTCTCTGATTAACACCTTTGTAAGGATGGTTTTTCACCTATTACTAAATTAAACTTGCTTCATTGGAAAGGCAGCAAGATGCATCCTCATTTCAATGGTAAGTCAACCTTCTTGCCCTATGTTCCCTCTCAACGGATGAAGACGCATCATTATCTACCGCAGTCATTTTGGCCCAATAGATATGCAAGAAGTTAAGATTCCCCTTTCTTTGCAGGTAGAGGAAGGAAAAGGAAGAGGTCTGTAGCCTCTTCAAGATCACAGGACCAGAGATTGTCCTCTGCTTCTGCCAAATCCACTGCATGACACTGGGGCTTTCTTGCAGGAGCCCACACCAGTGGGGGCACGTCTAAAACTCTTCAGTCAGTTCTGGATTCATTCGGACCTGGACTCGTGGGTTTTACAAATAGTGTCCCAAGGGTACAAAGTAAACTGGGGTTTCAAGACGTTCCCCCTCACCGATTGTTCAAATTGGCCTTAGTCAGCAGGGAGAAGGTTTTTATTCAAGCCTCTTCGTGGTCCCGAAGCCGGACGGCTCAGTCAGACCAATCTTAAATCTGAAATCCCTCAATTTCTTCCTAAAGAAATTCAATTTCAAGATGGAATTTCTCAGGGCAGTGATCTCCAGTCCGGAGGACGGAGATTTCATGGTTTTGGTAGACATAAAGGATGCCTACTTACATGTTCCCATTTAGCCACTGCCTCAAGCTACCTAAGGTTTGCAATTCAGGATTGTCATTACCAATTTCAGACATTGCCGTTTGGTCTGTCCACGGCTCCGAGGATTTTCACCAGGGTGATGGCGGAAATTATGGTTCTCCATCGCAAGCAAGGAGTCACAATTATCCCGTACTTGGATGATCTCCTGATAAAGGCGAGATCCAGGGACCAGTTGGTGCAAAACATTGCACTCTCCCTGACAGTTCTTCAACAACATGGTTGGCTCCTAAACTTGCCAAAATCGCAGTTGGTCCCAATGACGCGGTTGTTGTTTTTGGGAGTCATACTGTTAGGCGCCGGGGTCCGCTTGATGGTCTGCGCGGCCCGGCGCCTAGCAACTAGAGACGCCGTGCACGTACAGCCGCCGGCTCCCTAGCAACGCTAGACGCCGGGCGCGCTGAGCCGCACGGACCCTAGCAACGGGGACGCCACTGGCGGACCGCGTTCCCCGTTGCTAGGCTTTAGGAAATTAAGATATTCACCTGCTCTCTGGCCGTGCAGCAAGGCAGCTGCACGGCATTTATTCTAATCAGCCTTTAGCAGCTGATTGGAGGACTCCTTGTTAAATACACTCCCAGGGCTTCTCACAGATGCCGGTAATAGCTTCCTGCATGCTGCCTTTGTTTGCTGAGAGTCTGTTTCCAGTCCTGCTGTATCCGGTCATTCCAGTCCGCAGAAGTCCGGTATTCGGGAGTTGTCATCTCATCCCAAGAGGTCGTTTGGTTCCCTGGAGTCCTGACTGATCACCGTTTTATATCCAGTGGTGTTCGTGAGTTGCGGCTCTGCCGTGTGTTGCGGCTCAGCCGCTTTACCTTTTATATTTTGTGTTTGGAGCATTTGCGGAGGGTTCCGCTTCCACAAGTCCTCTCTGGTACTTGGCGGTGCCGGGTAGGAGAATTGGACAAGTGGATATTTTGGTTGTCCTTTTTCCTGGCGGTTTCTCCGCACATATTATAGTTTTGAGTTTGCTTAGCCCCTGGCCTGGTTGTTTAGTTAGAGGGCCTCTTGTTATCACCCTGTCTCGGGTTTCCCTTTGTCTCTCATTAAGACCGGGGGGCATCGAAGTTGGGCAGACATAATCCGCCCTTCAAACGCGGCTGCCAAGGGCTCAAGAAACCATAGTCTCGCAGGGGATTTCTGACAACACGGGTGAGACAACAGAGTTAGGGCGCCAGGGGCTATTTTCCTGTCCTGCTCCCTTCCCCAGCATTCCGTTCCAGTGCTCCAGTCCTTGCCATAAGATCTTCTCTGACCAGAGTGCTGGAATCATAACATTATTACCGGCCATACCAAAACTTAAAATTAAACGGGGTTTAATTTTTTCTCATTCAGTTTTGTGAGAGTTTATCGGCCTCATGAATCCAACAGGTTTAGGGCCAAATCCTGGTCAGCTCTTAGTCAGCCAGATTCAAGAACTTACTCAGATGGTTCAGGATCTTTCTCTTCGGGTGAAGTCGCAGGAAGATCTTTTGCGAGCTTCCCCAAGGGTAGTCCCTGAACCAAAGATGCATTTGCCTGACCGTTTTTCTGGTGATAGAAAAGAGTTTTTTAATTTTAAAGAATCCTGTAAACTTTATTTTCGTTTAAGACCGACTTCCTCGGGTACTGAATCTCAGCGGGTCGGGTTTATTATTTCTTTGCTCCAGGGGGATCCTCAGACCTGGGCATTTGGTTTAAGAGCAGAGGATCCGGCATTGTTGTCAGTTGACGCTTTTTTTGAGTCTTTAGGGCTCTTGTATGATGACCCTGATAGAGAGGCGTCCGCTGAAAGTCAGTTGCGCGCTCTCAGACAGGGTAGAAATCCTGCAGAGGTTTATTGTACGGAGTTTCGCCGTTGGTCGAACGACTGTGGCTGGAATGACCCAGCCCTGCGCAGTCAGTTTCGCCTCGGCTTATCAGAGTCTATAAAAGACAGTCTCCTTCAGTACCCCGCTCCTGAGACTCTCGATAAACTCATGGAGCTTTCTATTAAGATTGATCGTCATCTCAGAGAGCGGAGGGCTGAAAAAGGAGCACCTGTAAGGTCAAGTCCGTGTGTATATTCCATTCCTGAAGACGTAGAGGAGACCATGCAGATGGGTCTCTCCCGGCTGTCTCCTGAAGAAAGAGCCAGAAGGCAAAATTCTGGTCTTTGTCTGTACTGTGGGGGTAAGGGACATTTTGCTCGTAATTGTCCGAACAAGTCGGGAAACGCTTTGACCAGGTGAATTGTGAGGGGGTTCACCTAGGTCTGCAGCTTATCTCCTCGAATAACTCCCTTTTAGTCCCAGTTAAAGTTTCCTTTGGCAGCCTCAGTTCTTCGGTGTCGGCTTTTGTTGACAGTGGAGCTGCAGGAAACTTTATGGATTTAACTTGGGCTAAGGCCTTAGGCATTCCTCAGTTACCTTTGGGTAGGTGTGTCACCATGCATGGCTTAGATGGGAGTCCGCTGTCTAATGGGATTATTTCTCTCCGTACACCCCCTGTACTACTTACAGTAGGAGCTCTACATTCCGAGAAAATCGAGTTCTTTCTTAAACATTGCCCAGCAGTTCCAGTTGTTCTGGGTCACCCTTGGCTGGCCTTTCATAATCCCACCATTGATTGGCGGTCGGGGGAGATTTCACATTGGGGTACTTTTTGTGATAAGGAATGTATCACGTTTCCAGTCAGAGTAGCAGCTATCATTCCAGAACTCATTCCGGTGGAATACCAGGAGTTTGCTGATGTTTTCTCCAAAGGCAATGCGGACATTCTGCCTCCCCATCGGCCTTATGATTGTGCTATTGAGTTAATTCCTGGTGCTGCATTGCCAAAGGGAAGATTATATGCATTATCCGGGCCAGAAACTGCGGCTATGAATGATTATGTAAAGGAGAGCCTTGAGAAAGGATTTATTAGACCATCAAAATCTCCTTTAAGTGCAGGCTTCTTCTTTGTGGAGAAAAAGGATGGCTCGCTTAGACCTTGCATTGATTTTAGAGCCCTGAATAAGATCTCAGTTAAAAACACCTATCCTTTGCCGTTGATTTCTGTACTCTTTGATCAGTTACGTTCTGCTGTGATTTTTTCTAAAATTGACCTTAGAGGAGCGTACAACCTCATCCGAATTAAATCTGGAGATGAGTGGAAAACGGCCTTCAGTACTCAGTCGGGTTACTACGAATACCTGGTGATGCCGTTCGGCCTGTCCAATGCTCCGGCAGTTTTTCAAGACCTCATTAACGATGTGCTCCGTGACTTCCTAGGGAAATTCGTGGTCGTTTACTTAGACGACATCCTGATTTTTTCTAAATCAATGGAACAACATGTTACCCAGGTGCGTCTGGTTCTTCAAAAGTTATGTGAGAATCATGTATATGCCAAGCTGGAGAAGTGTGAGTTTCATGTCACGGAAGTATCTTTTTTAGGGTACATAATTTCCCCTCAGGGATTTTCCATGGAACCAAAGAAACTCCAGGCCATCCTTAGTTGGGCGCAACCCACCAATTTAAAAGCAATTAAGCGTTTTTTAGGGTTTGCAAATTATTATAGGAGGTTCATTCATTCTTTTTCTGACCTGGTTGCTCCCATTGTAGCTCTGACAAAGAAAGGAGCGGATCCTACCAACTGGTCGCGTGAAGCTGAGTTTTCCTTCCGGGCCTTGAAACAAGCCTTTATCTCGGCTCCAGTCCTCAGACATCCTAATCCGGAATTGCCCTTTGTGGTGGAGGTTGATGCCTCGGAGGTTGGAGTGGGGGCTATCCTTTCTCAAAAGGATCCGGAGTCTCTGGAGTTACATCCTTGTGCCTTTATGTCCAGGAAATTCTCCTCCGCTGAATCCAACTATGACGTTGGTAATCGGGAGTTACTGGCGGTAAAATGGGCTTTCGAGGAGTGGAGGCATTGGCTGGAGGGAGCAAAACATACTATTTCGGTATTGACTGACCATAAGAACCTGCAATACATTGAATCGGCTAAGCGGCTTAATGCCCGGCAGGCACGTTGGGCATTATTTTTTACGCGTTTCAAATTTATAATCACTTTCAGGCCTGGTTCCAAGAATACTAAGGCTGATGCCCTGTCACATAGCTTTCTTCCGGTTCACAATAACAATCCTGTTACCCCCATACTTCCATCTTCGGTCATCTGGGCGGGCCTCACACAAGATTTATTTACCCAGTTAAAACAGCTTCAACACCAAGCTCCTAGAATTACTCCTGCAGGTCGTCTTTACGTCCCTGAGTTTTTGAGAGTTACTGTTTTAACGGAATTCCATGATAACAAAGTTTCAGGGCATCCAGGAGTCTCTAAGACATTGGAGTTAGTCTCTCGCTCAGTATGGTGGCCTGGTCTTTCTAAAGACGTCAAGGAATTTGTTTATTCATGTCAAGTTTGTGCACAGCATAAGGTTCCCCGTTCCTTGCCCATCGGGCAACTTATGCCCTTAAATGTTCCTCTCAGGCCGTGGTCTCATATTTCCATGGATTTTGTGGTTGACCTTCCCCTTTCAGCCGGATTTTTCCAATGCGCAGCTCTTTGCAAAAGAGAGATATTGGCAAGGAACAGCTATCTTGTACCTTTGCATTTTTCTCCCAAACGAAGGACACTAGAATTTAAATTTTAAAGCCTCCTGTTAGGCCATCATCTACACAACATAGCCCTGAATTTTCCAATGCGCAGCTCTTTGCAAAAGAGAGATATTGGCAAGGAAAAGCTGTCTTGTACCTTTGCATTTTTCTCCCAAACGAAGGTCACTAGAAAGAAAAATTTAAATCCTCCTGTTAGGCCATCATCTACACGACATAGCCCTGAATTTTCCAATGCGTAGCTCTTTGCAAAAGAGAGATATTGGCAAGGAAAAGCTGTCTTGTACCTTTGCATTTTTCTCCCAAACGAAGGACACTAGAAAGAACATTTTAAAACCTCCTGTTAGGCCATCATCTACACGACATAGCCCTGAATTTTCCAATGCGCAGCTCTATGCAAAAGAGAGATATTGGCAAGGAAAAGCTGTCTTGTACCTTTGCATTTTTCTCCCAAACGAAGGACACTAGAATGAAAATTTTAAAGCCTCCTGTTAGTGCTTCGTCTACACGGCATAGCCCTGAATTTTCCAATGCGTAGCTCTTTGCAAAAGAGAGATATTGGCAAGGAAAAGCTGTCTTGCACCTTTGCATTTTTCTCCCAAACGAAGGACACTAGAAAGAAAATTTTAAAGCCTCCTGTTAGGCCATCATCTACACGACATAGCCCTGAATTTTCCAATGCGCAGCTCTATGCAAAAGGGAGATATTGGCAAGGAAAAGCTGTCTTGTACCTTTGCATTTTTCTCCCAAACGAAGGTCACTAGAAAGAAAATTTTAAAGCCTCCTGTTAGGCCATCATCTACACGACATAGCCCTGAATTTTCCAATGCGTAGCTCTTTGCAAAAGAGAGATATTGGCAAGGAAAAGCTGTCTTGTACCTTTGCATTTTTCTCCCAAACGAAGGACACTAGAAAGAAAATTTTAAAGCCTCCTGTTAGGCCATCATCTACACGACATAGCCCTGAATTTTCCAATGCGCAGCTCTTTGCAAAAGAGAGATATTGGCAAGGAAAAGCTGTATTGTACCATTGCATTTTTCTCCCAAACGAAGGACACTAGAAAGAAAATTTTAAAGCCTCCTGTTAGACCATCATCTACACGACATAGCCCTGAATTTTCCAATGCGCAGCTCTTTGCAAAAGAGAGATATTGGCAAGGAAAAGCTGTCTTGTACCATTGCATTTTTCTCCCAAACGAAGGACACTAGAATTAAAATTTTAAAGCCTCCTGTTAGGCCATCATCTACACGATATAGCCCTGAATTTTCCAATGCGCAGCTCTTTGCAAACGAGAGATATTGGCAAGGAAAAGCTGTCTTGTACCTTTGCATTTTTCTCCCAAACGAAGGACACTAGAAAGAAAATTTTAAAGCCTCCTGTTAGGCCATCATCTACACGACATAGCCCTGAATTTTCCAATGCGCAGCTCTTTGCAAAAGAGAGATATTGGCAAGGAAAAGCTGTCTTGTACCATTGCATTTTTCTCCCAAACGAAGGACACTAGAAAGAAAATTTTAAAGCCTCCTGTTAGACCATCATCTACACGACATAGCCCTGAATTTTCCAATGCGCAGCTCTTTGCAAAAGAGAGATATTGGCAAGGAAAAGCTGTCTTGTACCATTGCATTTTTCTCCCAAACGAAGGACACTAGAATTAAAATTTTAAAGCCTCCTGTTAGGCCATCATCTACACGATATAGCCCTGAATTTTCCAATGCGCAGCTCTTTGCAAACGAGAGATATTGGCAAGGAAAAGCTGTCTTGTACCTTTGCATTTTTCTCCCAAACGAAGGACACTAGAAAGAAAATTTTAAAGCCTCCTGTTAGACCATCATCTACACGGCATAGCCATGAATTTTCCAATGCGCAGCTCTTTGCAAAAGAGAGATATTGGCAAGGAAAAGCTGTCTTGTACCTTTGCATTTTTCTCCCAAACGAAGGACACTAGAAAGAAAATTTTAAAGCCTCCTGTTAGACCATCATCTACACGACATAGCCATGAATTTTCCAATGCGCAGCTCTTTGCAAAAGAGAGATATTGGCAAGGAAAAGCTGTCTTGTACCATTGCATTTTTCTCCCAAACGAAGGACACTAGAATTAAAATTTAAAAGCCTCCTGTTAGGCCATCATCTACACGATATAGCCCTGAATTTTCCAATGCGCAGCTCTTTGCAAACGAGAGATATTGGCAAGGAAAAGCTGTCTTGTACCTTTGCATTTTTCTCCCAAACGAAGGACACTAGAAAGAAAATTTTAAAGCCTCCTGTTAGGCCATCATCTACACGACATAGCCCTGAATTTTCCAATGCGCAGCTCTTTGCAAAAGAGAGATATTGGCAAGGAAAAGCTGTCTTGTACCATTGCATTTTTCTCCCAAACGAAGGACACTAGAAAGAAAATTTTAAAGCCTCCTGTTAGGCCATCATCTACACGACATAGCCCTGAATTTTCCAATGCGCAGCTCTTTGCAAAAGAGAGATATTGGCAAGGAAAAGCTGTCTTGTACCTTTGCATTTTTCTCCCAAACGAAGGACACTAGAATTAAAATTTTAAAGCCTCCTGTTAGGCCATCATCTACACGACATAGCCCTGAATTTTCCAATGCGCAGCTCTTTGCAAAAGAGAGATATTGGCAAGGAAAAGCTGTCTTGTACCTTTGCATTTTTCTCCCAAACGAAGGTCACTAGAAAGAAAATTTTAAAGCCTCCTGTTAGGCCATCATCTACACGACATAGCCCTGAATTTTCCAATGCGTAGCTCTTTGCAAAAGAGAGATATTGGCAAGGAAAAGCTGTCTTGTACCTTTGCATTTTTCTCCCAAACGAAGGACACTAGAAAGAAAATTTTAAAGCCTCCTGTTAGGCCATCATCTACACGACATAGCCCTGAATTTTCCAATGCGCAGCTCTTTGCAAAAGAGAGATATTGGCAAGGAAAAGCTTTCTTGTACCATTGCATTTTTCTCCCAAACGAAGGACACTAGAAAGAAAATTTTAAAGCCTCCTGTTAGGCCATCATCTACACGACATGGCCCTAAATTTTCCAATGCGCAGCTCTTTGCAAAAGAGAGATATTGGCAAGGAAAAGCTGTCTTGTACCTTTGCATTTTTCTCCCAAACGAAGGACACTAGAATTAAAATTTTAAAGCCTCCTGTTAGGCCATCATCTACACGACATAGCCCTGAATTTTCCAATGCGCAGCTCTTTGCAAAAGAGAGATATTGGCAAGGAAAAGCTGTCTTGTACCTTTGCATTTTTCTCCCAAACGAAGGTCACTAGAAAGAAAATTTTAAAGCCTCCTGTTAGGCCATCATCTACACGACATAGCCCTGAATTTTCCAATGCGCAGCTCTTTGCAAAAGAGAGATATTGGCAAGGAAAAGCTGTCTTGTACCTTTGCATTTTTCTCCCAAACGAAGGACACTAGAATTAAAATTTTAAAGCCTCCTGTTAGGCCATCATCTACACGATATAGCCCTGAATTTTCCAATGCGCAGCTCTTTGCAAAAGAGAGATATTGGCAAGGAAAAGCTGTCTTGTACCTTTGCATTTGTCTCCCAAACGAAGGTCACTAGAAAGAAAATTTTAAAGCCTCCTGTTAAGCCATCATCTACACGACATAGCCCTGAATTTTCCAATGCGTAGCTCTTTGCAAAAGAGAGATATTGGCAAGGAAAAGCTGTCTTGTACCTTTGCATTTTTCTCCCAAACGAAGGACACTAGAAAGAAAATTTTAAAGCCTCCTGTTAGGCCATCATCTACACGACATAGCCCTGAATTTTCCAATGCGCAGCTCTTTGCAAAAGAGAGATATTGGCAAGGAAAAGCTGTCTTGTACCATTGCATTTTTCTCCCAAACGAAGGACACTAGAAAGAAAATTTTAAAGCCTCCTGTTAGGCCATCATCTACACGACATAGCCCTGAATTTTCCAATGCGCAGCTCTTTGCAAACGAGAGATATTGGCAAGGAAAAGCTGTCTTGTACCTTTGCATTTTTCTCCCAAACGAAGGACACTAGAAAGAAAATTTTAAAGCCTCCTGTTAGACCATCATCTACACGACATAGCCCTGAATTTTCCAATGCGCAGCTCTTTGCAAAAGAGAGATATTGGCAAGGAAAAGCTGTCTTGTACCATTGCATTTTTCTCCCAAACGAAGGACACTAGAATTAAAATTTTAAAGCCTCCTGTTAGGCCATCATCTACACGACATGGCCCTAAATTTTCCAATGCGCAGCTCTTTGCAAAAGAGAGATATTGGCAAGGAAAAGCTGTCTTGTACCTTTGCATTTTTCTCCCAAACGAAGGACACTAGAATTAAAATTTTAAAGCCTCCTGTTAGGCCATCATCTACACGACATAGCCCTGAATTTTCCAATGCGCAGCTCTTTGCAAAAGAGAGATATTGGCAAGGAAAAGCTGTCTTGTACCTTTGCATTTTTCTCCCAAACGAAGGTCACTAGAAAGAAAATTTTAAAGCCTCCTGTTAGGCCATCATCTACACGACATAGCCCTGAATTTTCCAATGCGCAGCTCTTTGCAAAAGAGAGATATTGGCAAGGAAAAGCTGTCTTGTACCTTTGCATTTTTCTCCCAAACGAAGGACACTAGAATTAAAATTTTAAAGCCTCCTGTTAAGCCATCATCTACACGACATAGCCCTGAATTTTCCAATGCGCAGCTCTTTGCAAAAGAGAGATATTGGCAAGGAAAAGCTGTCTTGTACCATTGCATTTTTCTCCCAAACGAAGGACACTAGAATTAAAATTTTAAAGCCTCCTGTTAGGCCATCATCTACACGATATAGCCCTGAATTTTCCAATGCGCAGCTCTTTGCAAACGAGAGATATTGGCAAGGAAAAGCTGTCTTGTACCTTTGCATTTTTCTCCCAAACGAAGGACACTAGAAAGAAAATTTTACAGCCTCCTGTTAGGCCATCATCTACACGACATAGCCCTGAATTTTCCAATGCGCAGCTCTTTGCAAAAGAGAGATATTGGCAAGGAAAAGCTGTCTTGTACCATTGCATTTTTCTCCCAAACGAAGGACACTAGAAAGAAAATTTTAAAGCCTCCTGTTAGACGATCATCTACACGACATAGCCCTGAATTTTCCAATGCGCAGCTCTTTGCAAAAGAGAGATATTGGCAAGGAAAAGCTGTCTTGTACCATTGCATTTTTCTCCCAAACGAAGGACACTAGAATTAAAATTTTAAAGCCTCCTGTTAGGCCATCATCTACACGATATAGCCCTGAATTTTCCAATGCGCAGCTCTTTGCAAACGAGAGATATTGGCAAGGAAAAGCTGTCTTGTACCTTTGCATTTTTCTCCCAAACGAAGGACACTAGAAAGAAAATTTTAAAGCCTCCTGTTAGACCATCATCTACACGGCATAGCCATGAATTTTCCAATGCGCAGCTCTTTGCAAAAGAGAGATATTGGCAAGGAAAAGCTGTCTTGTACCTTTGCATTTTTCTCCCAAACGAAGGACACTAGAAAGAAAATTTTAAAGCCTCCTGTTAGACCATCATCTACACGACATAGCCATGAATTTTCCAATGCGCAGCTCTTTGCAAAAGAGAGATATTGGCAAGGAAAAGCTGTCTTGTACCATTGCATTTTTCTCCCAAACGAAGGACACTAGAATTAAAATTTTAAAGCCTCCTGTTAGGCCATCATCTACACGATATAGCCCTGAATTTTCCAATGCGCAGCTCTTTGCAAACGAGAGATATTGGCAAGGAAAAGCTGTCTTGTACCTTTGCATTTTTCTCCCAAACGAAGGACACTAGAAATAAAATTTTAAAGCCTCCTGTTAGGCCATCATCTACACGACATAGCCCTGAATTTTCCAATGCGCAGCTCTTTGCAAAAGAGAGATATTGGCAAGGAAAAGCTGTCTTGTACCATTGCATTTTTCTCCCAAACGAAGGACACTAGAAAGAAAATTTTAAAGCCTCCTGTTAGGCCATCATCTACACGACATAGCCCTGAATTTTCCAATGCGCAGCTCTTTGCAAAAGAGAGATATTGGCAAGGAAAAGCTGTCTTGTACCTTTGCATTTTTCTCCCAAACGAAGGACACTAGAATTAAAATTTAAAAGCCTCCTGTTAGGCCATCATCTACACGACATAGCCCTGAATTTTCCAATGCGCAGCTCTTTGCAAAAGAGAGATATTGGCAAGGAAAAGCTGTCTTGTACCTTTGCATTTTTCTCCCAAACGAAGGTCACTAGAAAGAAAATTTTAAAGCCTCCTGTTAGGCCATCATCTACACGACATAGCCCTGAATTTTCCAATGCGCAGCTCTTTGCAAAAGAGAGATATTGGCAAGGAAAAGCTTTCTTGTACCATTGCATTTTTCTCCCAAACGAAGGACACTAGAAAGAAAATTTTAAAGCCTCCTGTTAGGCCATCATCTACACGACATAGCCCTGAATTTTCCAATGCGCAGCTCTTTGCAAAAGAGAGATATTGGCAAGGAAAAGCTGTCTTGTACCTTTGCATTTTTCTCCCAAACGAAGGACACTAGAATTAAAATTTTAAAGCCTCCTGTTAGGCCATCATCTACACGACATAGCCCTGAATTTTCCAATGCGCAGCTCTTTGCAAAAGAGAGATATTGGCAAGGAAAAGCTGTCTTGTACCTTTGCATTTTTCTCCCAAACGAAGGTCACTAGAAAGAAAATTTTAAAGCCTCCTGTTAGGCCATCATCTACACGACATAGCCCTGAATTTTCCAATGCGCAGCTCTTTGCAAAAGAGAGATATTGGCAAGGAAAAGCTGTCTTGTACCTTTGCATTTGTCTCCCAAACGAAGGTCACTAGAAAGAAAATTTTAAAGCCTCCTGTTAAGCCATCATCTACACGACATAGCCCTGAATTTTCCAATGCGTAGCTCTTTGCAAAAGAGAGATATTGGCAAGGAAAAGCTGTCTTGTACCTTTGCATTTTTCTCCCAAACGAAGGACACTAGAAAGAAAATTTTAAAGCCTCCTGTTAAGCCATCATCTACACGACATAGCCCTGAATTTTCCAATGCGCAGCTCTTTGCAAAAGAGAGATATTGGCAAGGAAAAGCTGTCTTGTACCATTGCATTTTTCTCCCAAACGAAGGACACTAGAATTAAAATTTTAAAGCCTCCTGTTAGGCCATCATCTACACGATATAGCCCTGAATTTTCCAATGCGCAGCTCTTTGCAAACGAGAGATATTGGCAAGGAAAAGCTGTCTTGTACCTTTGCATTTTTCTCCCAAACGAAGGACACTAGAAAGAAAATTTTAAAGCCTCCTGTTAGACCATCATCTACACGGCATAGCCATGAATTTTCCAATGCGCAGCTCTTTGCAAAAGAGAGATATTGGCTAGGAAAAGCTGTCTTGTACCTTTGCATTTTTCTCCCAAACGAAGGACACTAGAAAGAAAATTTTAAAGCCTCCTGTTAGGCCATCATCTACACGACATAGCCCTGAATTTTCCAATGCGCAGCTCTTTGCAAAAGAGAGATATTGGCAAGGAAAAGCTGTCTTGTACCATTGCATTTTTCTCCCAAACGAAGGACACTAGAAAGAAAATTTTAAAGCCTCCTGTTAGGCCATCATCTACACGACATAGCCCTGAATTTTCCAATGCGCAGCTCTTTGCAAAAGAGAGATATTGGCAAGGAAAAGCTGTCGTGTACCTTTGCATTTTTCTCCCAAACGAAGGACACTAGAATTAAAATTTTAAAGCCTCCTGTTAGGCCATCATCTACACGACATAGCCCTGAATTTTCCAATGCGCAGCTCTTTGCAAAAGAGAGATATTGGCAAGGAAAAGCTGTCTTGTACCTTTGCATTTTTCTCCCAAACGAAGGACACTAGAAAGAAAATTTTAAAGCCTCCTGTTAGGCCATCATCTACACGACATAGCCCTGAATTTTCCAATGCGCAGCTCTTTGCAAAAGAGAGATATTGGCAAGGAAAAGCTGTCTTGTACCTTTGCATTTTTCTCCCAAACGAAGCACACTAGAATTAAAATTTTAAAGCCTCCTGTTAGGCCATCATCTACACGACATAGCCCTGAATTTTCCAATGCGCAGCTCTTTGCAAAAGAGAGATATTGGCAAGGAAAAGCTGTCTTGTACCTTTGCATTTTTCTCCCAAACGAAGGTCACTAGAAAGAAAATTGTAAAGCCTCCTGTTAGGCCATCATCTACACGACATAGCCCTGAATTTTCCAATGCGTAGCTCTTTGCAAAAGAGAGATATTGGCAAGGAAAAGCTGTCTTGTACCTTTGCATTTTTCTCCCAAACGAAGGACACTAGAAAGAAAATTTTAAAGCCTCCTGTTAGGCCATCATCTACACGACATAGCCCTGAATTTTCCAATGCGCAGCTCTTTGCAAAAGAGAGATATTAGCAAGGAAAAGCTGTCTTGTACCATTGCATTTTTCTCCCAAACGACGGACACTAGAAAGAAAATTGTAAAGCCTCCTGTTAGACCATCATCTACACGGCATAGCCATGAATTTTCCAATGCGCAGCTCTTTGCAAAAGAGAGATATTGGCAAGGAAAAGCTATCTTGTACCTTTGCATTTTTCTCCCAAACGAAGGACACTAGAATTAAAATTTTAAAGCCTCCTGTTAGGCCATCATCTACACGACATAGCCCTGAATTTTCCAATGCGCAGCTCTTTGCAAAAGAGAGATATTGGCAAGGAAAAGCTGTCTTGTACCTTTGCATTTTTCTCCCAAACGAAGGACACTAGAAAGAAAATTTTAAAGCCTCCTGTTAGGCCATCATCTACACGACATAGCCCTGAATTTTCCAATGCGCAGCTCTTTGCAAAAGAGAGATATTGGCAAGGAAAAGCTGTCTTGTACCTTTGCATTTTTCTCCCAAACGAAGGACACTAGAATGAAAATTTTAAAGCCTCCTGTTAGTGCTTCGTCTACACGGCATAGCCCTGAATTTTCCAATGCGTAGCTCTTTGCAAAAGAGAGATATTGGCAAGGAAAAGCTGTCTTGCACCTTTGCATTTTTCTCCCAAACGAAGGACACTAGAATTAAAATTTTAAAGCCTCCTGTTAGGCCATCATCTACACGACATAGCCCTGAATTTTCCAATGCGCAGCTCTATGCAAAAGAGAGATATTGGCAAGGAAAAGCTGTCTTGTACCTTTGCATTTTTCTCCCAAACGAAGGTCACTAGAAAGAAAATTTTAAAGCCTCCTGTTAGGCCATCATCTACACGACATAGCCCTGAATTTTCCAATGCGCAGCTCTTTGCAAAAGAGAGATATTGGCAAGGAAAAGCTGTCTTGTACCATTGCATTTTTCTCCCAAACGAAGGACACTAGAATTAAAATTTTAAAGCCTCCTGTTAGGCCATCATCTACACGATATAGCCCTGAATTTTCCAATGCGCAGCTCTTTGCAAACGAGAGATATTGGCAAGGAAAAGCTGTCTTGTACCTTTGCATTTTTCTCCCAAACGAAGGACACTAGAAAGAAAATTTTAAAGCCTCCTGTTAGGCCATCATCTACACGACATAGCCCTGAATTTTCCAATGCGCAGCTCTTTGCAAAAGAGAGATATTGGCAAGGAAAAGCTGTCTTGTACCATTGCATTTTTCTCCCAAACGAAGGACACTAGAAAGAAAATTTTAAAGCCTCCTGTTAGACCATCATCTACACGACATAGCCCTGAATTTTCCAATGCGCAGCTCTTTGCAAAAGAGAGATATTGGCAAGGAAAAGCTGTCTTGTACCATTGCATTTTTCTCCCAAACGAAGGACACTAGAATTAAAATTTTAAAGCCTCCTGTTAGGCCATCATCTACACAATATAGCCCTGAATTTTCCAATGCGCAGCTCTTTGCAAACGAGAGATATTGGCAAGGAAAAGCTGTCTTGTACCTTTGCATTTTTCTCCCAAACGAAGGACACTAGAAAGAAAATTTTAAAGCCTCCTGTTAGGCCATCATCTACACGACATAGCCCTGAATTTTCCAATGCGCAGCTCTTTGCAAAAGAGAGATATTGGCAAGGAAAAGCTGTCTTGTACCATTGCATTTTTCTCCCAAACGAAGGACACTAGAATTAAAATTTTAAAGCCTCCTGTTAGGCCATCATCTACACGATATAGCCCTGAATTTTCCAATGCGCAGCTCTTTGCAAACGAGAGATATTGGCAAGGAAAAGCTGTCTTGTACCTTTGCATTTTTCTCCCAAACGAAGGACACTAGAAAGAAAATTTTAAAGCCTCCTGTTAGGCCATCATCTACACGACATAGCCCTGAATTTTCCAATGCGCAGCTCTTTGCAAAAGAGAGATATTGGCAAGGAAAAGCTGTCTTGTACCATTGCATTTTTCTCCCAAACGAAGGACACTAGAAAGAAAATTTTAAAGCCTCCTGTTAGACCATCATCTACACGACATAGCCCTGAATTTTCCAATGCGCAGCTCTTTGCAAAAGAGAGATATTGGCAAGGAAAAGCTGTCTTGTACCATTGCATTTTTCTCCCAAACGAAGGACACTAGAATTAAAATTTTAAAGCCTCCTGTTAGGCCATCATCTACACGATATAGCCCTGAATTTTCCAATGCGCAGCTCTTTGCAAACGAGAGATATTGGCAAGGAAAAGCTGTCTTGTACCTTTGCATTTTTCTCCCAAACGAAGGTCACTAGAAAGAAAATTTTAAAGCCTCCTGTTAAGCCATCATCTACACGACATAGCCCTGAATTTTCCAATGCGTAGCTCTTTGCAAAAGAGAGATATTGGCAAGGAAAAGCTATCTTGTACCTTTGCATTTTTCTCCCAAACGAAGGACACTAGAATTAAAATTTTAAAGCCTCCTGTTAGGCCATCATCTACACGACATAGCCCTGAATTTTCCAATGCGCAGCTCTTTGCAAAAGAGAGATATTGGCAAGGAAAAGCTGTCTTGTACCTTTGCATTTTTCTCCCAAACGAAGGTCACTAGAAAGAAAATTTTAAAGCCTCCTGTTAGGCCATCATCTACACGACATAGTCCTGAATTTTCCAATGCGTAGCTCTTTGCAAAAGAGAGATATTGGCAAGGAAAAGCTGTCTTGTACCTTTGCATTTTTCTCCCAAACGAAGGACACTAGAAAGAAAATTTTAAAGCCTCCTGTTAGGCCATCATCTACACGACATAGCCCTGAATTTTCCAATGCGCAGCTCTTTGCAAAAGAGAGATATTGGCAAGGAAAAGCTGTCTTGTACCTTTGCATTTTTCTCCCAAACGAAGGACACTAGAATGAAAATTTTAAAGCCTCCTGTTAGTGCTTCGTCTACACGGCATAGCCCTGAATTTTCCAATGCGTAGCTCTTTGCAAAAGAGAGATATTGGCAAGGAAAAGCTGTCTTGCACCTTTGCATTTTTCTCCCAAACGAAGGACACTAGAATTAAAATTTTAAAGCCTCCTGTTAGGCCATCATCTACACGACATAGCCCTGAATTTTCCAATGCGCAGCTCTATGCAAAAGAGAGATATTGGCAAGGAAAAGCTGTCTTGTACCTTTGCATTTTTCTCCCAAACGAAGGTCACTAGAAAGAAAATTTTAAAGCCTCCTGTTAGGCCATCATCTACACGACATAGCCCTGAATTTTCCAATGCGCAGCTCTTTGCAAAAGAGAGATATTGGCAAGGAAAAGCTGTCTTGTACCATTGCATTTTTCTCCCAAACGAAGGACACTAGAATTAAAATTTTAAAGCCTCCTGTTAGGCCATCATCTACACGACATAGCCATGAATTTTCCAATGCGCAGCTCTTTGCAAAAGAGAGATATTGGCAAGGAAAAGCTGTCTTGTACCATTGCATTTTTCTCCCAAACGAAGGACACTAGAAAGAAAATTTTAAAGCCTCCTGTTAGACCATCATCTACACGGCATAGCCATGAATTTTCCAATGCGCAGCTCTTTGCAAAAGAGAGATATTGGCAAGGAAAAGCTAACTTGTACCTTTGCATTTTTCTCCCAAACGAAGGACACTAGAATTAAAATTTTAAAGCCTCCTGTTAGGCCATCATCTACACGACATAGCCCTGAATTTTCCAATGCGCAGCTCTTTGCAAAAGAGAGATATTGGCAAGGAAAAGCTGTCTTGTACCTTTGCATTTTTCTCCCAAACGAAGGTCACTAGAAAGAAAATTTTTAAAGCCTCCTGTTAGGTCATCATCTACACGACATAGCCCTGAATTTTCCAATGCGTAGCTCTTTGCAAAAGAGAGATATTGGCAAGGAAAAGCTGTCTTGTACCTTTGCATTTTTCTCCCAAACGAAGGACACTAGAAAGAAAATTTTAAAGCCTCCTGTTAGGCCATCATCTACACGACATAGCCCTGAATTTTCCAATGCGCAGCTCTTTGCAAACGAGAGATATTGGCAAGGAAAAGCTGTCTTGTACCTTTGCATTTTTCTCCCAAACGAAGGACACTAGAAAGAAAATTTTAAAGCCTCCTGTTAGGCCATCATCTACACGACATAGCCCTGAATTTTCCAAAGCGCAGCTCTTTGCAAAAGAGAGATATTGGCAAGGAAAAGCTGTCTTGTACCATTGCATTTTTCTCCCAAACGAAGGACACTAGAAAGAAAATTTTAAAGCCTCCTGTTAGACCATCATCTACACGGCATAGCCATGAATTTTCCAATGCGCAGCTCTTTGCAAAAGAGAGATATTGGCAAGGAAAAGCTATCTTGTACCTTTGCATTTTTCTCCCAAACGAAGGACACTAGAATTAAAATTTTAAAGCCTCCTGTTAGGCCATCATCTACACGACATAGCCCTGAATTTTCCAATGCGCAGCTCTTTGCAAAAGAGAGATATTGGCAAGGAAAAGCTGTCTTGTACCTTTGCATTTTTCTCCCAAACGAAGGTCACTAGAAAGAAAATTTTAAAGCCTCCTGTTAGGCCATCATCTACACGACATAGCCCTGAATTTTCCAATGCGTAGCTCTTTGCAAAAGAGAGATATTGGCAAGGAAAAGCTGTCTTGTACCTTTGCATTTTTCTCCCAAACGAATGACACTAGAATGAAAATTTTAAAGCCTCCTGTTAGTGCTTCATCTACACGGCATAGCCCTGAATTTTCCAATGCGTAGCTCTTTGCAAAAGAGAGATATTGGCAAGGAAAAGCTGTCTTGCACCTTTGCATTTTTCTCCCAAACGAAGGACACTAGAATTAAAATGTTAAAGCCTCCTGTTAGGCCATCATCTACACGACATAGCCCTGAATTTTCCAATGCGCAGCTCTATGCAAAAGAGAGATATTGTAAAGGAAAAGCTGTCTTGTACCTTTGCATTTTTCTCCCAAACGAAGGTCACTAGAAAGAAAATTTTAAAGCAAAAGAGAGATATTGGCAAGGAAAAGCTGTCTTGTACCTTTGCATTTTTCTCCCAAACGAAGGTCACTAGAAAGAAAATTTTAAAGCAAAAGAGAGATATTGGCAAGGAAAAGCTGTCTTGTACCTTTGCATTTTTCTCCCAAACGAAGGTCACTAGAAAGAAAATTTTAAAGCCTCCTGTTAGGCCATCATCTACACGACATAGCCCTGAATTTTCCAATGCGTAGCTCTTTGCAAAAGAGAGATATTGGCAAGGAAAAGCTGTCTTGTACCTTTGCATTTTTCTCCCAAACGAAGGACACTAGAATGAAAATTTTAAAGCCTCCTGTTAGTGCTTCATCTACAAGGCATAGCCCTGAATTTTCCAATGCGTAGCTCTTTGCAAAAGAGAGATATTGGCAAGGAAAAGCTGTCTTGCACCTTTGCATTTTTCTCCCAAACGAAGGACACTAGAATTAAAATGTTAAAGCCTCCTGTTAGGCCATCATCTACACGACATAGCCCTGAATTTTCCAATGCGCAGCTCTATGCAAAAGAGAGATATTGGCAAGGAAAAGCTGTCTTGTACCTTTGCATTTTTCTCCCAAACGAAGGTCACTAGAAAGAAAATTTTAAAGCCTCCTGTTAGGCCATCATCTACACGACATAGCCCTGAATTTTCCAATGCGTAGCTCTTTGCAAAAGAGAGATATTGGCAAGGAAAAGCTGTCTTGTACCTTTGCATTTTTCTCCCAAACGAAGGACACTAGAAAGAAAATGTTAAAGCCTCCTGTTAGGCCATCATCTACACGACATAGCCCTGAATTTTCCAATGCGTAGCTCTTTGCAAAAGAGAGATATTGGCAAGGAAAAGCTGTCTTGTACCTTTGCATTTTTCTCCCAAACGAAGGACACTAGAAAGAAAATTTTAAAGCCTCCTGTTAGGCCATCATCTACACGACATAGCCCTGAATTTTCCAATGCGCAGCTCTTTGCAAAAGAGAGATATTGGCAAGGAAAAGCTGTCTTGTACCTTTGCATTTTTCTCCCAAACGAAGGTTACTAGAAAGAAAATTTTAAAGCCTCCTGTTAGGCCATCATCTACACGACATAGCCCTGAATTTTCCAATGCGTAGCTCTTTGCAAAAGAGAGATATTGGCAAGGAAAAGCTGTCTTGTACCTTTTGCATTTTTCTCCCAAACGAAGGACACTAGAAAGAAAATTTTAAAGCCTCCTGTTAGGCCATCATCTACAAGACATAGCCCTGAATTTTCCAATGCGCAGCTCTTTGCAAAAGAGAGATATTGGCAAGGAAAAGCTGTCTTGTACCTTTGCATTTTTCTCCCAAACGAAGGACACTAGAATGAAAATTTTAAAGCCTCCTGTTAGTGCTTCATCTACACGGCATAGCCCTGAATTTTCCAATGCGTAGCTCTTTGCAAAAGAGAGATATTGGCAAGGAAAAGCTGTCTTGCACCTTTGCATTTTTCTCCCAAACGAAGGACACTAGAATTAAAATTTTAAAGCCTCCTGTTAGGCCATCATCTACACGACATAGCCCTGAATTTTCCAATGCGCAGCTCTTTGCAAAAGAGAGATATTGGCAAGGAAAAGCTGTCTTGTACCTTTGCATTTTTCTCCCAAACGAAGGACACTAGAATTAAAATTTTAAAGCCTCCTGTTAGGCCATCATCTACACGACATAGCCCTGAATTTTCCAATGCGCAGCTCTTTGCAAAAGAGAGATATTGGCAAGGAAAAGCTGTCTTGTACCTTTGCATTTTTCTCCCAAACGAAGGACACTAGAAAGAAAATTTTAATGCCTCCTGTTAGGCCACCATCTACACGACATAGCCCTGAATTTTCCAATGCGCAGCTCTTTGCAAAAGAGAGATATTGGCAAGGAAAAGCTGTCTTGTACCATTGCATTTTTCTCCCAAACGAAGGACACTAGAATTAAAATTGTAAAGCCTCCTGTTAGGCCATCATCTACACGATATAGCCCTGAATTTTCCAATGCGCAGCTCTTTGCAAACGAGAGATATTGGCAAGGAAAAGCTGTCTTGTACCTTTGCATTTTTCTCCCAAACGAAGGACACTAGAAAGAAAATTTTAAAGCCTCCTGTTAGGCCATCATCTACACGACATAGCCCTGAATTTTCCAATGCGCAGCTCTTTGCAAAAGAGAGATATTGGCAAGGAAAAGCTGTCTTGTAGCATTGCATTTTTCTCCCAAACGAAGGACACTAGAAAGAAAATTTTAAAGCCTCCTGTTAGACCATCATCTACACGACATAGCCCTGAATTTTCCAATGCGCAGCTCTTTGCAAAAGAGAGATATTGGCAAGGAAAAGCTGTCTTGTACCATTGCATTTTTCTCCCAAACGAAGGACACTAGAATTAAAATTTTAAAGCCTCCTGTTAGGCCATCATCTACACGATATAGCCCTGAATTTTCCAATGCGCAGCTCTTTGCAAACGAGAGATATTGGCAAGGAAAAGCTGTCTTGTACCTTTGCATTTTTCTCCCAAACGAAGGACACTAGAAAGAAAATTTTAAAGCCTCCTGTTAGACCATCATCTACACGGCATAGCCATGAATTTTCCAATGCGCAGCTCTTTGCAAAAGAGAGATATTGGCAAGGAAAAGCTGTCTTGTACCTTTGCATTTTTCTCCCAAACGAAGGACACTAGAATTAAAATTTTAAAGCCTCCTGTTAGGCCATCATCTACACGATATAGCCCTGAATTTTCCAATGCGCAGCTCTTTGCAAAAGAGAGATATTGGCAAGGAAAAGCTGTCTTGTACCTTTGCATTTTTCTCCCAAACGAAGGACACTAGAAAGAAAATTTTAAAGCCTCCTGTTAGGCCATCATCTACACGACATAGCCCTGAATTTTCCAATGCGCAGCTCTTTGCAAAAGAGAGATATTGGCAAGGAAAAGCTGTCTTGTACCATTGCATTTTTCTCCCAAACGAAGGACACTAGAAAGAAAATTTTAAAGCCTCCTGTTAGACCATCATCAACACGACATAGCCCTGAATTTTCCAATGCGCAGCTCTTTGCAAAAGAGAGATATTGGCAAGGAAAAGCTGTCTTGTACCATTGCATTTTTCTCCCAAACGAAGGACACTAGAAAGAAAATTTTAAAGCCTCCTGTTAGGCCATCATCTACACGACATAGCCCTGAATTTTCCAATGCGTAGCTCTTTGCAAAAGAGAGATATTGGCAAGGAAAAGCTGTCTTGTACCTTTTGCATTTTTCTCCCAAACGAAGGACACTAGAAAGAAAATTTTAAAGCCTCCTGTTAGGCCATCATCTACAAGACATAGCCCTGAATTTTCCAATGCGCAGCTCTTTGCAAAAGAGAGATATTGGCAAGGAAAATCTGTCTTGTACCTTTGCATTTTTCTCCCAAACGAAGGACACTAGAATGAAAATTTTAAAGCCTCCTGTTAGTGCTTCATCTACACGGCATAGCCCTGAATTTTCCAATGCGTAGCTCTTTGCAAAAGAGAGATATTGGCAAGGAAAAGCTGTCTTGCACCTTTGCATTTTTCTCCCAAACGAAGGACACTAGAATTAAAATTTTAAAGCCTCCTGTTAGGCCATCATCTACACGACATAGCCCTGAATTTTCCAATGCGCAGCTCTATGCAAAAGAGAGATATTCGCAAGGAAAAGCTGTCTTGTACCTTTGCATTTTTCTCCCAAACGAAGGTCACTAGAAAGAAAATTTTAAAGCCTCCTGTTAGGCCATCATCTACACGACATAGCCCTGAATTTTCCAATGCGTAGCTCTTTGCAAAAGAGAGATATTGGCAAGGAAAAGCTGTCTTGTACCTTTACATTTTTCTCCCAAACGAAGGACACTAGAAAGAAAATTTTAAAGCCTCCTGTTAGGCCATCATCTACACGACATAGCCCTGAATTTTCCAATGCGCAGCTCTTTGCAAAAGAGAGATATTGGCAAGGAAAAGCTGTCTTGTACCTTTGCATTTTTCTCCCAAACGAAGGACACTAGAATTAAAATTTTAAAGCCTCCTGTTAGGCCATCATCTACATGATATAGCCCTGAATTTTCCAATGCGCAGCTCTTTGCAAAAGAGAGATATTGGCAAGGAAAAGCTGTCTTGTACCTTTGCATTTTTCTCCCAAACGAAGGACACTAGAAAGAAAATTTTAATGCCTCCTGTTAGGCCATCATCTACACGACATAGCCCTGAATTTTCCAATGCGCAGCTCTTAGCAAAAGAGAGATATTGGCAAGGAAAAGCTGTATTGTACCATTGCATTTTTCTCCCAAACGAAGGACACTAGAAAGAAAATTTTAAAGCCTCCTGTTAGACCATCATCTACACGACATAGCCCTGAATTTTCCAATGCGCAGCTCTTTGCAAAAGAGAGATATTGGCAAGGAAAAGCTGTCTTGTACCATTGCATTTTTCTCCCAAACGAAGGACACTAGAATTAAAATTGTAAAGCCTCCTGTTAGGCCATCATCTACACGATATAGCCCTGAATTTTCCAATGCGCAGCTCTTTGCAAACGAGAGATATTGGCAAGGAAAAGCTGTCTTGTACCTTTGCATTTTTCTCCCAAACGAAGGACACTAGAAAGAAAATTTTAAAGCCTCCTGTTAGGCCATCATCTACACGACATAGCCCTGAATTTTCCAATGCGCAGCTCTTTGCAAAAGAGAGATATTGGCAAGGAAAAGCTGTCTTGTAGCATTGCATTTTTCTCCCAAACGAAGGACACTAGAAAGAAAATTTTAAAGCCTCCTGTTAGACCATCATCTACACGACATAGCCCTGAATTTTCCAATGCGCAGCTCTTTGCAAAAGAGAGATATTGGCAAGGAAAAGCTGTCTTGTACCTTTGCATTTTTCTCCCAAACGAAGGACACTAGAAAGAAAATTTTAAAGCCTCCTGTTAGACCATCATCTACACGGCATAGCCATGAATTTTCCAATGCGCAGCTCTTTGCAAAAGAGAGATATTGGCAAGGAAAAGCTGTCTTGTACCTTTGCATTTTTCTCCCAAACGAAGGACACTAGAATTAAAATTTTAAAGCCTCCTGTTAGGCCATCATCTACACGATATAGCCCTGAATTTTCCAATGCGCAGCTCTTTGCAAAAGAGAGATATTGGCAAGGAAAAGCTGTCTTGTACCTTTGCATTTTTCTCCCAAACGAAGGACACTAGAAAGAAAATTTTAAAGCCTCCTGTTAGGCCATCATCTACACGACATAGCCCTGAATTTTCCAATGCGCAGCTCTTTGCAAAAGAGAGATATTGGCAAGGAAAAGCTGTCTTGTACCATTGCATTTTTCTCCCAAACGAAGGACACTAGAAAGAAAATTTTAAAGCCTCCTGTTAGACCATCATCAACACGACATAGCCCTGAATTTTCCAATGCGCAGCTCTTTGCAAAAGAGAGATATTGGCAAGGAAAAGCTGTCTTGTACCATTGCATTTTTCTCCCAAACGAAGGATACTAGAATTAAAATTTTAAAGCCTCCTGTTAGGCCATCATCTACACGATATAGCCCTGAATTTTCCAATGCGCAGCTCTTTGCAAAAGAGAGATATTGGCAAGGAAAAGCTGTCTTGTACCATTGCATTTTTCTCCCAAACGAAGGACGCTAGAAAGAAAATTTTAAAGCCTCCTGTTAGATCATCATCTACACGACATAGCCCTGAATTTTCCAATGCGTAGCTCTTTGCAAAAGAGAGATATTGGCAAGGAAAAGCTGTCTTGTACCTTTGCATTTTTCTCCCAAACGAAGGACACTAGAATTAAAATTTTAAAGCCTCCTGTTAGGCCATCATCTACACTACATAGCCCTGAATTTTCCAATGCGTAGCTCTTTGCAAAAGAGAGATATTGGCAAGGAAAAGCTGTCTTGTACCTTTGCATTTTTCTCCCAAACGAAGGACACTAGAATTAAAATTTTAAAGCCTCCTGTTAGGCCATCATCTACACGACATAGCCCTGAATTTTCCAATGCGCAGCTCTTTGCAAACGAGAGATATTGGCAAGGAAAAGCTGTCTTGTAACTTCGCATTTTTCTCCCAAACGAAGGACACTAGAAAGAAAATTTTAAAGCCTCCTGTTAGGCCATCATCTACACGACATAGCCCTGAATTTTCCAATGCGCAGCTCTTTGCAAAAGAGAGATATTGGCAAGGAAAAGCTGTCTTGTACCTTTGCATTTTTCTCCCAAACGAAGGACACTAGAAAGAAAATTTTAATGCCTCCTGTTAGGCCATCATCTACACGACATAGCCCTGAATTTTCCAATGCGCAGATCTTTGCAAAAGAGAGATATTGGCAAGGAAAAGCTGTATTGTACCATTGCATTTTTCTCCCAAACGAAGGACACTAGAAAGAAAATTTTAAAGCCTCCTGTTAGACCATCATCTACACGACATAGCCCTGAATTTTCCAATGCGCAGCTCTTTGCAAAAGAGAGATATTGGCAAGGAAAAGCTGTCTTGTACCATTGCATTTTTCTCCCAAACGAAGGACACTAGAATTAAAATTTTAAAGCCTCCTGTTAGGCCATCATCTACACGATATAGCCCTGAATTTTCCAATGCGCAGCTCTTTGCAAACGAGAGATATTGGCAAGGAAAAGCTGTCTTGTACCTTTGCATTTTTCTCCCAAACGAAGGACACTAGAAAGAAAATTTTAAAGCCTCCTGTTAGGCCATCATCTACACGACATAGCCCTGAATTTTCCAATGCGCAGCTCTTTGCAAAAGAGAGATATTGGCAAGGAAAAGCTGTCTTGTACCATTGCATTTTTCTCCCAAACGAAGGACACTAGAAAGAAAATTTTAAAGCCTCCTGTTAGACCATCATCTACACGACATAGCCCTGAATTTTCCAATGCGCAGCTCTTTGCAAAAGAGAGATATTGGCAAGGAAAAGCTGTCTTGTACCATTGCATTTTTCTCCCAAACGAAGGACACTAGAATTTAAATTTTAAAGCCTCCTGTTAGGCCATCATCTACACGATATAGCCCTGAATTTTCCAATGCGCAGCTCTTTGCAAAAGAGAGATATTGGCAAGGAAAAGCTGTCTTGTACCTTTGCATTTTTCTCCCAAACGAAGGACACTAGAAAGAAAATTTTAAAGCCTCCTGTTAGACCATCATCTACACGGCATAGCCATGAATTTTCCAATGCGCAGCTCTTTGCAAAAGAGAGATATTGGCAAGGAAAAGCTGTCTTGTACCTTTGCATTTTTCTCCCAAACGAAGGACACTAGAATTAAAATTTTAAAGCCTCCTGTTAGGCCATCATCTACACGATATAGCCCTGAATTTTCCAATGCGCAGCTCTTTGCAAAAGAGAGATATTGGCAAGGAAAAGCTGTCTTGTACCTTTGCATTTTTTCCATTTTCTCCCAAACGAAGGACACTAGAAAGAAAACTTTAAAGCCTCCTGTTAGGCCATCATCTACACGACATAGCCCTGAATTTTCTAATGCGCAGCTCTTTGCAAAAGAGAGATATTGGCAAGGAAAAGCTGTCTTGTACCATTGCATTTTTCTCCCAAACGAAGGACACTAGAAAGAAAATTTTAAAGCCTCCTGTTAGACCATCATCTACACGACATAGCCCTGAATTTTCCAATGCGCAGCTCTTTGCAAAAGAGAGATATTGGCAAGGAAAAGCTGTCTTGTACCATTGCATTTTTCTCCCAAACGAAGGACACTAGAAAGAAAATTTTAAAGCCTCCTGTTAGACCATCATCTACACGATATAGCCCTGAATTTTCCAATGCGCAGCTCTTTGCAAACGAGAGATATTGGCAAGGAAAAGCTGTCTTGTACCTTTGCATTTTTCTCCCAAACGAAGGACACTAGAAAGAAAATTTTAAAGCCTCCTGTTAGACCATCATCTACACGGCATAGCCATGAATTTTCCAATGCGCAGCTCTTTGCAAAAGAGAGATATTGGCAAGGAAAAGCTGTCTTGTACCTTTGCATTTTTCTCCCAAACGAAGGACACTAGAATTAAAATTTTAAAGCCTCCTGTTAGGCCATCATCTACACGATATAGCCCTGAATTTTCCAATGCGCAGCTCTTTGCAAAAGAGAGATATTGGCAAGGAAAAGCTGTCTTGTACCTTTGCATTTTTCTCCCAAACGAAGGACACTAGAAAGAAAATTTTAAAGCCTCCTGTTAGGCCATCATCTACACGACATAGCCCTGAATTTTCCAATGCGCAGCTCTTTGCAAAAGAGAGATATTGGCAAGGAAAAGCTGTCTTGTACCTTTGCATTTTTTCCATTTTCTCCCAAACGAAGGACACTAGAAAGAAAACTTTAAAGCCTCCTGTTAGGCCATCATCTACACGACATAGCCCTGAATTTTCCAATGCGCAGCTCTTTGCAAAAGAGAGATATTGGCAAGGAAAAGCTGTCTTGTACCATTGCATTTTTCTCCCAAACGAAGGACACTAGAAAGAAAATTTTAAAGCCTCCTGTTAGACCATCATCTACACGACATAGCCCTGAATTTTCCAATGCGCAGCTCTTTGCAAAAGAGAGATATTGGCAAGGAAAAGCTGTCTTGTACCATTGCATTTTTCTCCCAAACGAAGGACACTAGAAAGAAAATTTTAAAGCCTCCTGTTAGACCATCATCTACACGATATAGCCCTGAATTTTCCAATGCGCAGCTCTTTGCAAACGAGAGATATTGGCAAGGAAAAGCTGTCTTGTACCTTTGCATTTTTCTCCCAAACGAAGGACACTAGAAAGAAAATTTTAAAGCCTCCTGTTAGACCATCATCTACACGGCATAGCCATGAATTTTCCAATGCGCATCTCTTTGCAAAAGAGAGATATTGGCAAGGAAAAGCTGTCTTGTACCATTGCATTTTTCTCCCAAACGAAGGACACTAGAAAGAAAATTTTAAAGCCTCCTGTTAGACCATCATCTACACGACATAGCCCTGAATTTTCCAATGCGCAGCTCTTTGCAAAAGAGAGATATTGGCAAGGAAAAGCTGTCTTGTACCATTGCATTTTTCTCCCAAACGAAGGACACTAGAATTAAAATTTTAAAGCCTCCTGTTAGGCCATCATCTACACGATATAGCCCTGAATTTTCCAATGCGCAGCTCTTTGCAAAAGAGAGATATTGGCAAGGAAAAGCTGTCTTGTACCATTGCATTTTTCTCCCAAACGAAGGACACTAGAAAGAAAATTTTAAAGCCTCCTGTTAGACCATCATCTACACGACATAGCCCTGAATTTTCCAATGCGCAGCTCTTTGCAAAAGAGAGATATTGGCAAGGAAAAGCTGTCTTGTACCATTGCATTTTTCTCCCAAACGAAGGACACTAGAAAGAAAATTTTAAAGCCTCCTGTTAGACCATCATCTACACGGCATAGCCATGAATTTTCCAATGCGCAGCTCTTTGCAAAAGAGAGATATTGGCAAGGAAAAGCTGTCTTGTACCATTGCATTTTTCTCCCAAAAGAAGGACACTAGAAAGAAAATTTTAAAGCCTCCTGTTAGACCATCATCTACACGACATAGCCCTGAATTTTCCAATGCGCAGCTCTTTGCAAAAGAGAGATATTGGCAAGGAAAAGCTGTCTTGTACCATTGCATTTTTCTCCCAAACGAAGGACACTAGAATTAAAATTTTAAAGCCTCCTGTTAGGCCATCATCTACACGATATAGCCCTGAATTTTCCAATGCGCAGCTCTTTGCAAAAGAGAGATATTGGCAAGGAAAAGCTGTGTTGTACCATTGCATTTTTCTCCCAAACGAAGGACACTAGAAAGAAAATTTTAAAGCCTCCTGTTAGACCATCATCTACACGACATAGCCCTGAATTTTCCAATGCGCAGCTCTTTGCAAAAGAGAGATATTGGCAAGGAAAAGCTGTCTTGTACCTTTGCATTTTTCTCCCAAACGAAGGACACTAGAATTAAAATTTTAAAGCCTCCTGTTAGGCCATCATCTACACGACATAGCCCTGAATTTTCCAATGCGTAGCTCTTTGCAAAAGAGAGATATTGGCAAGGAAAAGCTGTCTTGTACCTTTGCATTTTTCTCCCAAACGAAGGTCACTAGAAAGAAAATTTTAAAGCCTCCTGTTAGGCCATCAACTACACGACATAGCCCTGAATTTTCCAATGCGTAGCTCTTTGCAAAAGAGAGATATTGGCAAGGAAAAGCTGTCTTGTACCTTTGCATTTTTCTCCCAAACGAAGGACACTAGAAAGAAAATTTTAAAGCCTCCTGTTAGGCCATCATCTACACGACATAGCCCTGAATTTTCCAATGCGCTGCTCTTTGCAAACGAAAGATATTGGCAAGGAAAAGCTGTCTTGTACCTTTGCATTTTTCTCCCAAACGAAGGACACTAGAAAGAAAATTTTAAAGCCTCCTGTTAGACCATCATCTACACGGCATAGCCATGAATTTTCCAATGCGCAGCTCTTTGCAAAAGAGAGATATTGGCAAGGAAAAGCTGTCTTGTACCTTTGCATTTTTCTCCCAAACGAAGGACACTAGAAAGAAAATTTTAAAGCCTCCTGTTAGGCCATCATCTACACGACATAGCCCTGAATTTTCCAATGCGCAGCTCTTTGCAAAAGAGAGATATTGGCAAGGAAAAGCTGTCTTGTACCATTGCATTTTTCTCCCAAACGAAGGACACTAGAAAGAAAATTTTAAAGCCTCCTGTTAGACCATCATCTACACGACATAGCCCTGAATTTTCCAATGCGCAGCTCTTTGCAAAAGAGAGATATTGGCAAGGAAAAGCTGTCTTGTACCATTGCATTTTTCTCCCAAACGAAGGACACTAGAATTAAAATTTTAAAGCCTCCTGTTAGGCCATCATCTACACGATATAGCCCTGAATTTTCCAATGCGCAGCTCTTTGCAAAAGAGAGATATTGGCAAGGAAAAGCTGTCTTGTACCATTGCATTTTTCTCCCAAACGAAGGACACTAGAAAGAAAATTTTAAAGCCTCCTGTTAGACCATCATCTACACGACATAGCCCTGAATTTTCCAATGCGCAGCTCTTTGCAAAAGAGAGATATTGGCAAGGAAAAGCTGTCTTGTACCTTTGCATTTTTCTCCCAAACGAAGGACACTAGAATTAAAATTTTAAAGCCTCCTGTTAGGCCATCATCTACACGACATAGCCCTGAATTTTCCAAAGCGTAGCTCTTTGCAAAAGAGAGATATTGGCAAGGAAAAGCTGTCTTGTACCTTTGCATTTTTCTCCCAAACGAAGGTCACTAGAAAGAAAATTTTAAAGCCTCCTGTTAGGCCATCATCTACACGACATAGCCCTGAATTTTCCAATGCGTAGCTCTTTGCAAAAGAGAGATATTGGCAAGGAAAAGCTGTCTTGTACCTTTGCATTTTTCTCCCAAACGAAGGACACTAGAAAGAAAATTTTAAAGCCTCCTGTTAGGCCATCATCTACACGACATAGCCCTGAATTTTCCAATGCGCAGCTCTTTGCAAAAGAGAGATATTGGCAAGGAAAAGCTTTCTTGTACCATTGCATTTTTCTCCCAAACGAAGGAAACTAGAAAGAAAATTTTAAAGCCTCCTGTTAGGCCATCATCTACACGACATAGCCCTGAATTTTCCAATGCGCAGCTCTTTGCAAAAGAGAGATATTGGCAAGGAAAAGCTGTCTTGTACCTTTGCATTTTTCTCCCAAACGAAGGACACTAGAAAGAAAATTTTAAAGCCTCCTGTTAGACCATCATCTACACGGCATAGCCATGAATTTTCCAATGCGCAGCTCTTTGCAAAAGAGAGATATTGGCAAGGAAAAGCTGTCTTGTACCTTTGCATTTTTCTCCCAAACGAAGGACACTAGAATTAAAATTTTAAAGCCTCCTGTTAGGCCATCATCTACACGATATAGCCCTGAATTTTCCAATGCGCAGCTCTTTGCAAAAGAGAGATATTGGCAAGGAAAAGCTGTCTTGTACCTTTGCATTTTTCTCCCAAACGAAGGACACTAGAAAGAAAATTTTAAAGCCTCCTGTTAGGCCATCATCTACACGACATAGCCCTGAATTTTCCAATGCGCAGCTCTTTGCAAAAGAGAGATATTGGCAAGGAAAAGTTGTCTTGTACTATTGCATTTTTCTCCCAAACGAAGGACACTAGAAAGAAAATTTTAAAGCCTCCTGTTAGACCATCATCTACACGACATAGCCCTGAATTTTCCAATGCGCAGCTCTTTGCAAAAGAGAGATATTGGCAAGGAAAAGCTGTCTTGTACCATTGCATTTTTCTCCCAAACGAAGGACACTAGAATTAAAATTTTAAAGCCTCCTGTTAGGCCATCATCTACACGATATAGCCCTGAATTTTCCAATGCGCAGCTCTTTGCAAAAGAGAGATATTGGCAAGGAAAAGCTGTCTTGTACCATTGCATTTTTCTCCCAAACGAAGGACACTAGAAAGAAAATTTTAAAGCCTCCTGTTAGACCATCATCTACACGACATAGCCCTGAATTTTCCAATGCGCAGCTCTTTGCAAAAGAGAGATATTGGCAAGGAAAAGCTGTCTTGTACCTTTGCATTTTTCTCCCAAACGAAGGACACTAGAATTAAAATTTTAAAGCCTCCTGTTAGGCCATCATCTACACGACATAGCCCTTAATTTTCCAAAGCGTAGCTCTTTGCAAAAGAGAGATATTGGCAAGGAAAAGCTGTCTTGTACCTTTGCATTTTTCTCCCAAACGAAGGTCACTAGAAAGAAAATTTTAAAGCCTCCTGTTAGGCCATCATCTACACGACATAGCCCTGAATTTTCCAATGCGTAGCTCTTTGCAAAAGAGAGATATTGGCATGGAAAAGCTGTCTTGTACCTTTGCATTTTTCTCCCAAACGAAGGACACTAGAAAGAAAATTTTAAAGCCTCCTGTTAGGCCATCATCTACACGACATAGCCCTGAATTTTCCAATGCGCAGCTCTTTGCAAAAGAGAGATATTGGCAAGGAAAAGCTTTCTTGTACCATTGCATTTTTCTCCCAAACGAAGGAAACTAGAAAGAAAATTTTAAAGCCTCCTGTTAGGCCATCATCTACACGACATAGCCCTGAATTTTCCAATGCGCAGCTCTTTGCAAAAGAGAGATATTGGCAAGGAAAAGCTGTCTTGTACCTTTGCATTTTGCTCCCAAACGAAGGACACTAGAATTAAAATTTTAAAGCCTCCTGTTAGGCCATCATCTACACGATATAGCCCTGAATTTTCCAAAGCGCAGCTCTTTGCAAAAGAGAGATATTGGCAAGGAAAAGCTGTCTTGTACCTTTGCATTTTTCTCCCAAACGAAGGTCACTAGAAAGAAAATTTTAAAGCCTCCTGTTAAGCCATCATCTACACGACATAGCCCTGAATTTTCCAATGCGCAGCTCTTTGCAAAAGAGAGATATTGGCAAGGAAAAGCTGTCTTGTACCTTTGCATTTTTCTCCCAAACGAAGGACACTAGAAAGAAAATTTTAAAGCCTCCTGTTAGACCATCATCTACACGGCATAGCCATGAATTTTCCAATGCGCAGCTCTTTGCAAAAGAGAGATATTGGCAAGGAAAAGCTG
This sequence comes from Pseudophryne corroboree, assembly GCF_028390025.1. Taxonomy (NCBI): domain Eukaryota; kingdom Metazoa; phylum Chordata; class Amphibia; order Anura; family Myobatrachidae; genus Pseudophryne; species Pseudophryne corroboree. The sequence goes on from NW_026970063.1 coordinate 42,149, forward strand.
TCTTGTACCTTTGCATTTTTCTCCCAAACGAAGGACACTAGAAAGAAAATTTTAAAGCCTCCTGTTAGGCCATCATCTACACGACATAGCCCTGATTTTTCCAATGCGCAGCTCTTTGCAAAAGAGAGATATTGGCAAGGAAAAGCTGTCTTGTACCATTGCATTTTTCTCCCAAACGAAGGACACTAGAATTAAAATTTTAAAGCCTCCTGTTAGGCCATCATCTACACGATATAGCCCTGAATTTTCCAATGCGCAGCTCTTTGCAAAAGAGAGATATTGGCAAGGAAAAGCTGTCTTGTACCTTTGCATTTTTCTCCCAAACGAAGTACACTAGAAAGAAAATTTTAAAGCCTCCTGTTAGGCCATCATCTACACGACATAGCCCTGAATTTTCCAATGCGCAGCTCTTTGCAAAAGAGAGATATTGGCAAGGAAAAGCTGTCTTGTACCATTGCATTTTTCTACCAAACGAAGGACACTAGAAAGAAAATTTTAAAGCCTCCTGTTAGACCATCATCTACACGACATAGCCCTGAATTTTCCAATGCGCAGCTCTTTGCAAAAGAGAGATATTGGCAAGGAAAAGCTGTCTTGTACCATTGCATTTTTCTCCCAAACGAAGGACACTAGAATTAAAATTTTAAAGCCTCCTGTTAGGCCATCATCTACACGATATAGCCCTGAATTTTCCAATGCGCAGCTCTTTGCAAACGAGAGATATTGGCAAGGAAAAGCTGTCTTGTACCTTTGCATTTTTCTCCCAAACGAAGGACACTAGAAAGAAAATTTTAAAGCCTCCTGTTAGGCCATCATCTACACGACATAGCCCTGAATTTTCCAATGCGCAGCTCTTTGCAAAAGAGAGATATTGGCAAGGAAAAGCTGTCTTGTACCATTGCATTTTTCTCCCAAACGAAGGACACTAGAAAGAAAATTTTAAAGCCTCCTGTTAGACCATCATCTACACGACATAGCCCTGAATTTTCCAATGCGCAGCTCTTTGCAAAAGAGAGATATTGGCAAGGAAAAGCTGTCTTGTACCATTGCATTTTTCTCCCAAACGAAGGACACTAGAAAGAAAATGTTAAAGCCTCCTGTTAGGACATCATCTACACGACATAGCCCTGAATTTTCCAATGCGCAGCTCTTTGCAAAAGAGAGATATTGGCAAGGAAAAGCTGTCTTGTACCTTTGCATTTTTCTCCCAAACGAAGGTCACTAGAAAGAAAATTTTAAAGCCTCCTGTTAAGCCATCATCTACACGACATAGCCCTGAATTTTCCAATGCGCAGCTCTTTGCAAAAGAGAGATATTGACAAGGAAAAGCTGTCTTGTACCTTTGCATTTTTCTCCCAAACGAAGGTCACTAGAAAGAAAATGTTAAAGCCTCCTGTTAGGACATCATCTACACGACATAGCCCTGAATTTTCCAATGCGCAGCTCTTTGCAAAAGAGAGATATTGGCAAGGAAAAGCTGTCTTGTACCTTTGCATTTTTCTCCCAAACGAAGGACACTAGAATTAAAATTTTAAAGCCTCCTGTTAGGCCATCATCTACACGACATAGCCCTGAATTTTCCAAAGCGTAGCTCTTTGCAAAAGAGAGATATTGGCAAGGAAAAGCTGTCTTGTACCTTTGCACTTTTCTCCCAAACGAAGGTCACTAGAAAGAAAATTTTAAAGCCTCCTGTTAGGCCATCATCTACACGACATAGCCCTGAATTTTCCAATGCGTAGCTCTTTGCAAAAGAGAGATATTGGCAAGGAAAAGCTGTCTTGTACCTTTGCATTTTTCTCCCAAACGAAGGACACTAGAAAGAAAATTTTAAAGCCTCCTGTTAGGCCATCATCTACACGACATAGCCCTGAATTTTCCAATGCGCAGCTCTTTGCAAAAGAGAGATATTGGCAAGGAAAAGCTTTCTTGTACCATTGCATTTTTCTCCCAAACGAAGGAAACTAGAAAGAAAATTTTAAAGCCTCCTGTTAGGCCATCATCTACACGACATAGCCCTGAATTTTCCAATGCGCAGCTCTTTGCAAAAGAGAGATATTGGCAAGGAAAAGCTGTCTTGTACCTTTGCATTTTTCTCCCAAACGAAGGACACTAGAAAGAAAATTTTAAAGCCTCCTGTTAGACCATCATCTACACGGCATAGCCATGAATTTTCCAATGCGCAGCTCTTTGCAAAAGAGAGATATTGGCAAGGAAAAGCTGTCTTGTACCTTTGCATTTTTCTCCCAAACGAAGGACACTAGAATTAAAATTTTAAAGCCTCCTGTTAGGCCATCATCTACACGATATAGCCCTGAATTTTCCAATGCGCAGCTCTTTGCAAAAGAGAGATATTGGCAAGGAAAAGCTGTCTTGTACCTTTGCATTTTTCTCCCAAACGAAGGACACTAGAAAGAAAATTTTAAAGCCTCCTGTTAGGCCATCATCTACACGAGATAGCCCTGAATTTTCCAATGCGCAGCTCTTTGCAAAAGAGAGATATTGGCAAGGAAAAGCTGTCTTGTACTATTGCATTTTTCTCCCAAACGAAGGACACTAGAAAGAAAAATTTAAAGCCTCCTGTTAGACCATCATCTACACGACATAGCCCTGAATTTTCCAATGCGCAGCTCTTTGCAAAAGAGAGATATTGGCAAGGAAAAGCTGTCTTGTACCATTGCATTTTTCTCCCAAACGAAGGACACTAGAATTAAAATTTTAAAGCCTCCTGTTAGGCCATCATCTACACGATATAGCCCTGAATTTTCCAATGCGCAGCTCTTTGCAAAAGAGAGATATTGGCAAGGAAAAGCTGTCTTGTACCATTGCATTTTTCTCCCAAACGAAGGACACTAGAAAGAAAATTTTAAAGCCTCCTGTTAGACCATCATCTACACGACATAGCCCTGAATTTTCCAATGCGCAGCTCTTTGCAAAAGAGAGATATTGGCAAGGAAAAGCTGTCTTGTACCTTTGCATTTTTCTCCCAAACGAAGGACACTAGAATTAAAATTTTAAAGCCTCCTGTTAGGCCATCATCTACACGACATAGCCCTTAATTTTCCAAAGCGTAGCTCTTTGCAAAAGAGAGATATTGGCAAGGAAAAGCTGTCTTGTACCTTTGCATTTTTCTCCCAAACGAAGGTCACTAGAAAGAAAATTTTAAAGCCTCCTGTTAGGCCATCATCTACACGACATAGCCCTGAATTTTCCAATGCGTAGCTCTTTGCAAAAGAGAGATATTGGCATGGAAAAGCTGTCTTGTACCTTTGCATTTTTCTCCCAAACGAAGGACACTAGAAAGAAAATTTTAAAGCCTCCTGTTAGGCCATCATCTACACGACATAGCCCTGAATTTTCCAATGCGCAGCTCTTTGCAAAAGAGAGATATTGGCAAGGAAAAGCTTTCTTGTACCATTGCATTTTTCTCCCAAACGAAGGAAACTAGAAAGAAAATTTTAAAGCCTTCTGTTAGGCCATCATCTACACGACATAGCCCTGAATTTTCCAATGCGCAGCTCTTTGCAAAAGAGAGATATTGGCAAGGAAAAGCTGTCTTGTACCTTTGCATTTTGCTCCCAAACGAAGGACACTAGAATTAAAATTTTAAAGCCTCCTGTTAGGCCATCATCTACACGATATAGCCCTGAATTTTCCAAAGCGCAGCTCTTTGCAAAAGAGAGATATTGGCAAGGAAAAGCTGTCTTGTACCTTTGCATTTTTCTCCCAAACGAAGGTCACTAGAAAGAAAATTTTAAAGCCTCCTGTTAAGCCATCATCTACACGACATAGCCCTGAATTTTCCAATGCGCAGCTCTTTGCAAAAGAGAGATATTGGCAAGGAAAAGCTGTCTTGTACCTTTGCATTTTTCTCCCAAACGAAGGACACTAGAAAGAAAATTTTAAAGCCTCCTGTTAGACCATCATCTACACGGCATAGCCATGAATTTTCCAATGCGCAGCTCTTTGCAAAAGAGAGATATTGGCAAGGAAAAGCTGTCTTGTACCTTTGCATTTTTCTCCCAAACGAAGGACACTAGAAAGAAAATTTTAAAGCCTCCTGTTAGGCCATCATCTACACGACATAGCCCTGAATTTTCCAATGCGCAGCTCTTTGCAAAAGAGAGATATTGGCAAGGAAAAGCTGTCTTGTACCATTGCATTTTTCTCCCAAACGAAGGACACTAGAAAGAAAATTTTAAAGCCTCCTGTTAGACCATCATCTACACGACATAGCCCTGAATTTTCCAATGCGCAGCTCTTTGCAAAAGAGAGATATTGGCAAGGAAAAGCTGTCTTGTACCATTGCATTTTTCTCCCAAACGAAGGACACTAGAATTAAAATTTTAAAGCCTCCTGTTAGGCCATCATCTACACGATATAGCCCTGAATTTTCCAATGCGCAGCTCTTTGCAAACGAGAGATATTGGCAAGGAAAAGCTGTCTTGTACCTTTGCATTTTTCTCCCAAACGAAGGACACTAGAAAGAAAATTTTAAAGCCTCCTGTTAGGCCATCATCTACACGACATAGCCCTGAATTTTCCAATGCGCAGCTCTTTGCAAAAGAGAGATATTGGCAAGGAAAAGCTGTCTTGTACCATTGCATTTTTCTCCCAAACGAAGGACACTAGAAAGAAAATGTTAAAGCCTCCTGTTAGGACATCATCTACACGACATAGCCCTGAATTTTCCAATGCGCAGCTCTTTGCAAAAGAGAGATATTGGCAAGGAAAAGCTGTCTTGTACCTTTGCATTTTTCTCCCAAACGAAGGACACTAGAATTAAAATTTTAAAGCCTCCTGTTAGGCCATCATCTACACGACATAGCCCTGAATTTTCCAATGCGCAGCTCATTGCAAAAGAGAGATATTGGCAAGGAAAAGCTGTCTTGTACCTTTGCATTTTTCTCCCAAACGAAGGTCACTAGAAAGAAAATTTTAAAGCCTCCTGTTAGGCCATCATCTACACGACATAGCCCTGAATTTTCCAATGCGTAGCTCTTTGCAAAAGAAAGATATTGGCAAGGAAAAGCTGTCTTGTACCTTTGCATTTTTCTCCCAAACGAAGGACACTAGAAAGAAAATTTTAAAGCCTCCTGTTAGGCCATCATCTACACGACATAGCCCTGAATTTTCCAATGCGCAGCTCTTTGCAAAAGAGAGATATTGGCAAGGAAAAGCTTTCTTGTACCATTGCATTTTTCTCCCAAACGAAGGAAACTAGAAAGAAAATTTTAAAGCCTCCTGTTAGGCCATCATCTACACGACATAGCCCTGAATTTTCCAATGCGCAGCTCTTTGCAAAAGAGAGATATTGGCAAGGAAAAGCTGTCTTGTACCATTGCATTTTTCTCCCAAACGAAGGACACTAGAAAGAAAATTTTAAAGCCTCCTGTTAGACCATCATCTACACGACATAGCCCTGAATTTTCCAATGCGCAGCTCTTTGCAAAAGAGAGATATTGGCAAGGAAAAGCTGTCTTGTACCATTGCATTTTTCTCCCAAACGAAGGACACTAGAATTAAAATTTTAAAGCCTCCTGTTAGGCCATCATCTACACGATATAGCCCTGAATTTTCCAATGCGCAGCTCTTTGCAAAAGAGAGATATTGGCAAGGAAAAGCTGTCTTGTACCATTGCATTTTTCTCCCAAACGAAGGACACTAGAAAGAAAATTTTAAAGCCTCCTGTTAGACCATCATCTACACGACATAGCCCTGAATTTTCCAATGCGCAGCTCTTTGCAAAAGAGAGATATTGGCAAGGAAAAGCTGTCTTGTACCTTTGCATTTTTCTCCCAAACGAAGGACACTAGAATTAAAATTTTAAAGCCTCCTGTTAGGCCATCATCTACACGACATAGCCCTGAATTTTCCAATGCGTAGCTCTTTGCAAAAGAGAGATATTGGCAAGGAAAAGCTGTCTTGTACCTTTGCATTTTTCTCCCAAACGAAGGTCACTAGAAAGAAAATTTTAAAGCCTCCTGTTAGGCCATCAACTACACGACATAGCCCTGAATTTTCCAATGCGTAGCTCTTTGCAAAAGAGAGATATTGGCAAGGAAAAGCTGTCTTGTACCTTTGCATTTTTCTCCCAAACGAAGGACACTAGAAAGAAAATTTTAAAGCCTCCTGTTAGGCCATCATCTACACGACATAGCCCTGAATTTTCCAATGCGCAGCTCTTTGCAAACGAGAGATATTGGCAAGGAAAAGCTGTCTTGTACCTTTGCATTTTTCTCCCAAACGAAGGACACTAGAAAGAAAATTTTAAAGCCTCCTGTTAGACCATCATCTACACGGCATAGCCATGAATTTTCCAATGCGCAGCTCTTTGCAAAAGAGAGATATTGGCAAGGAAAAGCTGTCTTGTACCTTTGCATTTTTCTCCCAAACGAAGGACACTAGAATTAAAATTTTAAAGCCTCCTGTTAGGCCATCATCTACACGATATAGCCCTGAATTTTCCAATGCGCAGCTCTTTGCAAAAGAGAGATATTGGCAAGGAAAAGCTGTCTTGTACCATTGCATTTTTCTCCCAAACGAAGGACACTAGAATTAAAATTTTAAAGCCTCCTGTTAGGCCATCATCTACACGATATAGCCCTGAATTTTCCAATGCGCAGCTCTTTGCAAAAGAGAGATATTGGCAAGGAAAAGCTGTCTTGTACCATTGCATTTTTCTCCCAAACGAAGGACACTAGAAAGAAAATTTTAAAGCCTCCTGTTAGGCCATCATCTACACGACATAGCCCTGAATTTTCCAATGCGTAGCTCTTTGCAAAAGAGAGATATTGGCAAGGAAAAGCTGTCTTGTACCTTTGCATTTTTCTCCCAAACGAAGGTCACTAGAAAGAAAATTTTAAAGCCTCCTGTTAGGCCATCATCTACACGACATAGCCCTGAATTTTCCAATGCGTAGCTCTTTGCAAAAGAAAGATATTGGCAAGGAAAAGCTGTCTTGTACCTTTGCATTTTTCTCCCAAACGAAGGACACTAGAAAGAAAATTTTAAAGCCTCCTGTTAGGCCATCATCTACACGACATAGCCCTGAATTTTCCAATGCGCAGCTCTTTGCAAAAGAGAGATATTGGCAAGGAAAAGCTTTCTTGTACCATTGCATTTTTCTCCCAAACGAAGGAAACTAGAAAGAAAATTTTAAAGCCTCCTGTTAGGCCATCATCTACACGACATAGCCCTGAATTTTCCAATGCGCAGCTCTTTGCAAAAGAGAGATATTGGCAAGGAAAAGCTGTCTTGTACCATTGCATTTTTCTCCCAAACGAAGGACACTAGAAAGAAAATTTTAAAGCCTCCTGTTAGACCATCATCTACACGACATAGCCCTGAATTTTCCAATGCGCAGCTCTTTGCAAAAGAGAGATATTGGCAAGGAAAAGCTGTCTTGTACCATTGCATTTTTCTCCCAAACGAAGGACACTAGAATTAAAATTTTAAAGCCTCCTGTTAGGCCATCATCTACACGATATAGCCCTGAATTTTCCAATGCGCAGCTCTTTGCAAAAGAGAGATATTGGCAAGGAAAAGCTGTCTTGTACCATTGCATTTTTCTCCCAAACGAAGGACACTAGAAAGAAAATTTTAAAGCCTCCTGTTAGACCATCATCTACACGACATAGCCCTGAATTTTCCAATGCGCAGCTCTTTGCAAAAGAGAGATATTGGCAAGGAAAAGCTGTCTTGTACCTTTGCATTTTTCTCCCAAACGAAGGACACTAGAATTAAAATTTTAAAGCCTCCTGTTAGGCCATCATCTACACGACATAGCCCTGAATTTTCCAATGCGTAGCTCTTTGCAAAAGAGAGATATTGGCAAGGAAAAGCTGTCTTGTACCTTTGCATTTTTCTCCCAAACGAAGGTCACTAGAAAGAAAATTTTAAAGCCTCCTGTTAGGCCATCAACTACACGACATAGCCCTGAATTTTCCAATGCGTAGCTCTTTGCAAAAGAGAGATATTGGCAAGGAAAAGCTGTCTTGTACCTTTGCATTTTTCTCCCAAACGAAGGACACTAGAAAGAAAATTTTAAAGCCTCCTGTTAGGCCATCATCTACACGACATAGCCCTGAATTTTCCAATGCGCAGCTCTTTGCAAACGAGAGATATTGGCAAGGAAAAGCTGTCTTGTACCTTTGCATTTTTCTCCCAAACGAAGGACACTAGAAAGAAAATTTTAAAGCCTCCTGTTAGACCATCATCTACACGGCATAGCCATGAATTTTCCAATGCGCAGCTCTTTGCAAAAGAGAGATATTGGCAAGGAAAAGCTGTCTTGTACCTTTGCATTTTTCTCCCAAACGAAGGACACTAGAATTAAAATTTTAAAGCCTCCTGTTAGGCCATCATCTACACGATATAGCCCTGAATTTTCCAATGCGCAGCTCTTTGCAAAAGAGAGATATTGGCAAGGAAAAGCTGTCTTGTACCATTGCATTTTTCTCCCAAACGAAGGACACTAGAATTAAAATTTTAAAGCCTCCTGTTAGGCCATCATCTACACGATATAGCCCTGAATTTTCCAATGCGCAGCTCTTTGCAAAAGAGAGATATTGGCAAGGAAAAGCTGTCTTGTACCATTGCATTTTTCTCCCAAACGAAGGACACTAGAAAGAAAATTTTAAAGCCTCCTGTTAGGCCATCATCTACACGACATAGCCCTGAATTTTCCAATGCGTAGCTCTTTGCAAAAGAGAGATATTGGCAAGGAAAAGCTGTCTTGTACCTTTGCATTTTTCTCCCAAACGAAGGACACTAGAAAGAAAATTTTAAAGCCTCCTGTTAGACCATCATCTACACGACATAGCCCTGAATTTTCCAATGCGCAGCTCTTTGCAAAAGAGAGATATTGGCAAGGAAAAGCTGTCTTGTACCATTGCATTTTTCTCCCAAACGAAGGACACTAGAAAGAAAATTTTAAAGCCTCCTGTTAGACCATCATCTACACGACATAGCCCTGAATTTTCCAATGCGCAGCTCTTTGCAAAAGAGAGATATTGGCAAGGAAAAGCTGTCTTGTACCATTGCATTTTTCTCCCAAACGAAGGACACTAGAATTAAAATTTTAAAGCCTCCTGTTAGGCCATCATCTACACGATATAGCCCTGAATTTTCCAATGCGCAGCTCTTTGCAAAAGAGAGATATTGGCAAGGAAAAGCTGTCTTGTACCATTGCATTTTCCTCCCAAACGAAGGACACTAGAAAGAAAATTTTAAAGCCTCCTGTTAGACCATCATCTACACGACATAGCTCTGAATTTTCCAATGCGCAGCTCTTTGCAAAAGAGAGATATTGGCAAGGAAAAGCTGTCTTGTACCTTTGCATTTTTCTCCCAAACGAAGGACACTAGAATTAAAATTTTAAAGCCTCCTGTTAGGCCATCATCTACACGACATAGCCCTGAATTTTCCAATGCGTAGCTCTTTGCAAAAGAGAGATATTGGCAAGGAAAAGCTGTCTTGTACCTTTGCATTTTTCTCCCAAACGAAGGTCACTAGAAAGAAAATTTTAAAGCCTCCTGCTAGGCCATCATCTACACGACATAGCCCTGAATTTTCCAATGCGCAGCTCTTTGCAAAAGAGAGATATTGGCAAGGAAAAGCTGTCTTGTACCTTTGCATTTTTCTCCCAAACGAAGGACACTAGAATTAAAATTTTAAAGCCTCCTGTTAGGCCATCATCTACACGACATAGCCCTGAATTTTCCAATGCGTAGCTCTTTGCAAAAGAGAGATATTGGCAAGGAAAAGCTGTCTTGTACCTTTGCATTTTTCTCCCAAACGAAGGTCACTAGAAAGAAAATTTTAAAGCCTCCTGCTAGGCCATCATCTACACGACATAGCCCTGAATTTTCCAATGCGCAGCTCTTTGCAAAAGAGAGATATTGGCAAGGAAAAGCTGTCTTGTACCATTGCATTTTTCTCCCAAACGTAGGACACTAGAATTAAAATTTTAAAGCCTCCTGTTAGGCCATCATCTACACGATATAGCCCTGAATTTTCCAATGCGCAGCTCTTTGCAAACGAGAGATATTGGCAAGGAAAAGCTGTCTTGTACCTTTGAATTTTTCTCCCAAACGAAGGACACTAGAAAGAAAATTTTAAAGCCTCCTGTTAGGCCATCATCTACACGACATAGCCCTGAATTTTCCAAAGCGCAGCTCTTTGCAAAAGAGAGATATTGGCAAGGAAAAGCTGTCTTGTACCTTTGCATTTTGCTCCCAAACGAAGGACACTAGAATTAAAATTTTAAAGCCTCCTGTTAGGCCATTATCTACATGATATAGCCCTGAATTTTCCAATGCGCAGCTCTTTGCAAAAGAGAGATATTGGCAAGGAAAAGCTGTCTTGTACCTTTGCATTTTTCTCCCAAACGAAGGTCACTAGAAAGAACATTTTAAAGCCTCCTGTTAAGCCATCATCTACACGACATAGCCCTGAATTTTCCAATGCGCAGCTCTTTGCAAAAGAGAGATATTGGCAAGGAAAAGCTGTCTTGTACCTTTGCATTTTTCTCCCAAACGAAGGACACTAGAAAGAAAATTTTAAAGCCTCCTGTTAGGCCATCATCTACACGACATAGCCCTGAATTTTCCAATGCGCAGCTCTTTGCAAACGAGAGATATTGGCAAGGAAAAGCTGTCTTGTACCTTTGCATTTTTCTCCCAAACGAAGGACACTAGAAAGAAAATGTTAAAGCCTCCTGTTAGGCCATCATCTACACGACATAGCCCTGAATTTTCCAATGCGCAGCTCTTTGCAAAAGAGAGATATTGGCAAGGAAAAGCTGTCTTGTACCTTTGCATTTTTCTCCCGAACGAAGGACACTAGAAAGAAAATTTTAAAGCCTCCTGTTAGGCCATCATCTACACGACATAGCCCTGAATTTTCCAATGCGCAGCTCTTTGCAAAAGAGAGATATTGGCAAGGAAAAGCTGTCTTGTACCATTGCATTTTTCTCCCAAACGAAGGACACTAGAAAGAAAATTTTAAAGCCTCCTGTTAGACCATCATCTACACGACATAGCCCTGAATTTTCCAATGCGCAGCTCTTTGCAAAAGAGAGATATTGGCAAGGAAAAGCTGTCTTGTACCATTGCATTTTTCTACCAAACGAAGGACACTAGAAAGAAAATTTTAAAGCCTCCTGTAAGGCCATCATCTACACGACATAGCCCTGAATTTTCCAATGCGCAGCTCTTTGCAAAAGAGAGATATTGGCAAGGAAAAGCTGTCTTGTACCTTTGCATTTTTCTCCCAAACGAAGGACACTAGAATTAAAATTTTAAAGCCTCCTGTTAGGCCATCATCTACACGACATAGCCCTGAATTTTCCAATGCGTAGCTCTTTGCAAAAGAGAGATATTGGCAAGGAAAAGCTGTCTTGTACCTTTGCATTTTTCTCCCAAACGAAGGTCACTAGAAAGAAAATTTTAAAGCCTCCTGTTAGGCCATCAACTACACGACATAGCCCTGAATTTTCCAATGCGTAGCTCTTTGCAAAAGAGAGATATTGGCAAGGAAAAGCTGTCTTGTACCTTTGCATTTTTCTCCCAAACGAAGGACACTAGAAAGAAAATTTTAAAGCCTCCTGTTAGGCCATCATCTACACGACATAGCCCTGAATTTTCCAATGCGCAGCTCTTTGCAAACGAGAGATATTGGCAAGGAAAAGCTGTCTTGTACCTTTGCATTTTTCTCCCAAACGAAGGACACTAGAAAGAAAATTTTAAAGCCTCCTGTTAGACCATCATCTACACGGCATAGCCATGAATTTTCCAATGCGCAGCTCTTTGCAAAAGAGAGATATTGGCAAGGAAAAGCTGTCTTGTACCTTTGCATTTTTCTCCCAAACGAAGGACACTAGAATTAAAATTTTAAAGCCTCCTGTTAGGCCATCATCTACACGATATAGCCCTGAATTTTCCAATGCGCAGCTCTTTGCAAAAGAGAGATATTGGCAAGGAAAAGCTGTCTTGTACCATTGCATTTTTCTCCCAAACGAAGGACACTAGAATTAAAATTTTAAAGCCTCCTGTTAGGCCATCATCTACACGATATAGCCCTGAATTTTCCAATGCGCAGCTCTTTGCAAAAGAGAGATATTGGCAAGGAAAAGCTGTCTTGTACCATTGCATTTTTCTCCCAAACGAAGGACACTAGAAAGAAAATTTTAAAGCCTCCTGTTAGGCCATCATCTACACGACATAGCCCTGAATTTTCCAATGCGTAGCTCTTTGCAAAAGAGAGATATTGGCAAGGAAAAGCTGTCTTGTACCTTTGCATTTTTCTCCCAAACGAAGGACACTAGAAAGAAAATTTTAAAGCCTCCTGTTAGACCATCATCTACACGACATAGCCCTGAATTTTCCAATGCGCAGCTCTTTGCAAAAGAGAGATATTGGCAAGGAAAAGCTGTCTTGTACCATTGCATTTTTCTCCCAAACGAAGGACACTAGAAAGAAAATTTTAAAGCCTCCTGTTAGACCATCATCTACACGACATAGCCCTGAATTTTCCAATGCGCAGCTCTTTGCAAAAGAGAGATATTGGCAAGGAAAAGCTGTCTTGTACCATTGCATTTTTCTCCCAAACGAAGGACACTAGAATTAAAATTTTAAAGCCTCCTGTTAGGCCATCATCTACACGATATAGCCCTGAATTTTCCAATGCGCAGCTCTTTGCAAAAGAGAGATATTGGCAAGGAAAAGCTGTCTTGTACCATTGCATTTTTCTCCCAAACGAAGGACACTAGAAAGAAAATTGTAAAGCCTCCTGTTAGACCATCATCTACACGACATAGCTCTGAATTTTCCAATGCGCAGCTCTTTGCAAAAGAGAGATATTGGCAAGGAAAAGCTGTCTTGTACCTTTGCATTTTTCTCCCAAACGAAGGACACTAGAATTAAAATTTTAAAGCCTCCTGTTAGGCCATCATCTACACGACATAGCCCTGAATTTTCCAATGCGTAGCTCTTTGCAAAAGAGAGATATTGGCAAGGAAAAGCTGTCTTGTACCTTTGCATTTTTCTCCCAAACGAAGGTCACTAGAAAGAAAATTTTAAAGCCTCCTGCTAGGCCATCATCTACACGACATAGCCCTGAATTTTCCAATGCGCAGCTCTTTGCAAAAGAGAGATATTGGCAAGGAAAAGCTGTCTTGTACCATTGCATTTTTCTCCCAAACGTAGGACACTAGAATTAAAATTTTAAAGCCTCCTGTTAGGCCATCATCTACACGATATAGCCCTGAATTTTCCAATGCGCAGCTCTTTGCAAACGAGAGATATTGGCAAGGAAAAGCTGTCTTGTACCTTTGAATTTTTCTCCCAAACGAAGGACACTAGAAAGAAAATTTTAAAGCCTCCTGTTAGGCCATCATCTACACGACATAGCCCTGAATTTTCCAAAGCGCAGCTCTTTGCAAAAGAGAGATATTGGCAAGGAAAAGCTGTCTTGTACCTTTGCATTTTGCTCCCAAACGAAGGACACTAGAATTAAAATTTTAAAGCCTCCTGTTAGGCCATCATCTACATGATATAGCCCTGAATTTTCCAATGCGCAGCTCTTTGCAAAAGAGAGATATTGGCAAGGAAAAGCTGTCTTGTACCTTTGCATTTTTCTCCCAAACGAAGGTCACTAGAAAGAACATTTTAAAGCCTCCTGTTAAGCCATCATCTACACGACATAGCCCTGAATTTTCCAATGCGCAGCTCTTTGCAAAAGAGAGATATTGGCAAGGAAAAGCTGTCTTGTACCTTTGCATTTTTCTCCCAAACGAAGGACACTAGAAAGAAAATTTTAAAGCCTCCTGTTAGGCCATCATCTACACGACATAGCCCTGAATTTTCCAATGCGCAGCTCTTTGCAAACGAGAGATATTGGCAAGGAAAAGCTGTCTTGTACCTTTGCATTTTTCTCCCAAACGAAGGACACTAGAAAGAAAATGTTAAAGCCTCCTGTTAGGCCATCATCTACACGACATAGCCCTGAATTTTCCAATGCGCAGCTCTTTGCAAAAGAGAGATATTGGCAAGGAAAAGCTGTCTTGTACCTTTGCATTTTTCTCCCGAACGAAGGACACTAGAAAGAAAATTTTAAAGCCTCCTGTTAGGCCATCATCTACACGACATAGCCCTGAATTTTCCAATGCGCAGCTCTTTGCAAAAGAGAGATATTGGCAAGGAAAAGCTGTCTTGTACCATTGCATTTTTCTCCCAAACGAAGGACACTAGAAAGAAAATTTTAAAGCCTCCTGTTAGACCATCATCTACACGACATAGCCCTGAATTTTCCAATGCGCAGCTCTTTGCAAAAGAGAGATATTGGCAAGGAAAAGCTGTCTTGTACCATTGCATTTTTCTACCAAACGAAGGACACTAGAAAGAAAATTTTAAAAGCCTCCTGTAAGGCCATCATCTACACGACATAGCCCTGAATTTTCCAATGCGCAGCTCTTTGCAAAAGAGAGATATTGGCAAGGAAAAGCTGTCTTGTACCTTTGCATTTTTCTCCCAAACGAAGGACACTAGAATTAAAATTTTAAAGCCTCCTGTTAGGCCATCATCTACACGACATAGCCCTGAATTTTCCAATGCGTAGCTCTTTGCAAAAGAGAGATATTGGCAAGGAAAAGCTGTCTTGCACCTTTGCATTTTTCTCCCAAACGAAGGACACTAGAATTAAAATTTTAAAGCCTCCTGTTAGGCCATCATCTACACGACATAGCCCTGAATTTTCCAATGCGCAGCTCTATGCAAAAGAGAGATATTGGCAAGGAAAAGCTGTATTGTACCATTGCATTTTTCTCCCAAACGAAGGTCACTAGAAAGAAAATTTTAAAGCCTCCTGTTAGGCCATCATCTACACGATATAGCCCTGAATTTTCCAATGCGCAGCTCTTTGCAAAAGAGAGATATTGGCAAGGAAAAGCTTTCTTGTACCATTGCATTTTTCTCCCAAACGAAAAAAACTAGAAAGAAAATTTTAAAGCCTCCTGTTAGGCCATCATCTACACGACATAGCCCTGAATTTTCCAATGCGCAGCTCTTTGCAAAAGAGAGATATTGGCAAGGAAAAGCTGTCTTGTACCTTTGCATTTTGCTCCCAAACGAAGGACACTAGAATTAAAATTTTAAAGCCTCCTGTTAGGCCATCATCTACACGACATAGCCCTGAATTTTCCAATGCGTAGCTCTTTGCAAAAGAGAGATATTGGCAAGGAAAAGCTGTCTTGTACCTTTGCATTTTTCTCCCAAACGAAGGTCACTAGAAAGAAAATTTTAAAGCCTCCTGCTAGGCCATCATCTACACGACATAGCCCTGAATTTTCCAATGCGCAGCTCTTTGCAAAAGAGAGATATTGGCAAGGAAAAGCTGTCTTGTACCATTGCATTTTTCTCCCAAACGTAGGACACTAGAATTAAAATTTTAAAGCCTCCTGTTAGGCCATCATCTACACGATATAGCCCTGAATTTTCCAATGCGCAGCTCTTTGCAAACGAGAGATATTGGCAAGGAAAAGCTGTCTTGTACCTTTGAATTTTTCTCCCAAACGAAGGACACTAGAAAGAAAATTTTAAAGCCTCCTGTTAGGCCATCATCTACACGACATAGCCCTGAATTTTCCAAAGCGCAGCTCTTTGCAAAAGAGAGATATTGGCAAGGAAAAGCTGTCTTGTACCTTTGCATTTTGCTCCCAAACGAAGGACACTAGAATTAAAATTTTAAAGCCTCCTGTTAGGCCATCATCTACATGATATAGCCCTGAATTTTCCAATGCGCAGCTCTTTGCAAAAGAGAGATATTGGCAAGGAAAAGCTGTCTTGTACCTTTGCATTTTTCTCCCAAACGAAGGTCACTAGAAAGAACATTTTAAAGCCTCCTGTTAAGCCATCATCTACACGACATAGCCCTGAATTTTCCAATGCGCAGCTCTTTGCAAAAGAGAGATATTGGCAAGGAAAAGCTGTCTTGTACCTTTGCATTTTTCTCCCAAACGAAGGACACTAGAAAGAAAATTTTAAAGCCTCCTGTTAGGCCATCATCTACACGACATAGCCCTGAATTTTCCAATGCGCAGCTCTTTGCAAACGAGAGATATTGGCAAGGAAAAGCTGTCTTGTACCTTTGCATTTTTCTCCCAAACGAAGGACACTAGAAAGAAAATGTTAAAGCCTCCTGTTAGGCCATCATCTACACGACATAGCCCTGAATTTTCCAATGCGCAGCTCTTTGCAAAAGAGAGATATTGGCAAGGAAAAGCTGTCTTGTACCTTTGCATTTTTCTCCCGAACGAAGGACACTAGAAAGAAAATTTTAAAGCCTCCTGTTAGGCCATCATCTACACGACATAGCCCTGAATTTTCCAATGCGCAGCTCTTTGCAAAAGAGAGATATTGGCAAGGAAAAGCTGTCTTGTACCATTGCATTTTTCTCCCAAACGAAGGACACTAGAAAGAAAATTTTAAAGCCTCCTGTTAGACCATCATCTACACGACATAGCCCTGAATTTTCCAATGCGCAGCTCTTTGCAAAAGAGAGATATTGGCAAGGAAAAGCTGTCTTGTACCATTGCATTTTTCTACCAAACGAAGGACACTAGAAAGAAAATTTTAAAAGCCTCCTGTAAGGCCATCATCTACACGACATAGCCCTGAATTTTCCAATGCGCAGCTCTTTGCAAAAGAGAGATATTGGCAAGGAAAAGCTGTCTTGTACCTTTGCATTTTTCTCCCAAACGAAGGACACTAGAATTAAAATTTTAAAGCCTCCTGTTAGGCCATCATCTACACGACATAGCCCTGAATTTTCCAATGCGTAGCTCTTTGCAAAAGAGAGATATTGGCAAGGAAAAGCTGTCTTGCACCTTTGCATTTTTCTCCCAAACGAAGGACACTAGAATTAAAATTTTAAAGCCTCCTGTTAGGCCATCATCTACACGACATAGCCCTGAATTTTCCAATGCGCAGCTCTATGCAAAAGAGAGATATTGGCAAGGAAAAGCTGTATTGTACCATTGCATTTTTCTCCCAAACGAAGGTCACTAGAAAGAAAATTTTAAAGCCTCCTGTTAGGCCATCATCTACACGATATAGCCCTGAATTTTCCAATGCGCAGCTCTTTGCAAAAGAGAGATATTGGCAAGGAAAAGCTTTCTTGTACCATTGCATTTTTCTCCCAAACGAAAAAAACTAGAAAGAAAATTTTAAAGCCTCCTGTTAGGCCATCATCTACACGACATAGCCCTGAATTTTCCAATGCGCAGCTCTTTGCAAAAGAGAGATATTGGCAAGGAAAAGCTGTCTTGTACCTTTGCATTTTGCTCCCAAACGAAGGACACTAGAATTAAAATTTTAAAGCCTCCTGTTAGGCCATCATCTACACGATATAGCCCTGAATTTTCCAATGCGCAGCTCTTTGCAAAAGAGAGATATTGGCAAGGAAAAGCTGTCTTGTACCTTTGCATTTTTCTCCCAAACGAAGGTCACTAGAAAGAACATTTTAAAGCCTCCTGTTAAGCCATCATCTACACGACATAGCCCTGAATTTTCCAATGCGCAGCTCTTTGCAAAAGAGAGATATTGGCAAGGAAAAGCTGTCTTGTACCTTTGCATTTTTCTCCCAAACGAAGGACACTAGAAAGAACATTTTAAAGCCTCCTGTTAGGCCATCATCTACACGACATAGCCCTGAATTTTCCAATGCGCAGCTCTTTGCAAACGAGAGATATTGGCAAGGAAAAGCTGTCTTGTACCTTTGCATTTTTCTCCCAAACGAAGGACACTAGAAAGAAAATTTTAAAGCCTCCTGTTAGGCCATCATCTACACGACATAGCCCTGAATTTTCCAAAGCGCAGCTCTTTGCAAAAGAGAGATATTGGCAAGGAAAAGCTGTCTTGTACCATTGCATTTTTCTCCCAAACGAAGGACATTAGAAAGAAAATTTTAAAGCCTCATGTTAGACCATCATCTACACGGCATAGCCATGAATTTTCCAATGCGCAGCTCTTTGCAAAGGAGAGATATTGGCAAGGAAAAGCTGTCTTGTACCTTTGCATTTTTCTCCCAAACGAAGGACACTAGAAAGAAAATTTTAAAGCCTCCTGTTAGGCCATCATCTACACGACATAGCCCTGAATGTTCCAATGCGCAGCTCTTTGCAAAAGAGAGATATTGGCAAGGAAAAGCTGTATTGTACCATTGCATTTTTCTCCCAAACGAAGGACACTAGAATTAAAATTTTAAAGCCTCCTGTTAGGCCATCATCTACACGATATAGCCCTGAATTTTCCAATGCGCAGCTCTTTGCAAACGAGAGATATTGGCAAGGAAAAGCTGTCTTGTACCTTTGCATTTTTCTCCCAAACGAAGGACACTAGAAAGAAAATGTTAAAGCCTCCTGCTAGGCCATCATCTACACGACATAGCCCTGAATTTTCCAATGCGCAGCTCTTTGCAAAAGAGAGATATTGGCAAGGAAAAGCTGTCTTGTACCATTGCATTTTTCTCCCAAACGAAGGACACTAGAATTAAAATTTTAAAGCCTCCTGTTAGGCCATCATCTACACGATATAGCCCTGAATTTTCCAATGCGCAGCTCTTTGCAAAAGAGAGATATTGGCAAGGAAAAGCTGTCTTGTACCATTGCATTTTTCTCCCAAACGAAGGACACTAGAAAGAAAATTTTAAAGCCTCCTGTTAGACCATCATCTACACGACATAGCCCTGAATTTTCCAATGCGCAGCTCTTTGCAAAAGAGAGATATTGGCAAGGAAAAGCTGTCTTGTACCTTTGCATTTTTCTCCCAAACGAAGGACACTAGAATTAAAATTTTAAAGCCTCCTGTTAGGCCATCATCTACACGACATAGCCCTGAATTTTCCAATGCGTAGCTCTTTGCAAAAGAGAGATATTGGCAAGGAAAAGCTGTCTTGTACCTTTGCATTTTTCTCCCAAACGAAGGTCACTAGAAAGAAAATTTTAAAGCCTCCTGTTAGGCCATCAACGACACGACATAGCCCTGAATTTTCCAATGCGCAGCTCTTTGCAAAAGAGAGATATTGGCAAGGAAAAGCTGTCTTGTACCTTTGCATTTTTCTCCCAAACGAAGGACACTAGAAAGAAAATTTTAAAGCCTCCTGTTAGGCCATCATCTACACGACATAGCCCTGAATTTTCCAATGCGCAGCTCTTTGCAAACGAGAGATATTGGCAAGGAAAAGCTGTCTTGTACCTTTGCATTTTTCTCCCAAACGAAGGACACTAGAAAGAAAATTTTAAAGCCTCCTGTTAGACCATCATCTACACGGCATAGCCATGAATTTTCCAATGCGCAGCTCTTTGCAAAAGAGAGATATTGGCAAGGAAAAGCTGTCTTGTACCTTTGCATTTTTCTCCCAAACGAAGGACACTAGAATTAAAATTTTAAAGCCTCCTGTTAGGCCATCATCTACACGATATAGCCCTGAATTTTCCAATGCGCAGCTCTTTGCAAAAGAGAGATATTGGCAAGGAAAAGCTGTCTTGTACCATTGCATTTTTCTCCCAAACGAAGGACACTAGAAAGAAAATTTTAAAGCCTCCTGTTAGACCATCATCTACACGACATAGCCCTGAATTTTCCAATGCGTAGCTCTTTGCAAAAGAGAGATATTGGCAAGGAAAAGCTGTCTTGTACCTTTGCATTTTTCTCCCAAACGAAGGACACTAGAAAGAAAATTTTAAAGCCTCCTGTTAGACCATCATCTACACGACATAGCCCTGAATTTTCCAATGCGCAGCTCTTTGCAAAAGAGAGATATTGGCAAGGAAAAGCTGTCTTGTACCATTGCATTTTTCTCCCAAACGAAGGACACTAGAAAGAAAATTTTAAAGCCTCCTGTTAGACCATCATCTACACGACATAGCCCTGAATTTTCCAATGCGCAGCTCTTTGCAAAAGAGAGATATTGGCAAGGAAAAGCTGTCTTGTACCATTGCATTTTTCTCCCAAACGAAGGACACTAGAATTAAAATTTTAAAGCCTCCTGTTAGGCCATCATCTACACGATATAGCCCTGAATTTTCCAATGCGCAGCTCTTTGCAAAAGAGAGATATTGGCAAGGAAAAGCTGTCTTGTACCATTGCATTTTTCTCCCAAACGAAGGACACTAGAAAGAAAATTTTAAAGCCTCCTGTTAGACCATCATCTACACGACATAGCTCTGAATTTTCCAATGCGCAGCTCTTTGCAAAAGAGAGATATTGGCAAGGAAAAGCTGTCTTGTACCTTTGCATTTTTCTCCCAAACGAAGGACACTAGAATTAAAATTTTAAAGCCTCCTGTTAGGCCATCATCTACACGACATAGCCCTGAATTTTCCAATGCGTAGCTCTTTGCAAAAGAGAGATATTGGCAAGGAAAAGCTGTCTTGTACCTTTGCATTTTTCTCCCAAACGAAGGTCACTAGAAAGAAAATTTTAAAGCCTCCTGTTAGGCCATCAACTACACGACATAGCCCTGAATTTTCCAATGCGTAGCTCTTTGCAAAAGAGAGATATTGGCAAGGAAAAGCTGTCTTGTACCTTTGCATTTTTCTCCCAAACGAAGGACACTAGAAAGAAAATTTTAAAGCCTCCTGTTAGGCCATCATCTACACGACATAGCCCTGAATTTTCCAATGCGCAGCTCTTTGCAAACGAGAGATATTGGCAAGGAAAAGCTGTCTTGTACCTTTGCATTTTTCTCCCAAACGAAGGACACTAGAAAGAAAATTTTAAAGCCTCCTGTTAGACCATCATCTACACGGCATAGCCATGAATTTTCCAATGCGCAGCTCTTTGCAAAAGAGAGATATTGGCAAGGAAAAGCTGTCTTGTACCTTTGCATTTTTCTCCCAAACGAAGGACTCTAGAATTAAAATTTTAAAGCCTCCTGTTAGGCCATCATCTACACGATATAGCCCTGAATTTTCCAATGCGCAGCTCTTTGCAAAAGAGAGATATTGGCAAGGAAAAGCTGTCTTGTACCATTGCATTTTTCTCCCAAACGAAGGACACTAGAAAGAAAATTTTAAAGCCTCCTGTTAGGACATCATCTACACGACATAGCCCTGAATTTTCCAATGCGCAGCTCTTTGCAAAAGAGAGATATTGGCAAGGAAAAGCTGTCTTGCACCTTTGCATTTTTCTCCCAAACGAAGGACACTAGAATTAAAATTTTAAAGCCTCCTGTTAGGCCATCATCTACACGACATAGCCCTGAATTTTCCAATGCGCAGCTCTTTGCAAAAGAGAGATATTGACAAGGAAAAGCTCTCTTGTACCTTTGCATTTTTCTCCCAAACGAAGGTCACTAGAAAGAATATTTTAAAGCCTCCTGTTAGGCCATCATCTACACGACATAGCCCTGAATTTTCCAATGCGTACCTCTTTGCAAAAGAGAGATATTGGCAAGGAAAAGCTGTCTTGTACCTTTGCATTTTTCTCCCAAACGAAGGACACTAGAAAGAAAATTTTAAAGCCTCCTGTTAGGCCATCATCTACACGACATAGCCCTGAATTTTCCAATGCGCAGCTCTTTGCAAAAGAGAGATATTGGCAAGGAAAAGCTGTCTTGTACCTTTGCATTTTTCTCCCAAACGAAGGACACTAGAATGAAAATTTTAAAGCCTCCTGTTAGTGCTTCATCTACACGGCATAGCCCTGAATTTTCCAATGCGTAGCTCTTTGAAAAAGAGAGATATTGGCAAGGAAAAGCTGTCTTGTACCTTTGCATTTTTCTCCCAAACGAAGGACACTAGAATTAAAATTTTAAAGCCTCCTGTTAGTCCATCATCTACACGACATAGCCCTGAATTTTCCAATGCGCAGCTCTTTGCAAAAGAGAGATATTGGCAAGGAAAAGCTGTCTTGTACCATTGCATTTTTCTCCCAAACGAAGGACACTAGAATTAAAATTTTAAAGCCTCATGTTAGGCCATCATCTACACGATATAGCCCTGAATTTTCCAATGTGCAGCTCTTTGCAAACGAGAGATATTGGCAAGGAAAAGCTGTCTTGTACCTTTGCATTTTTCTCCCAAACGAAGGACACTAGAAAGAACATTTTAAAGCCTCCTGTTAGACCATCATCTACACGGCATAGCCATGAATTTTCCAATGAGCAGCTCTTTGCAAAAGAGAGATATTGGCAAGGAAAAGCTGTCTTGTACCTTTGCATTTTTCTCCCAAACGAAGGACACTAGAATTAAAATTTTAAAGCCTCCTGTTAGGCCATCATCTACACGATATAGCCCTGAATTTTCCAATGCGCAGCTCTTTGCAAAAGAGAGATATTGGCAAGGAAAAGCTGTCTTGTACCTTTGCATTTTTCTCCCAAACGAAGGACACTAGAAAGAAAATTTTAAAGCCTCCTGTTAGGCCATCATCTACACGACATAGCCCTGAATTTTCCAATGTGCAGCTCTTTGCAAAAGAGAGATATTGGCAAGGAAAAGCTGTCTTGTACCATTGCATTTTTCTCCCAAACGAAGGACACTAGAAAGAAAATTTTAAAGCCTCCTGTTAGACCATCATCTACACGACATAGCCCTGAATTTTCCAATGCGCAGCTCTTTGCAAAAGAGAGATATTGGCAAGGAAAAGCTGTCTTGTACCATTGCATTTTTCTCCCAAACGAAGGACACTAGAATTAAAATTTTAAAGCCTCCTGTTAGGCCATCATCTACACGATATAGCCCTGAATTTTCCAATGCGCAGCTCTTTGCAAAAGAGAGATATTGGCAAGGAAAAGCTGTCTTGTACCATTGCATTTTTCTCCCAAACGAAGGTCACTAGAAAGAAAATTTTAAAGCCTCCTGTTAAGCCATCATCTACACGACATAGCCCTGAATTTTCCAATGCGCAGCTCTTTGCAAAAGAGAGATATTGGCAAGGAAAAGCTGTCTTGTACCTTTGCATTTTTCTCCCAAACGAAGGACACTAGAAAGAAAATTTTAAAGCCTCCTGTTAGGCCATCATCTACACGGCATAGCCCTGAATTTTCCAATGCGCAGCTCTTTGCAAACGAGAGATATTGGCAAGGAAAAGCTGTCTTGTACCTTTGCATTTTTCTCCCAAACGAAGGACACTAGAATTAAAATTTTCAAGCCTCCTGTTAGGCCATCATCTACACGACATAGCCCTGAATTTTCCAATGCGCAGCTCTTTGCAAAAGAGAGATATTGGCAAGGAAAAGCTGTCTTGTACCTTTGCATTTTTCTCCCAAACGAAGGTCACTAGAAAGAAAATTTTAAAGCCTCCTGTTAGGCCATCATCTACACGACATAGCCCTGAATTTTCCAATGCGCAGCTCTTTGCAAAAGAGAGATATTGGCAAGTAAAAGCTTTCTTGTACCATTGCATTTTTCTCCCAAACGAAGGAAACTAGAAAGAAAATTTTAAAGCCTCCTGTTAGGCCATCATCTACACGACATAGCCCTGAATTTTCCAATGCGCAGCTCTTTGCAAAAGAGAGATATTGGCAAGGAAAAGCTGTCTTGTACCTTTGCATTTTGCTCCCAAACGAAGGACACTAGAATTAAAATTTTAAAGCCTCCTGTTAGGCCATCATCTACACGATATAGCCCTGAATTTTCCAATGCGCAGCTCTTTGCAAAAGAGAGATATTGGCAAGGAAAAGCTGTCTTGTACCATTGCATTTTTCTCCCAAACGAAGGTCACTAGAAAGAAAATTTTAAAGCCTCCTGTTAAGCCATCATCTACACGACATAGCCCTGAATTTTCCAATGCGCAGCTCTTTGCAAAAGAGAGATATTGGCAAGGAAAAGCTGTCTTGTACCTTTGCATTTTTCTCCCAAACGAAGGACACTAGAAAGAAAATTTTAAAGCCTCCTGTTAGGACATCATCTACACGACATAGCCCTGAATTTTCCAATGCGCAGCTCTTTGCAAACGAGAGATATTGGCAAGGAAAAGCTGTCTTGTACCTTTGCATTTTTCTCCCAAACGAAGGACATTAGAAAGAAAATTTTAAAGCCTCCTGTTAGGCCATCATCTACACGACATAGCCCTGAATTTTCCAAAGCGCAGCTCTTTGCAAAAGAGAGATATTGGCAAGGAAAAGCTGTCTTGTACCATTGCATTTTTCTCCCAAACGAAGGACACTAGAAAGAAAATTTTAAAGCCTCCTGTTAGACCATCATCTACACGGCATAGCCATGAATTTTCCAATGCGCAGCTCTTGGCAAAAGAGAGATATTGGCAAGGAAAAGCTGTCTTGTACTTTTGCATTTTTCTCCCAAACGAAGGTCACTAGAAAGAAAATTTTAAAGCCTCCTGTTAGGCCATCATCTACACGACATAGCCCTGAATTTTCCAATGCGTAGCTCTTTGCAGAAGAGAGATATTGGCAAGGAAAAGCTGTCTTGTACCTTTGCATTTTTCTCCCAAACGAAGGACACTAGAAAGAAAATTTTAAAGACTCCTGTTAGGCCATCATCTACACGACATAGCCCTGAATTTTCCAATGCGTAGCTCTTTGCAAAAGAGAGATATTGGCAAGGAAAAGCTGTCTTGTACCTTTGCATTTTTCTCCCAAACGAAGGACACTAGAAAGAAAATTTTAAAGCCTCCTGTTAGGACATCATCTACACGACATAGCCCTGAATTTTCCAATGCGCAGCTCTTTGCAAAAGAGAGATATTGGCAAGGAAAAGCTGTCTTGCACCTTTGCATTTTTCTCCCAAACGAAGGACACTAGAATTAAAATTTTAAAGCCTCCTGTTAGGCCATCATCTACACGACATAGCCCTGAATTTTCCAATGCGCAGCTCTTTGCAAAAGAGAGATATTGACAAGGAAAAGCTCTCTTGTACCTTTGCATTTTTCTCCCAAACGAAGGTCACTAGAAAGAATATTTTAAAGCCTCCTGTTAGGCCATCATCTACACGACATAGCCCTGAATTTTCCAATGCGTACCTCTTTGCAAAAGAGAGATATTGGCAAGGAAAAGCTGTCTTGTACCTTTGCATTTTTCTCCCAAACGAAGGACACTAGAAAGAAAATTTTAAAGCCTCCTGTTAGGCCATCATCTACACGACATAGCCCTGAATTTTCCAATGCGCAGCTCTTTGCAAAAGAGAGATATTGGCAAGGAAAAGCTGTCTTGTACCTTTGCATTTTTCTCCCAAACGAAGGACACTAGAATGAAAATTTTAAAGCCTCCTGTTAGTGCTTCATCTACACGGCATAGCCCTGAATTTTCCAATGCGTAGCTCTTTGAAAAAGAGAGATATTGGCAAGGAAAAGCTGTCTTGTACCTTTGCATTTTTCTCCCAAACGAAGGACACTAGAATTAAAATTTTAAAGCCTCCTGTTAGTCCATCATCTACACGACATAGTCCTGAATTTTCCAATGCGTAGCTCTTTGCAAAAGAGAGATATTGGCAAGGAAAAGCTGTCTTGTACCTTTGCATTTTTCTCCCAAACGAAGGTCACTAGAAAGAAAATTTTAAAGCCTCCTGTTAGGCCATCATCTACACGACATAGCCCTGAATTTTCCAATACGTAGCTCTTTGCAAAAGAGAGATATTGGCAAGGAAAAGCTGTCTTGTACCTTTGCATTTTTCTCCCAAACGAAGGACACTAGAAAGAAAATTTTAAAGCCTCCTGTTAGGCCATCATCTACACGACATAGCCCTGAATTTTCCAATGCGCAGCTCTTTGCAAAAGAGAGATATTGGCAAGGAAAAGCTGTCTTGTACCTTTGCATTTTTCTCCCAAACGAAGGACACTAGAATGAAAATTTTAAAGCCTCCTGTTAGTGCTTCATCTACACGGCACAGCCCTGAATTTTCCAATGCGTAGCTCTTTGCAAAAGAGAGATATTGGCAAGGAAAAGCTGTCTTGTACCTTTGCATTTTTCTCCCAGACGTAGGACACTAGAATTAAAATTTTAAAGCCTCCTGTTATGCCATCATCTACACGACATAGCCCTGAATTTTCCAATGCGCAGCTCTTTGCAAAAGAGAGATATTGGCAAGGAAAAGCTGTCTTGTACCTTTGCATTTTTCTCCCAAACGAAGGTCACTAGAAAGAAAATTTTAAAGCCTCCTGTTAGGCCATCATCTACACGACATAGCCCTGAATTTTCCAATGCGTAGCTCTTTGCAAAAGAGAGATATTGGCAAGGAAAAGCTGTCTTGTACCTTTGCATTTTTCTCCCAAACGAAGGACACTAGAAAGAAAATTTTAAAGCCTCCTGTTAGGCCATCATCTACACGACATAGCCCTGAATTTTCCAATGCGCAGCTCTTTGCAAAAGAGAGATATTGGCAAGGAAAATCTGTCTTGTACCTTTGCATTTTTCTCCCAAACGAAGGTCACTAGAAAGAAAATTTTAAAGCCTCCTGTTAGGCCATCATCTACACGACATAGCCCTGAATTTTCCAATGCGCAGCTCTTTGCAAAAGAGAGATATTGGCAAGGAAAAGCTGTCTTGTACCTTTGCATTTTTCTCCCAAACGAAGGACACTAGAATTAAAATTTTAAAGCCTCCTGTTAGGCCATTTTCCAATGCGCAGCTCTTTGCAAAAGAGAGATATTGGCAAGGAAAAGCTGTCTTGTACCTTTGCATTTTTCTCCCAAACGAAGGACACTAGAAAGTAAATTTTAAAGCCTCCTGTTAGGCCATCATCTACACGACATAGCCCTGAATTTTCCAATGCGCAGCTCTTTGCAAAAGAGAGATATTGGCAAGGAAAAGCTGTCTTGTACCTTTGCATTTTCTCCCAAATGAAGGTCACTAGAAAGAAAATTTTAAAGCCTCCTGTTAAGCCATCATCTACACGACATAGCCCTGAATTTTCCAATGCGCAGCTCTTTGCAAAAGAGAGATATTGGCAAGGAAAAGCTGTCTTGTACCTTTGCATTTTTCTCCCAAACGAAGGACACTAGAAAGAAAATTTTAAAGCCTCCTGTTAGGCCATCATCTACACGGCATAGCCCTGAATTTTCCAATGCGCAGCTCTTTGCAAACGAGAGATATTGGCAAGGAAAAGCTGTCTTGTACCTTTGCATTTTTCTCCCAAACGAAGGACACTAGAATTAAAATTTTAAAGCCTCCTGTTAGGCCATCATCTACACGATATAGCCCTGAATTTTCCAATGCGCAGCTCTTTGCAAAAGAGAGATATTGGCAAGGAAAAGCTGTCTTGTACCATTGCATTTTTCTCCCAAACGAAGGTCACTAGAAAGAAAATTTTAAAGCCTCCTGTTAAGCCATCATCTACACGACATAGCCCTGAATTTTCCAATGCGCAGCTCTTTGCAAAAGAGAGATATTGGCAAGGAAAAGCTGTCTTGTACCTTTGCATTTTTCTCCCAAACGAAGGACACTAGAAAGAAAATTTTAAAGCCTCCTGTTAGGACATCATCTACACGACATAGCCCTGAATTTTCCAATGCGCAGCTCTTTGCAAACGAGAGATATTGGCAAGGAAAAGCTGTCTTGTACCTTTGCATTTTTCTCCCAAACGAAGGACACTAGAAAGAAAATTTTAAAGCCTCCTGTTAGGCCATCATCTACACGACATAGCCCTGAATTTTCCAAAGCGCAGCTCTTTGCAAAAGAGAGATATTGGCAAGGAAAAGCTGTCTTGTACCATTGCATTTTTCTCCCAAACGAAGGACACTAGAAAGAAAATTTTAAAGCCTCCTGTTAGACCATCATCTACACGGCATAGCCATGAATTTTCCAATGCGCAGCTCTTGGCAAAAGAGAGATATTGGCAAGGAAAAGCTGTCTTGTACTTTTGCATTTTTCTCCCAAACGAAGGTCAATAGAAAGAAAATTTTAAAGCCTCCTGTTAGGCCATCATCTACACGACATAGCCCTGAATTTTCCAATGCGTAGCTCTTTGCAGAAGAGAGATATTGGCAAGGAAAAGCTGTCTTGTACCTTTGCATTTTTCTCCCAAACGAAGGACACTAGAAAGAAAATTTTAAAGCCTCCTGTTAGGACATCATCTACACGACATAGCCCTGAATTTTCCAATGCGCAGCTCTTTGCAAAAGAGAGATATTGGCAAGGAAAAGCTGTCTTGCACCTTTGCATTTTTCTCCCAAACGAAGGACACTAGAATTAAAATTTTAAAGCCTCCTGTTAGGCCATCATCTACACGACATAGCCCTGAATTTTCCAATGCGCAGCTCTTTGCAAAAGAGAGATATTGACAAGGAAAAGCTCTCTTGTACCTTTGCATTTTTCTCCCAAACGAAGGTCACTAGAAAGAATATTTTAAAGCCTCCTGTTAGGCCATCATCTACACGACATAGCCCTGAATTTTCCAATGCGTACCTCTTTGCAAAAGAGAGATATTGGCAAGGAAAAGCTGTCTTGTACCTTTGCATTTTTCTCCCAAACGAAGGACACTAGAAAGAAAATTTTAAAGCCTCCTGTTAGGCCATCATCTACACGACATAGCCCTGAATTTTCCAATGCGCAGCTCTTTGCAAAAGAGAGATATTGGCAAGGAAAAGCTGTCTTGTACCTTTGCATTTTTCTCCCAAACGAAGGACACTAGAATGAAAATTTTAAAGCCTCCTGTTAGTGCTTCATCTACACGGCATAGCCCTGAATTTTCCAATGCGTAGCTCTTTGAAAAAGAGAGATATTGGCAAGGAAAAGCTGTCTTGTACCTTTGCATTTTTCTCCCAAACGAAGGACACTAGAATTAAAATTTTAAAGCCTCCTGTTAGTCCATCATCTACACGACATAGTCCTGAATTTTCCAATGCGTAGCTCTTTGCAAAAGAGAGATATTGGCAAGGAAAAGCTGTCTTGTACCTTTGCATTTTTCTCCCAAACGAAGGTCACTAGAAAGAAAATTTTAAAGCCTCCTGTTAGGCCATCATCTACACGACATAGCCCTGAATTTTCCAATACGTAGCTCTTTGCAAAAGAGAGATATTGGCAAGGAAAAGCTGTCTTGTACCTTTGCATTTTTCTCCCAAACGAAGGACACTAGAAAGAAAATTTTAAAGCCTCCTGTTAGGCCATCATCTACACGACATAGCCCTGAATTTTCCAATGCGCAGCTCTTTGCAAAAGAGAGATATTGGCAAGGAAAAGCTGTCTTGTACCTTTGCATTTTTCTCCCAAACGAAGGACACTAGAATTAAAATGTTAAAGCCTCCTGTTAGGCCATTTTCCAATGCGCAGCTCTTTGCAAAAGAGAGATATTGGCAAGGAAAAGCTGTCTTGTACCTTTGCATTTTTCTCCCAAACGAAGGACACTAGAAAGTAAATTTTAAAGCCTCCTGTTAGGCCATCATCTACACGACATAGCCCTGAATTTTCCAATGCGCAGCTCTTTGCAAAAGAGAGATATTGGCAAGGAAAAGCTGTCTTGTACCTTTGCATTTTCTCCCAAATGAAGGTCACTAGAAAGAAAATTTTAAAGCCTCCTGTTAAGCCATCATCTACACGACATAGCCCTGAATTTTCCAATGCGCAGCTCTTTGCAAAAGAGAGATATTGGCAAGGAAAAGCTGTCTTGTACCTTTGCATTTTTCTCCCAAACGAAGGACACTAGAAAGAAAATTTTAAAGCCTCCTGTTAGGCCATCATCTACACGGCATAGCCCTGAATTTTCCAATGCGCAGCTCTTTGCAAACGAGAGACATTGGCAAGGAAAAGCTGTCTTGTACCTTTGCATTTTTCTCCCAAACGAAGGACACTAGAATTAAAATTTTAAAGCCTCCTGTTAGGCCATCATCTACACGATATAGCCCTGAATTTTCCAATGCGCAGCTCTTTGCAAAAGAGAGATATTGGCAAGGAAAAGCTGTCTTGTACCATTGCATTTTTCTCCCAAACGAAGGTCACTAGAAAGAAAATTTTAAAGCCTCCTGTTAAGCCATCATCTACACGACATAGCCCTGAATTTTCCAATGCGCAGCTCTTTGCAAAAGAGAGATATTGGCAAGGAAAAGCTGTCTTGTACCTTTGCATTTTTCTCCCAAACGAAGGACACTAGAAAGAAAATTTTAAAGCCTCCTGTTAGGACATCATCTACACGACATAGCCCTGAATTTTCCAATGCGCAGCTCTTTGCAAACGAGAGATATTGGCAAGGAAAAGCTGTCTTGTACCTTTGCATTTTTCTCCCAAACGAAGGACACTAGAAAGAAAATTTTAAAGCCTCCTGTTAGGCCATCATCTACACGACATAGCCCTGAATTTTCCAAAGCGCAGCTCTTTGCAAAAGAGAGATATTGGCAAGGAAAAGCTGTCTTGTACCATTGCATTTTTCTCCCAAACGAAGGACACTAGAAAGAAAATTTTAAAGCCTCCTGTTAGACCATCATCTACACGGCATAGCCATGAATTTTCCAATGCGCAGCTCTTGGCAAAAGAGAGATATTGGCAAGGAAAAGCTGTCTTGTACTTTTGCATTTTTCTCCCAAACGAAGGTCAATAGAAAGAAAATTTTAAAGCCTCCTGTTAGGCCATCATCTACACGACATAGCCCTGAATTTTCCAATGCGTAGCTCTTTGCAGAAGAGAGATATTGGCAAGGAAAAGCTGTCTTGTACCTTTGCATTTTTCTCCCAAACGAAGGACACTAGAAAGAAAATTTTAAAGCCTCCTGTTAGGACATCATCTACACGACATAGCCCTGAATTTTCCAATGCGCAGCTCTTTGCAAAAGAGAGATATTGGCAAGGAAAAGCTGTCTTGCACCTTTGCATTTTTCTCCCAAACGAAGGACACTAGAATTAAAATTTTAAAGCCTCCTGTTAGGCCATCATCTACACGACATAGCCCTGAATTTTCCAATGCGCAGCTCTTTGCAAAAGAGAGATATTGACAAGGAAAAGCTCTCTTGTACCTTTGCATTTTTCTCCCAAACGAAGGTCACTAGAAAGAATATTTTAAAGCCTCCTGTTAGGCCATCATCTACACGACATAGCCCTGAATTTTCCAATGCGTACCTCTTTGCAAAAGAGAGATATTGGCAAGGAAAAGCTGTCTTGTACCTTTGCATTTTTCTCCCAAACGAAGGACACTAGAAAGAAAATTTTAAAGCCTCCTGTTAGGCCATCATCTACACGACATAGCCCTGAATTTTCCAATGCGCAGCTCTTTGCAAAAGAGAGATATTGGCAAGGAAAAGCTGTCTTGTACCTTTGCATTTTTCTCCCAAACGAAGGACACTAGAATGAAAATTTTAAAGCCTCCTGTTAGTGCTTCATCTACACGGCATAGCCCTGAATTTTCCAATGCGTAGCTCTTTGAAAAAGAGAGATATTGGCAAGGAAAAGCTGTCTTGTACCTTTGCATTTTTCTCCCAAACGAAGGACACTAGAATTAAAATTTTAAAGCCTCCTGTTAGTCCATCATCTACACGACATAGTCCTGAATTTTCCAATGCGTAGCTCTTTGCAAAAGAGAGATATTGGCAAGGAAAAGCTGTCTTGTACCTTTGCATTTTTCTCCCAAACGAAGGTCACTAGAAAGAAAATTTTAAAGCCTCCTGTTAGGCCATCATCTACACGACATAGCCCTGAATTTTCCAATACGTAGCTCTTTGCAAAAGAGAGATATTGGCAAGGAAAAGCTGTCTTGTACCTTTGCATTTTTCTCCCAAACGAAGGACACTAGAAAGAAAATTTTAAAGCCTCCTGTTAGGCCATCATCTACACGACATAGCCCTGAATTTTCCAATGCGCAGCTCTTTGCAAAAGAGAGATATTGGCAAGGAAAAGCTGTCCTGTACCTTTGCATTTTTCTCCCAAACGAAGGACACTAGAATGAAAATTTTAAAGCCTCCTGTTAGTGCTTCATCTACACGGCATAGCCCTGAATTTTCCAATGCGTAGCTCTTTGCAAAAGAGAGATATTGGCAAGGAAAAGCTGTCTTGTACCTTTGCATTTTTCTCCCAGACGTAGGACACTAGAATTAAAATTTTAAAGCCTCCTGTTATGCCATCATCTACACGACATAGCCCTGAATTTTCCAATGCGCAGCTCTTTGCAAAAGAGAGATATTGGCAAGGAAAAGCTGTCTTGTACCTTTGCATTTTTCTCCCAAACGAAGGTCACTAGAAAGAAAATTTTAAAGCCTCCTGTTAGGCCATCATCTACACGACATAGCCCTGAATTTTCCAATGCGTAGCTCTTTGCAAAAGAGAGATATTGGCAAGGAAAAGCTGTCTTGTACCTTTGCATTTTTCTCCCAAACGAAGGACACTAGAAAGAAAATTTTAAAGCCTCCTGTTAGGCCATCATCTACACGACATAGCCCTGAATTTTCCAATGCGCAGCTCTTTGCAAAAGAGAGATATTGGCAAGGAAAATCTGTCTTGTACCTTTGCATTTTTCTCCCAAACGAAGGTCACTAGAAAGAAAATTTTAAAGCCTCCTGTTAGGCCATCATCTACACGACATAGCCCTGAATTTTCCAATGCGCAGCTCTTTGCAAAAGAGAGATATTGGCAAGGAAAAGCTGTCTTGTACCTTTGCATTTTTCTCCCAAACGAAGGACACTAGAATTAAAATTTTAAAGCCTCCTGTTAGGCCATTTTCCAATGCGCAGCTCTTTGCAAAAGAGAGATATTGGCAAGGAAAAGCTGTCTTGTACCTTTGCATTTTTCTCCCAAACGAAGGACACTAGAAAGTAAATTTTAAAGCCTCCTGTTAGGCCATCATCTACACGACATAGCCCTGAATTTTCCAATGCGCAGCTCTTTGCAAAAGAGAGATATTGGCAAGGAAAAGCTGTCTTGTACCTTTGCATTTTCTCCCAAATGAAGGTCACTAGAAAGAAAATTTTAAAGCCTCCTGTTAAGCCATCATCTACACGACATAGCCCTGAATTTTCCAATGCGCAGCTCTTTGCAAAAGAGAGATATTGGCAAGGAAAAGCTGTCTTGTACCTTTGCATTTTTCTCCCAAACGAAGGACACTAGAAAGAAAATTTTAAAGCCTCCTGTTAGGCCATCATCTACACGGCATAGCCCTGAATTTTCCAATGCGCAGCTCTTTGCAAACGAGAGATATTGGCAAGGAAAAGCTGTCTTGTACCTTTGCATTTTTCTCCCAAACGAAGGACACTAGAATTAAAATTTTAAAGCCTCCTGTTAGGCCATCATCTACACGATATAGCCCTGAATTTTCCAATGCGCAGCTCTTTGCAAAAGAGAGATATTGGCAAGGAAAAGCTGTCTTGTACCATTGCATTTTTCTCCCAAACGAAGGTCACTAGAAAGAAAATTTTAAAGCCTCCTGTTAAGCCATCATCTACACGACATAGCCCTGAATTTTCCAATGCGCAGCTCTTTGCAAAAGAGAGATATTGGCAAGGAAAAGCTGTCTTGTACCTTTGCATTTTTCTCCCAAACGAAGGACACTAGAAAGAAAATTTTAAAGCCTCCTGTTAGGACATCATCTACACGACATAGCCCTGAATTTTCCAATGCGCAGCTCTTTGCAAACGAGAGATATTGGCAAGGAAAAGCTGTCTTGTACCTTTGCATTTTTCTCCCAAACGAAGGACACTAGAAAGAAAATTTTAAAGCCTCCTGTTAGGCCATCATCTACACGACATAGCCCTGAATTTTCCAAAGCGCAGCTCTTTGCAAAAGAGAGATATTGGCAAGGAAAAGCTGTCTTGTACCATTGCATTTTTCTCCCAAACGAAGGACACTAGAAAGAAAATTTTAAAGCCTCCTGTTAGACCATCATCTACACGGCATAGCCATGAATTTTCCAATGCGCAGCTCTTGGCAAAAGAGAGATATTGGCAAGGAAAAGCTGTCTTGTACTTTTGCATTTTTCTCCCAAACGAAGGTCAATAGAAAGAAAATTTTAAAGCCTCCTGTTAGGCCATCATCTACACGACATAGCCCTGAATTTTCCAATGCGTAGCTCTTTGCAGAAGAGAGATATTGGCAAGGAAAAGCTGTCTTGTACCTTTGCATTTTTCTCCCAAACGAAGGACACTAGAAAGAAAATTTTAAAGACTCCTGTTAGGCCATCATCTACACGACATAGCCCTGAATTTTCCAATGCGTAGCTCTTTGCAAAAGAGAGATATTGGCAAGGAAAAGCTGTCTTGTACCTTTGCATTTTTCTCCCAAACGAAGGACACTAGAAAGAAAATTTTAAAGCCTCCTGTTAGGACATCATCTACACGACATAGCCCTGAATTTTCCAATGCGCAGCTCTTTGCAAAAGAGAGATATTGGCAAGGAAAAGCTGTCTTGCACCTTTGCATTTTTCTCCCAAACGAAGGACACTAGAATTAAAATTTTAAAGCCTCCTGTTAGGCCATCATCTACACGACATAGCCCTGAATTTTCCAATGCGCAGCTCTTTGCAAAAGAGAGATATTGACAAGGAAAAGCTCTCTTGTACCTTTGCATTTTTCTCCCAAACGAAGGTCACTAGAAAGAATATTTTAAAGCCTCCTGTTAGGCCATCATCTACACGACATAGCCCTGAATTTTCCAATGTGTACCTCTTTGCAAAAGAGAGATATTGGCAAGGAAAAGCTGTCTTGTACCTTTGCATTTTTCTCCCAAACGAAGGACACTAGAAAGAAAATTTTAAAGCCTCCTGTTAGGCCATCATCTACACGACATAGCCCTGAATTTTCCAATGCGCAGCTCTTTGCAAAAGAGAGATATTGGCAAGGAAAAGCTGTCTTGTACCTTTGCATTTTTCTCCCAAACGAAGGACACTAGAATGAAAATTTTAAAGCCTCCTGTTAGTGCTTCATCTACACGGCATAGCCCTGAATTTTCCAATGCGTAGCTCTTTGAAAAAGAGAGATATTGGCAAGGAAAAGCTGTCTTGTACCTTTGCATTTTTCTCCCAAACGAAGGACACTAGAATTAAAATTTTAAAGCCTCCTGTTAGTCCATCATCTACACGACATAGTCCTGAATTTTCCAATGCGTAGCTCTTTGCAAAAGAGAGATATTGGCAAGGAAAAGCTGTCTTGTACCTTTGCATTTTTCTCCCAAACGAAGGTCACTAGAAAGAAAATTTTAAAGCCTCCTGTTAGGCCATCATCTACACGACATAGCCCTGAATTTTCCAATGCGTAGCTCTTTGCAAAAGAGAGATATTGGCAAGGAAAAGCTGTCTTGTACCTTTGCATTTTTCTCCCAAACGAAGGACACTAGAAAGAAAATTTTAAAGCCTCCTGTTAGGCCATCATCTACACGACATAGCCCTGAATTTTCCAATGCGCAGCTCTTTGCAAAAGAGAGATATTGGCAAGGAAAAGCTGTCTTGTACCTTTGCATTTTTCTCCCAAACGAAGGACACTAGAATGAAAATTTTAAAGCCTCCTGTTAGTGCTTCATCTACACGGCATAGCCCTGAATTTTCCAATGCGTAGCTCTTTGCAAAAGAGAGATATTGGCAAGGAAAAGCTGTCTTGTACCTTTGCATTTTTCTCCCAGACGTAGGACACTAGAATTAAAATTTTAAAGCCTCCTGTTATGCCATCATCTACACGACATAGCCCTGAATTTTCCAATGCGCAGCTCTTTGCAAAAGAGAGATATTGGCAAGGAAAAGCTGTCTTGTACCTTTGCATTTTTCTCCCAAACGAAGGTCACTAGAAAGAAAATTTTAAAGCCTCCTGTTAGGCCATCATCTACACGACATAGCCCTGAATTTTCCAATGCGTAGCTCTTTGCAAAAGAGAGATATTGGCAAGGAAAAGCTGTCTTGTACCTTTGCATTTTTCTCCCAAACGAAGGACACTAGAAAGAAAATTTTAAAGCCTCCTGTTAGGCCATCATCTACACGACATAGCCCTGAATTTTCCAATGCGCAGCTCTTTGCAAAAGAGAGATATTGGCAAGGAAAATCTGTCTTGTACCTTTGCATTTTTCTCCCAAACGAAGGTCACTAGAAAGAAAATTTTAAAGCCTCCTGTTAGGCCATCATCTACACGACATAGCCCTGAATTTTCCAATGCGCAGCTCTTTGCAAAAGAGAGATATTGGCAAGGAAAAGCTGTCTTGTACCTTTGCATTTTTCTCCCAAACGAAGGACACTAGAATTAAAATTTTAAAGCCTCCTGTTAGGCCATCATCTACACGACATAGCCCTGAATTTTCCAATGCGCAGCTCTTTGCAAAAGAGAGATATTGGCAAGGAAAAGCTGTCTTGTACCTTTGCATTTTTCTCCCAAACGAAGGACACTAGAATGAAAATTTTAAAGCCTCCTGTTAGTGCTTCATCTACACGGCATAGCCCTGAATTTTCCAATGCGTAGCTCTTTGAAAAAGAGAGATATTGGCAAGGAAAAGCTGTCTTGTACCTTTGCATTTTTCTCCCAGACGAAGGACACTAGAATTAAAATTTTAAAGCCTCCTGTTAGGCCATCATCTACACGACATAGCCCTAAATTTTCCAATGCGCAGCTCTTTGCAAAAGAGAGATATTGGCAAGGAAAAGCTGTCTTGTACCTTTGCATTTTTCTCCCAAACGAAGGTCACTAGAAAGAAAATTTTAAAGCCTCCTGTTAGGCCATCATCTACACGACATAGCCCTGAATTTTCCAATGCGTAGCTCTTTGCAAAAGAGAGATATTGGCAAGGAAAAGCTGTCTTGTACCTTTGCATTTTTCTCCCAAACGAAGGACACTAGAAAGAAAATTTTAAAGCCTCCTGTTAGGCCATCATCTACACGACATAGCCCTGAATTTTCCAATGCGCAGCTCTTTGCAAAAGAGAGATATTGGCAAGGAAAATCTGTCTTGTACCTTTGCATTTTTCTCCCAAACGAAGGTCACTAGAAAGAAAATTTTAAAGCCTCCTGTTAGGACATCATCTACACGACATAGCCCTGAATTTTCCAATGAGCAGCTCTTTGCAAAAGAGAGATATAGGCAAGGAAAAGCTGTCTTGTACCTTTGCATTTTTCTCCCAAACGAAGGACACTAGAATTAAAATTTTAAAGCCTCCTGTTAGGCCATTTTCCAATGCACAGCTCTTTGCAAAAGAGAGATATTGGCAAGGAAAAGCTGTCTTGTACCTTTGCATTTTTCTCCCAAACGAAGGACACTAGAAAGTAAATTTTAAAGCCTCCTGTTAGGCCATCATCTACACGACATAGCCCTGAATTTTCCAATGCGCAGCTCTTTGCAAAAGAGAGATATTGGCAAGGAAAAGCTGTCTTGTACCTTTGCATTTTCTCCCAAACGAAGGTCACTAGAAAGAAAATTTTAAAGCCTCCTGTTAGGCCATCATCTACACGACATAGCCCTGAATTTTCCAATGCGCAGCTCTTTGCAAAAGAGAGATATTGGCAAGGAAAAGCTGTCTTGTACCTTTGCATTTTTCTCCCAAACGAAGGACACTAGAATTAAAATTTTAAAGCCTCCTGTTAGGCCATCATCTACACGACATAGCCCTGAATTTTCCAATGCGCAGCTCTTTGCAAAAGAGAGATATTGGCAAGGACAAGCTGTCTTGTACCTTTGCATTTTTCTCCCAAACGAAGGTCACTAGAAAGAAAATTTTAAAGCCTCCTGTTAGACCATCATCTACACGACATAGCCCTGAATTTTCCAATGCGTAGCTCTTTGCAAAAGAGAGATATTGGCAAGGAAAAGCTGTCTTGCACCTTTGCATTTTTCTCCCAAACGAAGGACACTAGAAAGAAAATTTTAAAGCCTCCTGTTAGGCCATCATCTACACGACATAGCCCTGAATTTTCCAATGCGCAGCTCTTTGCAAAAGAGAGATATTGGCAAGGTAAAGCTGTCTTGTACCATTGCATTTTTCTCCCAAACGAAGGACACTAGAAAGAAAATTTTAAAGCCTCCTGTTAGGCCATCATCTACACGACATAGCCCTGAATTTTCCAATGCGCAGCTCTTTGCAAAAGAGAGATATTGGCAAGGAAAATCTGTCTTGTACCTTTGCATTTTTCTCCCAAACGAAGGTCACTAGAAAGAAAATTTTAAAGCCTCCTGTTAGGCCATCATCTACACGACATAGCCCTGAATTTCCCAATGCGCAGCTCTTTGCAAAAGAGAGATATTGGCAAGGAAAAGCTGTCTTGTACCTTTGCATTTTTCTCCCAAACGAAGGACACTAGAATTAAAATTTTAAAGCCTCCTGTTAGGCCATTTTCCAATGCGCAGCTCTTTGCAAAAGAGAGATATTGGCAAGGAAAAGCTGTCTTGTACCTTTGCATTTTTCTCCCAAACGAAGGACACTAGAAAGAAAATTTTAAAGCCTCCTGTTAGGCCATCATCTACACGACATAGCCCTGAATTTTCCAATGCGCAGCTCTTTGCAAAAGAGAGATATTGGCAAGGAAAAGCTGTCTTGTACCTTTGCATTTTCTCCCAAACGAAGGTCACTAGAAAGAAAATTTTAAAGCCTCCTGTTAGGCCATCATCTACACGACATAGCCCTGAATTTTCCAATGCGCAGCTCTTTGCAAAAGAGAGATATTGGCAAGGAAAAGCTGTCTTGTACCTTTGCATTTTTCTCCCAAACGAAGGACACTAGAAAGAAAATTTTAAAGCCTCCTGTTTAGACCATCATCTACACGGCATAGCCATGAATTTTCCAATGCGCAGCTCTTTGCAAAAGAGAGATATTGGCAAGGAAAAGCTGTCTTGTACCTTTGCATTTTTCTCCCAAACGAAGGACACTAGAATTAAAATTTTAAAGCCTCCTGTTAGGCCATCATCTACACGACATAGCCCTGAATTTTCCAATGCGCAGCTCTTTGCAAAAGAGAGATATTAGCAAGGACAAGCTGTCTTGTACCTTTGCATTTTTCTCCCAAACGAAGGTCACTAGAAAGAAAATTTTAAAGCCTCCTGTTAGGCCATCATCTACACGACATAGCCCTGAATTTTCCAATGCGTAGCTCTTTGCAAAAGAGAGATATTGGCAAGGAAAAGCTGTCTTGTACCTTTGCATTTTTCTCCCAAACGAAGGTCACTAGAAAGAAAATTTTAAAGCCTCCTGTTAGGCCATCATCTACACGACATAGCCCTGAATTTTCCAATGCGTAGCTCTTTGCAAAAGAGAGATATTGGCAAGGAAAAGCTGTCTTGCACCTTTGCATTTTTCTCCCAAACGAAGGACACTAGAAAGAAAATTTTAAAGCCTCCTGTTAGGCCATCATCTACACGACATAGCCCTGAATTTTCCAATGCGCAGCTCTTTGCAAAAGAGAGATATTGGCAAGGTAAAGCTGTCATGTACCATTGCATTTTTCTCCCAAACGAAGGACACTAGAAAGAAAATTTTAAAGCCTCCTGTTAGACCATCATCTACACGGCATAGCCATGAATTTTCCAATGCGCAGCTCTTTGCAAAAGAGAGATATTGGCAAGGAAAAGCTGTCTTGTACCTTTGCATTTTTCTCCCAAACGAAGGACACTAGAATTAAAATTTTAAAGCCTCCTGTTAGGCCATCATCTGCACGACATAGCCCTGGATTTTCCAATGCGCAGCTCTTTGCAAAAGAGAGATATTGGCAAGGAAAAGCTGTCTTGTACCTTTGCATTTTTCTCCCAAACGAAGGACACTAGAATGAAAATTTTAAAGCCTCCTGTTAGGCCATCATCTACACGGCATAGCCCTGAATTTTCCAATGCGCAGCTCTTTGCAAAAGAGAGATATTGGCAAGGAAAAGCTGTCTTGTACCTTTGCATTTTTCTCCCAAACGAAGGACACTAGAAAGAAAATTTTAAAGCTTCCTGTTAGGCCATCATCTACACGGCATAGCCCTGAATTTTCCAATGCGTAGCTCTTTGCAAAAGAGAGATATTGGCAAGGAAAGCTGTCTTGTACCTTTGCATTTTTCTCCCAAACGAAGGACACTAGAAAGAAAATTTTAAAGCCTCCTGTTAGGCCATCATCTACACGGCATAGCCCTGAATTTTCCAAAGCGCAGCTCTTTGCAAAAGAGAGATATTGGCAAGGAAAAGCTGTCTTGTACCTTTGCATTTTTCTCCCAAACGAAGGACACTAGAAAGAAAATTTTAAAGCCTCCTGTTAGGCCATCATCTACACGACATAGCCCTGAATTTTCCAATGCGCAGCTCTTTGCAAAAGAGAGATATTAGCAAGGACAAGCTGTCTTGTACCTTTGCATTTTTCTCCCAAACGAAGGTCACTAGAAAGAAAATTTTAAAGCCTCCTGTTAGGCCATCATCTACACGACATAGCCCTGAATTTTCCAATG
Source organism: Pseudophryne corroboree (assembly GCF_028390025.1). Classification (NCBI taxonomy): domain Eukaryota; kingdom Metazoa; phylum Chordata; class Amphibia; order Anura; family Myobatrachidae; genus Pseudophryne; species Pseudophryne corroboree. The sequence continues at coordinate 82,388 of NW_026970063.1, forward strand.
CGTAGCTCTTTGCAAAAGAGAGATATTGGCAAGGAAAAGCTGTCTTGTACCTTTGCATTTTTCTCCCAAACGAAGGTCACTAGAAAGAAAATTTTAAAGCCTCCTGTTAGGCCATCATCTACACGACATAGCCCTGAATTTTCCAATGCGTAGCTCTTTGCAAAAGAGAGATATTGGCAAGGAAAAGCTGTCTTGCACCTTTGCATTTTTCTCCCAAACGAAGGACACTAGAAAGAAAATTTTAAAGCCTCCTGTTAGGCCATCATCTACACGACATAGCCCTGAATTTTCCAATGCGCAGCTCTTTGCAAAAGAGAGATATTGGCAAGGTAAAGCTGTCATGTACCATTGCATTTTTCTCCCAAACGAAGGACACTAGAAAGAAAATTTTAAAGCCTCCTGTTAGACCATCATCTACACGGCATAGCCATGAATTTTCCAATGCGCAGCTCTTTGCAAAAGAGAGATATTGGCAAGGAAAAGCTGTCTTGTACCTTTGCATTTTTCTCCCAAACGAAGGACACTAGAATTAAAATTTTAAAGCCTCCTGTTAGGCCATCATCTGCACGACATAGCCCTGGATTTTCCAATGCGCAGCTCTTTGCAAAAGAGAGATATTGGCAAGGAAAAGCTGTCTTGTACCTTTGCATTTTTCTCCCAAACGAAGGACACTAGAATGAAAATTTTAAAGCCTCCTGTTAGGCCATCATCTACACGGCATAGCCCTGAATTTTCCAATGCGCAGCTCTTTGCAAAAGAGAGATATTGGCAAGGAAAAGCTGTCTTGTACCTTTGCATTTTTCTCCCAAACGAAGGACACTAGAAAGAAAATTTTAAAGCTTCCTGTTAGGCCATCATCTACATGGCATAGCCCTGAATTTTCCAATGCGTAGCTCTTTGCAAAAGAGAGATATTGGCAAGGAAAGCTGTCTTGTACCTTTGCATTTTTCTCCCAAACGAAGGACACTAGAAAGAAAATTTTAAAGCCTCCTGTTAGGCCATCATCTACACGGCATAGCCCTGAATTTTCCAAAGCGCAGCTCTTTGCAAAAGAGAGATATTGGCAAGGAAAAGCTGTCTTGTACCTTTGCATTTTTCTCCCAAACGAAGGACACTAGAAAGAAAATTTTAAAGCCTCCTGTTAGGCCATCATCTACACGGCATAGCCCTGAATTTTCCAATGCGCAGCTCTTTGCAAAAGAGAGATATTGGCAAGAAAAAGCTGTCTTGTACCTTTGCATTTTTCTCCCAAACGAAGGACACTAGAATGAAAATTTTAAAGCCTCCTGTTAGGCCATCATCTACACGGCATAGCCCTGAATTTTCCAATGCGCAGCTCTTTGCAAAAGAGAGATATTGGCAAGGAAAAGCTGTCTTTTACCTTTGCATTTTTCTCCCAAACGAAGGACACTAGAAAGAAAATTTTAAAGCCTCCTGTTAGGCCATCATCTACACGGCATAGCCCTGAATTTTCCAATGCGCAGCTCTTTGCAAAAGAGAGATATTGGCAAGGAAAAGCTGTCTTGTACCTTTGCATTTTTCTCCCAAACGAAGGACACTAGAATTAAAATTTTAAAGCCTCCTGTTAGTCCATCATCTACACGACATAGTCCTGAATTTTCCAATGCGTAGCTCTTTGCAAAAGAGAGATATTGGAAAGGAAAAGCTGTCTTGTACCTTTGCATTTTTCTCCCAAACGAAGGTCACTAGAAAGAAAATTTTAAAGCCTCCTGTTAGGCCATCATCTACACGACATAGCCCTGAATTTTCCAATGCGTAGCTCTTTGCAAAAGAGAGATATTGGCAAGGAAAAGCTGTCTTGTACCTTTGCATTTTTCTCCCAAACGAAGGACACTAGAAAGAAAATTTTAAAGCCTCCTGTTAGGCCATCATCTACACGACATAGCCCTGAATTTTCCAATACGCAGCTCTTTGCAAAAGAGAGATATTGGCAAGGAAAAGCTGTCTTGTACCTTTGCATTTTTCTCCCAAACGAAGGACACTAGAATGAAAATTTTAAAGCCTCCTGTTAGTGCTTCATCTACACGGCATAGCCCTGAATTTTCCAATGCGTAGCTCTTTGCAAAAGAGAGATATTGGCAAGGAAAAGCTGTCTTGTACCTTTGCATTTTTCTCCCAAACGAAGGACACTAGAATTAAAATTTTAAAGCCTCCTGTTAGGCCGTCATCTACACGACATAGCCCTGAATTTTCCAATGCGCAGCTCTTTGCAAAAGAGAGATATTGGCAAGGAAAAGCTGTCTTGTACCTTTGCATTTTTCTCCCAAACGAAGGTCACTAGAAAGAAAATTTTAAAGCCTCCTGTTAGGCCATCATCTACACGACATAGCCCTGAATTTTCCAATGCGTAGCTCTTTGCAAAAGAGAGATATTGGCAAGGAAAAGCTGTCTTGTACCTTTGCATTTTTCTCCCAAACGAAGGACACTAGAATTAAAATTTTAAAGCCTCCTGTTAGGCCATCATCTACACGACATAGCCCTGAATTTTCCAATGCGCAGCTCTTTGCAAAAGAGAGATATTGGCAAGGACAAGCTGTCTTGTACCTTTGCATTTTTCTCCCAAACGAAGGTCACTAGAAAGAAAATTTTAAAGCCTCCTGTTAGGCCATCATCTACACGACATAGCCCTGAATTTTCCAATGCGTAGCTCTTTGCAAAAGAGAGATATTGGCAAGGAAAAGCTGTCTTGCACCTTTGCATTTTTCTCCCAAACGAAGGACACTAGAAAGAAAATTTTAAAGCCTCCTGTTAGGCCATCATCTACACGACATAACCCTGGATTTTCCAATGCGCAGCTCTTTGCAAAAGAGAGATATTGGCAAGGAAAAGCTGTCTTGTACCTTTGCATTTTTCTCCCAAACGAAGGACACTAGAATGAAAATTTTAAAGCCTCCTGTTAGGCCATCATCTACACGGCATAGCCCTGAATTTTCCAATGCGCAGCTCTTTGCAAAAGAGAGATATTGGCAAGGAAAAGCTGTCTTGTACCTTTGCATTTTTCTCCCAAACGAAGGACACTAGAAAGAAAATTTTAAAGCTTCCTGTTAGGCCATCATCTACACGGCATAGCCCTGAATTTTCCAATGCGTAGCTCTTTGCAAAAGAGAGATATTGGCAAGGAAAGCTGTCTTGTACCTTTGCATTTTTCTCCCAAACGAAGGACACTAGAAAGAAAATTTTAAAGCCTCCTGTTAGGCCATCATCTACACGGCATAGCCCTGAATTTTCCAAAGCGCAGCTCTTTGCAAAAGAGAGATATTGGCAAGGAAAAGCTGTCTTGTACCTTTGCATTTTTCTCCCAAACGAAGGACACTAGAAAGAAAATTTTAAAGCCTCCTGTTAGGCCATCATCTACACGACATAGCCCTGAATTTTCCAATGCGCAGCTCTTTGCAAAAGAGAGATATTAGCAAGGACAAGCTGTCTTGTACCTTTGCATTTTTCTCCCAAACGAAGGTCACTAGAAAGAAAATTTTAAAGCCTCCTGTTAGGCCATCATCTACACGACATAGCCCTGAATTTTCCAATGCGTAGCTCTTTGCAAAAGAGAGATATTGGCAAGGAAAAGCTGTCTTGTACCTTTGCATTTTTCTCCCAAACGAAGGTCACTAGAAAGAAAATTTTAAAGCCTCCTGTTAGGCCATCATCTACACGACATAGCCCTGAATTTTCCAATGCGTAGCTCTTTGCAAAAGAGAGATATTGGCAAGGAAAAGCTGTCTTGCACCTTTGCATTTTTCTCCCAAACGAAGGACACTAGAAAGAAAATTTTAAAGCCTCCTGTTAGGCCATCATCTACACGACATAGCCCTGAATTTTCCAATGCGCAGCTCTTTGCAAAAGAGAGATATTGGCAAGGTAAAGCTGTCATGTACCATTGCATTTTTCTCCCAAACGAAGGACACTAGAAAGAAAATTTTAAAGCCTCCTGTTAGACCATCATCTACACGGCATAGCCATGAATTTTCCAATGCGCAGCTCTTTGCAAAAGAGAGATATTGGCAAGGAAAAGCTGTCTTGTACCTTTGCATTTTTCTCCCAAACGAAGGACACTAGAATTAAAATTTTAAAGCCTCCTGTTAGGCCATCATCTGCACGACATAGCCCTGGATTTTCCAATGCGCAGCTCTTTGCAAAAGAGAGATATTGGCAAGGAAAAGCTGTCTTGTACCTTTGCATTTTTCTCCCAAACGAAGGACACTAGAATGAAAATTTTAAAGCCTCCTGTTAGGCCATCATCTACACGGCATAGCCCTGAATTTTCCAATGCGCAGCTCTTTGCAAAAGAGAGATATTGGCAAGGAAAAGCTGTCTTGTACCTTTGCATTTTTCTCCCAAACGAAGGACACTAGAAAGAAAATTTTAAAGCTTCCTGTTAGGCCATCATCTACATGGCATAGCCCTGAATTTTCCAATGCGTAGCTCTTTGCAAAAGAGAGATATTGGCAAGGAAAGCTGTCTTGTACATTTGCATTTTTCTCCCAAACGAAGGACACTAGAAAGAAAATTTTAAAGCCTCCTGTTAGGCCATCATCTACACGGCATAGCCCTGAATTTTCCAAAGCGCAGCTCTTTGCAAAAGAGAGATATTGGCAAGGAAAAGCTGTCTTGTACCTTTGCATTTTTCTCCCAAACGAAGGACACTAGAAAGAAAATTTTAAAGCCTCCTGTTAGGCCATCATCTACACGGCATAGCCCTGAATTTTCCAATGCGCAGCTCTTTGCAAAAGAGAGATATTGGCAAGAAAAAGCTGTCTTGTACCTTTGCATTTTTCTCCCAAACGAAGGACACTAGAATGAAAATTTTAAAGCCTCCTGTTAGGCCATCATCTACACGGCATAGCCCTGAATTTTCCAATGCGCAGCTCTTTGCAAAAGAGAGATATTGGCAAGGAAAAGCTGTCTTTTACCTTTGCATTTTTCTCCCAAACGAAGGACACTAGAAAGAAAATTTTAAAGCCTCCTGTTAGGCCATCATCTACACGGCATAGCCCTGAATTTTCCAATGCGCAGCTCTTTGCAAAAGAGAGATATTGGCAAGGAAAAGCTGTCTTGTACCTTTGCATTTTTCTCCCAAACGAAGGACACTAGAATTAAAATTTTAAAGCCTCCTGTTAGTCCATCATCTACACGACATAGTCCTGAATTTTCCAATGCGTAGCTCTTTGCAAAAGAGAGATATTGGAAAGGAAAAGCTGTCTTGTACCTTTGCATTTTTCTCCCAAACGAAGGTCACTAGAAAGAAAATTTTAAAGCCTCCTGTTAGGCCATCATCTACACGACATAGCCCTGAATTTTCCAATGCGTAGCTCTTTGCAAAAGAGAGATATTGGCAAGGAAAAGCTGTCTTGTACCTTTGCATTTTTCTCCCAAACGAAGGACACTAGAAAGAAAATTTTAAAGCCTCCTGTTAGGCCATCATCTACACGACATAGCCCTGAATTTTCCAATACGCAGCTCTTTGCAAAAGAGAGATATTGGCAAGGAAAAGCTGTCTTGTACCTTTGCATTTTTCTCCCAAACGAAGGACACTAGAATGAAAATTTTAAAGCCTCCTGTTAGTGCTTCATCTACACGGCATAGCCCTGAATTTTCCAATGCGTAGCTCTTTGCAAAAGAGAGATATTGGCAAGGAAAAGCTGTCTTGTACCTTTGCATTTTTCTCCCAAACGAAGGACACTAGAATTAAAATTTTAAAGCCTCCTGTTAGGCCGTCATCTACACGACATAGCCCTGAATTTTCCAATGCGCAGCTCTTTGCAAAAGAGAGATATTGGCAAGGAAAAGCTGTCTTGTACCTTTGCATTTTTCTCCCAAACGAAGGTCACTAGAAAGAAAATTTTAAAGCCTCCTGTTAGGCCATCATCTACACGACATAGCCCTGAATTTTCCAATGCGTAGCTCTTTGCAAAAGAGAGATATTGGCAAGGAAAAGCTGTCTTGTACCTTTGCATTTTTCTCCCAAACGAAGGACACTAGAATTAAAATTTTAAAGCCTCCTGTTAGGCCATCATCTACACGACATAGCCCTGAATTTTCCAATGCGCAGCTCTTTGCAAAAGAGAGATATTGGCAAGGACAAGCTGTCTTGTACCTTTGCATTTTTCTCCCAAACGAAGGTCACTAGAAAGAAAATTTTAAAGCCTCCTGTTAGGCCATCATCTACACGACATAGCCCTGAATTTTCCAATGCGTAGCTCTTTGCAAAAGAGAGATATTGGCAAGGAAAAGCTGTCTTGCACCTTTGCATTTTTCTCCCAAACGAAGGACACTAGAAAGAAAATTTTAAAGCCTCCTGTTAGGCCATCATCTACACGACATAACCCTGAATTTTCCAATGCGCAGCTCTTTGCAAAAGAGAGATATTGGCAAGGTAAAGCTGTCTTGTACCATTGCATTTTTCTCCCAAACGAAGGACACTAGAAAGAAAATTTTAAAGCCTCCTGTTAGGCCATCATCTACACGACATAGCCCTGAATTTTCCAATGCGCAGCTCTTTGCAAAAGAGAGATATTGGCAAGGAAAATCTGTCTTGTACCTTTGCATTTTTCTCCCAAACGAAGGTCACTAGAAAGAAAATTTTAAAGCCTCCTGTTAGGCCATCATCTACACGACATAGCCCTGAATTTTCCAATGCGCAGCTCTTTGCAAAAGAGAGATATTGGCAAGGAAAAGCTGTCTTGTACCTTTGCATTTTTCTCCCAAACGAAGGACACTAGAATTAAAATTTTAAAGCCTCCTGTTAGGCCATTTTCCAATGCGCAGCTCTTTGCAAAAGAGAGATATTGGCAAGGAAAAGCTGTCTTGTACCTTTGCATTTTTCTCCCAAACGAAGGACACTAGAAAGAAAATTTTAAAGCCTCCTGTTAGGCCATCATCTACACGACATAGCCCTGAATTTTCCAATGCGCAGCTCTTTGCAAAAGAGAGATATTGGCAAGGAAAAGCTGTCTTGTACCTTTGCATTTTCTCCCAAACGAAGGTCACTAGAAAGAAAATTTTAAAGCCTCCTGTTAGGCCATCATCTACACGACATAGCCCTGAATTTTCCAATGCGCAGCTCTTTGCAAAAGAGAGATATTGGCAAGGAAAAGCTGTCTTGTACCTTTGCATTTTTCTCCCAAACGAAGGACACTAGAAAGAAAATTTTAAAGCCTCCTGTTTAGACCATCATCTACACGGCATAGCCATGAATTTTCCAATGCGCAGCTCTTTGCAAAAGAGAGATATTGGCAAGGAAAAGCTGTCTTGTACCTTTGCATTTTTCTCCCAAACGAAGGACACTAGAATTAAAATTTTAAAGCCTCCTGTTAGGCCATCATCTACACGACATAGCCCTGAATTTTCCAATGCGCAGCTCTTTGCAAAAGAGAGATATTGGCAAGGACAAGCTGTCTTGTACCTTTGCATTTTTCTCCCAAACGAAGGTCACTAGAAAGAAAATTTTAAAGCCTCCTGTTAGGCCATCATCTACACGACATAGCCCTGAATTTTCCAATGCGTAGCTCTTTGCAAAAGAGAGATATTGGCAAGGAAAAGCTGTCTTGTACCTTTGCATTTTTCTCCCAAACGAAGGTCACTAGAAAGAAAATTTTAAAGCCTCCTGTTAGGCCATCATCTACACGACATAGCCCTGAATTTTCCAATGCGTAGCTCTTTGCAAAAGAGAGATATTGGCAAGGAAAAGCTGTCTTGCACCTTTGCATTTTTCTCCCAAACGAAGGACACTAGAAAGAAAATTTTAAAGCCTCCTGTTAGGCCATCATCTACACGACATAGCCCTGAATTTTCCAATGCGCAGCTCTTTGCAAAAGAGAGATATTGGCAAGGTAAAGCTGTCTTGTACCATTGCATTTTTCTCCCAAACGAAGGACACTAGAAAGAAAATTTTAAAGCCTCCTGTTAGACCATCATCTACACGGCATAGCCATGAATTTTCCAATGCGCAGCTCTTTGCAAAAGAGAGATATTGGCAAGGAAAAGCTGTCTTGTACCTTTGCATTTTTCTCCCAAACGAAGGACACTAGAATTAAAATGTTAAAGCCTCCTGTTAGGCCATCATCTGCACGACATAGCCCTGAATTTTCCAATGCGCAGCTCTTTGCAAAAGAGAGATATTGGCAAGGAAAAGCTGTCTTGTACCTTTGCATTTTTCTCCCAAACGAAGGACACTAGAATGAAAATTTTAAAGCCTCCTGTTAGGCCATCATCTACACGGCATAGCCCTGAACTTTCCAATGCGCAGCTCTTTGCAAAAGAGAGATATTGGCAAGGAAAGCTGTCTTGTACCTTTGCATTTTTCTCCCAAACGAAGGACACTAGAAAGAAAATTTTAAAGCCTCCTGTTAGGCCATCATCTACACGGAATAGCCCTGAATTTTCCAATGCGTAGCTCTTTGCAAAAGAGAGATATTGGCAAGGAAAGCTGTCTTGTACCTTTGCATTTTTCTCCCAAACGAAGGACACTAGAAAGAAAATTTTAAAGCCTCCTGTTAGGCCATCATCTACACGGCATAGCCCTGAATTTTCCAATGCGCAGCTCTTTGCAAAAGAGAGATATTGGCAAGGAAAAGCTGTCTTGTACCTTTGCATTTTTCTCCCAAACGAAGGTCACTAGAAAGAAAATTTTAAAGCCTCCTGTTAGGCCATCATCTACACGACATAGCCCTGAATTTTCCAATGCGTAGCTCTTTGCAAAAGAGAGATATTGGCAAGGAAAAGCTGTCTTGTACCTTTGCATTTTTCTCCCAAACGAAGGACACTAGAAAGAAAATTTTAAAGCCTCCTGTTAGGCCATCATCTACACGACAGAGCCCTGAATTTTCCAATGCGCAGCTCTTTGCAAAAGAGAGATATTGGCAAGGAAAATCTGTCTTGTACCTTTGCATTTTTCTCCCAAACGAAGGTCACTAGAAAGAAAATTTTAAAGCCTCCTGTTAGGCCATCATCTACACGACAGAGCCCTGAATTTTCCAATGCGCAGCTCTTTGCAAAAGAGAGATATTGGCAAGGAAAAGCTGTCTTGTACCTTTGCATTTTTCTCCCAAACGAAGGACACTAGAATTAAAATTTTAAAGCCTCCTGTTAGACCATTTTCCAATGCGCAGCTCTTTGCAAAAGAGAGATATTGGCAAGGAAAAGCTGTCTTGTACCTTTGCATTTTTCTCCCAAACGAAGGACACTAGAAAGTAAATTTTAAAGCCTCCTGTTAGGCCATCATCTACACGACATAGCCCTGAATTTTCCAATGCGCAGCTCTTTGCAAAAGAGAGATATTGGCAAGGAAAAGCTGTCTTGTACCTTTGCATTTTCTCCCAAACGAAGGTCACTAGAAAGAAAATTTTAAAGCCTCCTGTTAGGCCATCATCTACACGACATAGCCCTGAATTTTCCAATGCGCAGCTCTTTGCAAAAGAGAGATATTGGCAAGGAAAAGCTGTCTTGTACCTTTGCATTTTTCTCCCAAACGAAGGACACTAGAAAGGAAATTTTAAAGCCTCCTGTTTAGACCATCATCTACACGGCATAGCCATGAATTTTCCAATGCGCAGCTCTTTGCAAAAGAGAGATATTGGCAAGGAAAAGCTGTCTTGTACCTTTGTATTTTTCTCCCAAACGAAGGACACTAGAATTAAAATTTTAAAGCCTCCTGTTAGGCCATCATCTACACGACATAGCCCTGAATTTTCCAATGCGCAGCTCTTTGCAAAAGAGAGATATTGGCAAGGAAAATCTGTCTTGTACCTTTGCATTTTTCTGCCAAACGAAGGTCACTAGAAAGAAAATTTTAAAGCCTCCTGTTAGGCCATCATCTACACGACATAGCCCTGAATTTTCCAATGCGCAGCTCTTTGCAAAAGAGAGATATTGGCAAGGAAAAGCTGTCTTGTACCTTTGCATTTTTCTCCCAAACGAAGGACACTAGAATTAAAATTTTAAAGCCTCCTGTTAGGCCATTTTCCAATGCGCAGCTCTTTGCAAAAGAGAGATATTGGCAAGGAAAAGCTGTCTTGTACCTTTGCATTTTTTTCCCAAACGAAGGACACTAGAAAGAAAATTTTAAAGCCTCCTGTTAGGCCATCATCTACACGACATAGCCCTGAATTTTCCAATGCGCAGCTCTTTGCAAAAGAGAGATATTGGCAAGGAAAAGCTGTCTTGTACCTTTGCATTTTCTCCCAAACGAAGGTCACTAGAAAGAAAATTTTAAAGCCTCCTGTTAGGCCATCATCTACACGACATAGTCCTGAATTTTCCAATGCGCAGCTCTTTGCAAAAGAGAGATATTGGCAAGGAAAAGCTGTCTTGTACCTTTGCATTTATCTCCCAAACGAAGGACACTAGAAAGAAAATTTAAAAGCCTCCTGTTTAGACCATCATCTACACGGCATAGCCATGAATTTTCCAATGCGCAGCTCTTTGCAAAAGAGAGATATTGGCAAGGAAAAGCTGTATTGTACCTTTGCATTTTTCTCCCAAACGAAGGTCACTAGAAAGAAAATTTTAAAGCCTCCTGTTAGGCCATCATCTACACGACATAGCCCTGAATTTTCCAATGCGTAGCTCTTTGCAAAAGAGAGATATTGGCAAGGAAAAGCTGTCTTGTACCTTTGCATTTTTCTCCCAAACGAAGGTCACTAGAAAGAAAATTTTAAAGCCTCCTGTTAGGCCATCATCTACACGACATAGCCCTGAATTTTCCAATGCGCAGCTCTTTGCAAAAGAGAGATATTGGCAAGGAAAAGCTGTCTTGTACCTTTGCATTTTTCTCCCAAACGAAGGACACTAGAATTAAAATTTTAAAGCCTCCTGTTAGGCCATCATCTACACGACATAGCCCTGAATTTTCCAATGCGTAGCTCTTTGCAAAAGAGAGATATTGGCAAGGAAAAGCTGTCTTGTACCTTTGCATTTTTCTCCCAAACGAAGGTCACTAGAAAGAAAATTTTAAAGCCTCCTGTTAGGCCATCATCTACACGACATAGCCCTGAATTTTCCAATGCGCAGCTCTTTGCAAAAGAGAGATATTGGCAAGGAAAAGCTGTCTTGTACCTTTGCATTTTTCTCCCAAACGAAGGACACTAGAATGAAAATTTTAAAGCCTCCTGTTAGGCCATCATCTACACGGCATAGCCCTGAATTTTCCAATGCGCAGCTCTTTGCAAAAGAGAGATATTGGCAAGGAAAAGCTGTCTTGTACCTTTGCATTTTTCTCCCAAACGAAGGACACTAGAAAGAAAATTTTAAAGCCTCCTGTTAGGCCATCATCTACACGACAGAGCCCTGAATTTTCCAATGCGCAGCTCTTTGCAAAAGAGAGATATTGGCAAGGAAAATCTGTCTTGTACCTTTGCATTTTTCTCCCAAACGAAGGTCACTAGAAAGAAAATTTTAAAGCCTCCTGTTAGGCCATCATCTACACGACATAGCCCTGAATTTTCCAATGCGCAGCTCTTTGCAAAAGAGAGATATTGGCAAGGAAAAGCTGTCTTGTACCTTTGCATTTTTCTCCCAAACGAAGGACACTAGAATTAAAATTTTAAAGCCTCCTGTTAGGCCATTTTCCAATGCGCAGCTCTTTGCAAAAGAGAGATATTGGCAAGGAAAAGCTGTCTTGTACCTTTGCATTTTTCTCCCAAACGAAGGACACTAGAAAGTAAATTTTAAAGCCTCCTGTTAGGCCATCATCTACACGACATAGCCCTGAATTTTCCAATGCGCAGCTCTTTGCAAAAGAGAGATATTGGCAAGGAAAAGCTGTCTTGTACCTTTGCATTTTCTCCCAAACGAAGGTCACTAGAAAGAAAATTTTAAAGCCTCCTGTTAGGCCATCATCTACACGACATAGCCCTGAATTTTCCAATGCGCAGCTCTTTGCAAAAGAGAGATATTGGCAAGGAAAAGCTGTCTTGTACCTTTGCATTTTTCTCCCAAACGAAGGACACTAGAAAGAAAATTTTAAAGCCTCCTGTTTAGACCATCATCTACACGGCATAGCCATGAATTTTCCAATGCGCAGCTCTTTGCAAAAGAGAGATATTGGCAAGGAAAAGCTGTCTTGTACCTTTGCATTTTTCTCCCAAACGAAGGTCACTAGAAATAAAATTTTAAAGCCTCCTGTTAGGCCATCATCTACACGACATAGCCTTGAATTTTCCAATGCGTAGCTCTTTGCAAAAGAGAGATATTGGCAAGGAAAAGCTGTCTTGCACCTTTGCATTTTTCTCCCAAACGAAGGACACTAGAAAGAAAATTTTAAAGCCTCCTGTTAGGCCATCATCTACACGACATAGCCCTGAATTTTCCAATGCGCAGCTCTTTGCAAAAGAGAGATATTGGCAAGGTAAAGCTGTCTTGTACCATTGCATTTTTCTCCCAAACGAAGGACACTAGAAAGAAAATTTTAAAGCCTCCTGTTAGGCCATCATCTACACGACATAGCCCTGAATTTTCCAATGCGCAGCTCTTTGCAAAAGAGAGATATTGGCAAGGAAAATCTGTCTTGTACCTTTGCATTTTTCTGCCAAACGAAGGTCACTAGAAAGAAAATTTTAAAGCCTCCTGTTAGGCCATCATCTACACGACATAGCCCTGAATTTTCCAATGCGCAGCTCTTTGCAAAAGAGAGATATTGGCAAGGAAAAGCTGTCTTGTACCTTTGCATTTTTCTCCCAAACGAAGGACACTAGAATTAAAATTTTAAAGCCTCCTGTTAGGCCATTTTCCAATGCGCAGCTCTTTGCAAAAGAGAGATATTGGCAAGGAAAACCTGTCTTGTACCTTTGCATTTTTCTCCCAAACGAAGGACACTAGAAAGAAAATTTTAAAGCCTCCTGTTAGGCCATCATCTACACGACATAGCCCTGAATTTTCCAATGCGCAGCTCTTTGCAAAAGAGAGATATTGGCAAGGAAAAGCTGTCTTGTACCTTTGCATTTTCTCCCAAACGAAGGTCACTAGAAAGAAAATTTTAAAGCCTCCTGTTAGGCCATCATCTACACGACATAGCCCTGAATTTTCCAATGCGCAGCTCTTTGCAAAAGAGAGATATTGGCAAGGAAAAGCTGTCTTGTACCTTTGCATTTTTCTCCCAAACGAAGGACACTAGAAAGAAAATTTTAAAGCCTCCTGTTTAGACCATCATCTACACGGCATAGCCATGAATTTTCCAATGCGCAGCTCTTTGCAAAAGAGAGATATTGGCAAGGAAAAGCTGTCTTGTACCTATGCATTTTTCTCCCAAACGAAGGACACTAGAATTAAAATTTTAAAGCCTCCTGTTAGGCCATCATCTACACGACATAGCCCTGAATTTTCCAATGCGCAGCTCTTTGCAAAAGAGAGATATTGGCAAGGACAAGCTATCTTGTACCTTTGCATTTTTCTCCCAAACGAAGGTCACTAGAAAGAAAATTTTAAAGCCTCCTGTTAGGCCATCATCTACACGACATAGCCCTGAATTTTCCAATGCGTAGCTCTTTGCAAAAGAGAGATATTGGCAAGGAAAAGCTGTCTTGTACCTTTGCATTTTTCTCCCAAACTAAGGACACTAGAATTAAAATTTTAAAGCCTCCTGTTAGGCCATCATCTGCACGACATAGCCCTGAATTTTCCAATGCGCAGCTCTTTGCAAAAGAGAGATATTGGCAAGGAAAAGCTGTCTTGTACCTTTGCATTTTTCTCCCAAACGAAGGACACTAGAATGAAAATTTTAAAGCCTCCTGTTAGGCCATCATCTACACGGCATAGCCCTGAATTTTCCAATGCGCAGCTCTTTGCAAAAGAGAGATATTGGCAAGGAAAAGCTGTCTTGTACCTTTGCATTTTTCTCCCAAACGAAGGACACTAGAAAGAAAATTTCAAAGCCTCCTGTTAGGCCATCATCTACACGGCATAGCCCTGAATTTTCCAATGCGTAGCTCTTTGCAAAAGAGAGATATTGGCAAGGAAAGCTGTCTTGTACCTTTGCATTTTTCTCCCAAACGAAGGACACTAGAAAGAAAATTTTAAAGCCTCCTGTTAGGCCATCATCTACACGGCATAGCCCTGCATTTTCCAATGCGCAGCTCTTTGCAAAAGAGAGATATTGGCAAGGAAAAGCTGTCTTGTACCTTTGCATTTTTCTCCCAAACGAAGGACACTAGAAAGAAAATTTTAAAGCCTCCTGTTAGGCCATCATCTACACGGCATAGCCCTGAATTTTCCAATGCGCAGCTCTTTGCAAAAGAGAGATATTGGCAAGGAAAAGCTGTCTTGTACCTTTGCATTTTTCTCCCAAACGAAGGACACTAGAATTAAAATTTTAAAGCCTCCTGTTAGGCCATCATCTACACGGCATAGCCCTGAATTTTCCAATGCGCAGCTCTTTGCAAAAGAGAGATATTGGCAAGGAAAAGCTGTCTTGTACCTTTGCAATTTTCTCCCAAACGAAGGACACTAGAATGAAAATTTTAAAGCCTCCTGTTAGGCCATCATCTACATGGCATAGCCCTGAATTTTCCAATGCGCAGCTCTTTGCAAAAGAGAGATATTGGCAAGGAAAAGCTGTCTTGTACCTTTGCAATTTTCTCCCAAACGAAGGACACTAGAATGAAAATTTTAAAGCCTCCTGTTAGGCCATCATCTACATGGCATAGCCCTGAATTTTCCAATGCGCAGCTCTTTGCAAAAGAGAGATATTGGCAAGGAAAAGCTGTATTTTACCTTTGCATTTTTCTCCCAAACGAAGGACACTAGAAAGAAAATTTTAAAGCCTCCTGTTAGGCCATCATCTACACGGCATAGCCCTGAATTTTCCAATGCGCAGCTCTTTGCAAAAGAGAGATATTGGCAAGGAAAAGCTGTCTTGTACCTTTGCATTTTTCTCCCAAACGAAGGACACTAGAAAGAAAATTTTAAAGCCTCCTGTTAGTGCTTCATCTACACGGTATAGCCCTGAATTTTCCAAAGCGTAGCTCTTTGCAAAAGAGAGATATTGGCAAGGAAAAGCTGTCTTGTACCTTTGCATTTTTCTCCCAGACGAAGGACACTAGAAAGAAAATTTTAAAGCCTCATGTTAGGCCATCATCTACACGGCATAGCCCTGAATTTTCCAATGCGCAGCTCTCTGCAAAAGAGAGATATTGGCAAGTCAAAGCTGTCTTGTACCTTTGCATTTTTCTCCCAAACGAAGGACACTAGAAAGAAAATTTTAAAGCCTCCTGTTAGGCCATCATCTACACGGCATAGCCCTGAATTTTCCAATGCGCAGCTCTTTGCAAAAGAGAGATATTGGCAAGGAAAAGCTGTCTTGTACCTTTGCATTTTTCTCCCAATTACCACTTTAATAATAGGGTAAAGAAAATTAAGTGGATTTTTGAAAGAAAACAGTACTGTCAATATACTATTAAAACAAATTAAAATGGTAAAAGTTATTGTACTTTAAGTAAAATTAAAAGAGCTAAAATATCAATCCCAGTTTTGGATTACTTTAATTAAAAAAAATGCATATAGCAAAGGATAGTTTCAATCTGCCTACCTCTGGGTTATGGGCCCAGCATGCTTCCATTGCTGTACTCTGCTGCACATGTAAGTGCAAGAGATCCCGAAGCACTCACTCATCATGGGAAAGTACCAATGTGTTTCTTCGTTGGTTGATTTAAGAAACATCTTACAAAAACTCTCCAGATTATTGACTTTTTAAAGTTTTTCTAATAAACGTTCTAGATGAATGCTTATTAGCCTTTGTAAGTATGCACTTTTGCAAAGTGTCTCTGTGGCGCAATCAGTTAGTGTGTTTGGCTGCTATCCAAAAGGTTGGTGGTTCAATCCCACCCAGGGACGTAATTGACCTTGTGATAAGATTTTGGTGATCTTTAAGTAGTCAAGTCAAAATTTCAAACCCCCTCTTATGGTGTAGGGTACCTGGCCTTCTCTGATGTAATCAGAGTTAGATTTGATTAAGTGATTTTATAAAAAACAGCTAGGAAGCACAATTTAGCAGTGGGTTGCAGAGAAAAAAAAATATGCTTGCAGAAAAATCAAATTGAGTGATTAAACAGCTCTTCATTTTCTGGCTTTATTTTTATGCTAACAAATCTGTTCTCTGAAAAGTGTCCACAAAGCCAAGTCTCTGATTAACACCTTTGTAAGGATGGTTTTTCACCTATTACTAAATTAAACTTGCTTCATTGGAAAGGCAGCAAGATGTATCCTCATTTCAATGTCTACTGAAATAATACGGGTTGACACCAGGAAACATTAACGCCAATGCATCCTTGCTGCTTTCTCATGTGGAAGTCTGTTTAATGTGAAAACAAGGTGATATCTAATTAGCACACAGGTAAGGAATTAAGAAAATCTTTATTTAAGGGGGAAGATGTTTCTCACAAAATCGTTGCCCCGATGCATCATTGAAATTCAAGCTGGAAAGATGATTTTAATATATCACTTGTACATTTTGTATTGCTCTTCTGGTGACAATGTAGTTTGTTTTTGTCAATTACCATTTTAATAATAGGGTAAAGAAAATTAAGTGGATTTTTGAAAGAACACTATACTGTCAATATACTATTAAAACAAATTAAAATGGTAAAAGTTATTGTACTTTAAGTAAAAATAAAAGAGCAAAAATATCAATCCCAGTTTTTATTACTTAAATTAACAAAAAAAACTGCATATAGCAAAGGATAGTTTCAATCTGCCTACCTCTGGGTTATGGCCAGCATGCTTCCATTGCAGTACTCTGCTGCACATGTAAGTGCAAGAGATCCTGAAGCACTCACTCATCATGGGAAAGTACCAATGTGTTTCTTCGTTGGTTTATGGAAGAAACATCTTACAAAAACTCTCCAGATTATTAACTTTTTAAAGTTTTTTTAATAAACGTTCTAGATGAATGCTTATTAGCCTTTGTCAGTATGCACTTTTGCAAAGTGTCTCTGTGGCGCAATCAGTTAGTGTGTTTGGCTGCTAACCAAAAGGTTGGTGGTTCAATCCCACCCAGGGACGTAATTGACCTTGTGATAAGATTTTGGTGATCTTTAAGTAGTCAAGTCAAAATTTCAAACCCCCTCTTATGGTGTAGGGTACCTGGCCTTCTCTGATTTAATCAGAGTTAGATTTGATTAAGTGATTTTATAAAAAACAGCTAGGAAGCACAATTTAGCAGTGGGTTGCAGAGAAAAAAAAATATGCTTGCAGAAAAATCAAATTGAGTGATTAAACAGCTCTTCATTTTCTGGCTTTATTTTTATGCTAACAAATCTGTTCTCTGAAAAGTGTCCACAAAGCCAAGTCTCTGATTAACACCTTTGTAAGGATGGTTTTTCACCTATTACTAAATTAAACTTGCTTCATTGGAAAGGCAGCAAGATGTATCCTCATTTCAATGTCTACTGAAATAATACGGGTTGACACCAGGAAACATTAACGCCAATGCATCCTTGCTGCTTTCTCATGTGGAAGTCTGTTTAATGTGAAAACAAGGTGATATCTAATTAGCACACAGGTAAGGAATTAAGAAAATCTTTATTTAAGGGGGAAGATGTTTCTCACAAAATCGTTGCCCCAATGCATCATTGAAATTCAAGCTGGAAAGATGATTTTAATATATCACTTGTACATTTTGTATTGCTCTTCTGGTGACAATGTAGTTTGTTTTTGTCAATTACCATTTTAATAATAGGGTAAAGAAAATTAAGTGGATTTTTGAAAGAAAACTATACTGTCAATATACTATTAAAACAAATTAAAATGGTAAAAGTTATTGTACTTTAAGTAAAAATAAAAGAGCAAAAATATCAATCCCAGTTTTGATTACTTAAATTAACAAAAAAAAAAAACTGCATATAGCAAAGGATAGTTTCAATCTGCCTACCTCTGGGTTATGGGCCCAGCATGCTTCCATTGCAGTACTCTGCTGCACATGTAAGTGCAAGAGATCCTGAAGCACTCACTCATCATGGGAAAGTACCAATGTGTTTCTTCGTTGGTTGATAGAAGAAACATCTTACAAAAACTCTCCAGATTATTGACTTTTTAAAGTTTTTCTAGGAAACGTTTTAGATGAATGCTTATTAGCCCTTGTCAGTATATACTTTTGCAATGTGTCTCTGTGGCGCAATCAGTTAGTGTGTACGGCTATTAACCAAAAGGTTGGTGGTTCAATCCCACCCAGGTACGTAATTGACCTTGTTATCAGATTTTGGTGATCTTTAAGTAGACAAGTCAAAATTTCAAACCCCCTGTTATGGTGTAGGGTACCTGGCCTTCTCTGATGTAATCAGAGTTAGATTTGATTCAGTGATTTTATAAAAACATCTAGGAAGCACAATTTAGCAGTGGGTTGCAGAGAAAAAGAAATATGCTGGCAAAAAAATCAAATTGCGTGATTAAACAGCTCTTCATTTTCTGGCTTTACTTCTATGCTAACAAAGTTGTTCTCTGAAAAGTGTCCACAAAGCCAAGTCTCTGATTAACACCTTTGTAGGGATGGTTTTTCACCTATTACTAAATTAAACTTGCTTCATTGGAAAGGCAGCAAGAAACACTAGACTAATTGGAGGTGCGCCCTAAAGCAAATTACAATGTTAGGATTAGGGGGTTCGGAAAGACCTCTAGTGTATACTGTCACGATCCGGGTATCTGGACGCCATTACTTACCTTTTAGATGCCTCCTAAGGCTTGCTCAGCGCTCCAGGACCGGATCCCATCTGTTATTCAGATGTCCTTATTCCTGCCTCCTCTCCTGTCACTCTGAGACGCTGTCACAGCGGCGCCATGTTACATCTTGAATGGCATCTCCCGCGGCCTCCGCCGCCGTCCCTGAGTTTCTGCATGCAGGATGTCAGAGTGGCGCTTATGTCAGCTGCGGCCTCCGCTGTTGCCCGCGTGGTTCAAATGTGCACTCATCAGTCTGGCGTCTCCTGTTTACTGTGGCCTGCGCCGCCATTGCTGTTAAAGTTCCCACATGGATTATCAAACCAATCTTCCCTCCAAGTGTCTGCATGGGCGCAGCCATGTTGGATTCTGTCACCTGTTTATTTCCACCAATCCGCTGTTTCCATTGTAATCTGCATAATTGCCTAGCCAATCCCTTCCTTGCTGCAGGTATAAGTATTCTGTGCCTGAGCAAGGAAGGCGTCAGTGCTTTGGTTGTCAAACCTAGTTCCAGTTTGTCTCTCTCCCGTGGTTGTTTTCCAGGTTCCAGTTACCATCTCCAAACCTCCACTAAAGAGACCCGCTCTAGTCTACCACCTGTGGTGCAGCCTGACTCTCCAGTCCTCTGGGACTCATCTGTTTCCAGTTACAGATTTACCTGCTTCCAGCCTAGCTTCCAGCAGAGATCAGCTCTTCTTAAAGTGCCGGTATCATTTCCGCAGATTACCACTCACCACCGGTACTATTATTTCACCGCTCTCAAACTCCATATATCAATCATATTTCATCGCTCTCAAGCTTCATTTATTATTTGGCTGGTTCCATCCAGCAATCCACTCCGTGCTTACATCAGTCTGGTTTCAGCCAGTACCCACAGCAGCCATTTTATCCACAGCAGCCCAGCTTTTCCTGGAACACCAGCTAGTACGATCCTGGGCTATCTCCATTGCTACAGTCGGGCCTGTTAAGGACTTTCCAACTAGAAGATAAGAACTGTCTCATACTACCAGAGCCCTGTGGTCCTTGCCCTCCTGTAGTACCCAGGAACTGTATTATTTCTCTGCTGATTTTATGTTTCTCTTTTATTACTGCTGTGATGCATGGAGTTTGTCAAAATAAACATCATTGACTTTTATCCTGGTTGTCGTGGGCACGCCTTCGGGCAATTCTTCTTCATTTAACTTACATGTCCAGGGGTCTGATACAACCTCCCAGGTTCCACTACACCTCAGCCCCTACAACTGAGGCTGCCTTTAGTCAGCTCAGGCCCTCAGTTGTAACATATACACTGTATATACATTTTAAGATAGGAAGGTACAAAAAACATATTCACATTGCATCTATGGGCTGGATTCAAATGTCCCTTTCCTCCCTCAATCGTGCCCGTCAGCAGCTATTCTATTCTATATAAGGAGCCACGCGTCACCGCCATTTTCACTTGTGCATTGGAGATGATAGGGAGAGGACGTGCAGCGTTTTCTCAGTTTCTGTGTTCAGTGTGCTGCAAATATCTGTGCTCAGTGTGCTTGCAAATATCTGTGCTCAGTGTGCTGAAAATATCTACGTTCTCTGCCTGAAAAATGCTCCATATCTGTGCTGCATTGTAGTATATAGTAGGAGGACAGGGCAGAATTTTGCTGACCACCAGTATATAATATATAGCAGTACGGTACAGTAGGCCACTGCTCTACCTACCTCCGTGTCGTCAAGTATACTATCCATCCATACCTGTGGTGTATTTTAGTAGTTGTGCGCACTATATATAGTAGGAGGACAGTGCAAAATTTTGCTGACCACCAGACTTCTACTTAAGTCCAATGGTGTAGGATGTGCAAAGCCGTTTGGCTGTGCATTTATTGATCTAAGCATGCATTTTTATCAAAGCGTGATAAAATTGACACATAACGCAGCGTTCAATCAGCGTTAATTTATCTTCAGCTGATATCGATTGTGAATTGACGTTTCTTCTCTTCTTGTCACCTACAGGTAATTACAATTGACTACAACCACCAATCTATTCTGCTGCACTATATCTATATATGCAAAGCTAATTCTGCTGGGTAATTACAATTGACTACAACCACCAATCTATTCTGCTGCACTATATCTATATATGCAAAGCTAATTCTTATCTTCAGCTGATATCGATTGTGAATTGACGTTTCTTCTCTTCTTGTCGCCTACAGGTAATTACAATTGACTACAACCACCAATATATTCTGCTGCACTATATCTATAAATGCAAAGCTAATTCTGCTGGGTAATGCAAATTGAAACATTATTGCATAGTATGTGATTTTGAAGTACTTTTTTAAAGTTTTGAATGATATAGACCCAGTTTAATCTTTGTGGAATGCCTGGTTGTTGTTTTTAAGGTAATTCATTGCCTGGCATTTGAGGGGGTGGGGTGTGGTTACAGATTTCAATTATTGGTTTCACTTGTAATAGTCTTCTACTTAAGTCCAATGGTGTAGGCTGTGCAAAGCCATTTGGCTGTGCATTTATTGATCTAAGCGTGCATTTTTATAAAAGCGTGATAAAATTGACACATAACAGCAGTGTTCAATTAGCGTTCAATCGAAGTAAAAAAGATGGAAAACAGAAGCACACCAATCTAACAAAACAAAGAAAACTGAAGAACTAATAACAAATGTGAGTCACTTACTCCTCAGATCACTCACCTCCTGATTGTTGCATCTGATTACATAGCACAGAACTACCTTACTTGGACATTTCATAAACCATCCATTTCACCTACAAATGCCTGTATCTGTATTATTGTAATTTTGTTTTTTAAGCACAGCTGCACCAATGCAATTTTACCTGCAAACACTTAAAACATCTAACATAATTACCATTGCTACTTAAACCTCTCACAATCCTTTCATTTCTTACACTCCAAATACATTTCTGCACCCACTTTATCTACGCTTTTGACTCATTTCATACTAAATCTACACCCCTTGAGCCTACACTGCTTTTCTCACCTGCATTTCTACAATTCTTCTGCTCGGATTCCCTTACAGTCTCCTCTCCTACTTCCACTTTCCCTCAACCTATTTACCTACTTAACACTATGTCAATGCTTTCTTATACTCCCCACATCACTCAGTGTATACCTAATAATGTATCTTTATCCTTCCCCCCTAGTCTCCTCCACCTCCTCCTCTGTCTCCCCTCCATCCCTCTGTTTCCTTCCCCCACCTTTCCTGTTACCCCACTTTCATTCACCTCTGCCCCATGGTCCTGCTACCCCACAACTCAGCCCTGCTCCCTCTCTCCCTTCCCTGTCACCTCCCTACACCCCCATCCACATCACACTGACCTCCCTCACTGCCCACCTCCTGCAGTTTCCCCTCCTAGCTCAGGCACCCGTACCATCACTACTCTCTCATCCCTGCCCTCAAAGTTAATCCCACCTAATCGCTACAGCAACCCTGAAAATCTAATTCACATCTCTCCCACAAACTCATACCCCCTATCCTGCGCCCTCTGGAATGCCAGATCCGTTTGTAACAAACTGGTCCCCACTCATGACCTTTTCATTTCCAACTCCCTACACCTACTAGCCATTACTGAAACTTGGATTACGCCCTCTGACACTACTACTGCTGCTGCTTTCTCTGCTGGGGGCCTTACATTCACACACACCCCCCGACCTGGGGGTCGCCATGGGGGTGGTGTTGGGGTCCTTTTACCTTCTAGTTACTCCTACCAACTCATACCACCAGAACCATCCCTTATATTCTCTACATTTGAGGTCCACTCCATATGTCTCTTCCAACCAGTCCATCTTAGAGTAGCTGTCATTTACCGCCCCCCTGGCACTGCTTCCAAATTCATCGACAACTTTGCTTCCTCACTTCCTCTCTTCTGACATTCCCACCATTATCCTAGGCGATTTCAACATCCCTATTGACATCCCCACACAATCCCCTGCCTCTAAACTCCTTAACCTCACCTCTTCACTTGGTCTCTCCCAGTGGACCTCCTCACCCTCCCATGTGAATGGGAGCTCACTGGATCTGGTCTTCACTCACCGCTGTGATATTTCTGATTTTTCCAACTCCCCATTTCCCCTCTCTGACCACCACCTGCTCTCCTTCAACCTATCTCTCTCGACTTCCCCATCTCTACCTCCTAAGGCTACCATCACTAAGCGTAACATTGAAGCTATTGACACCACATTCCTTTCCTCCCTGTTTGACTCACTTCTCTCTCCTATTCTCTCTCTCTCTCATGTCCTGAACAAGCCACTTCCACATACAATGCTTCCCTTACTTCTGCTCTTGACTCTGTTGCTCCACCAACCACTATTCACCCTCGCAAATTAACACCTCAACCCTGGCACACCAAATGCATCAGATATCTGCAAAAATGCTCACGTACTGCTGAGCGACACTGGAGGAAATCACGCTCTAAGGCAGACTTCCTCCATTTCAAACTTATGCTCTCATCCTTCAGTGCTGCCCTTTCTCTTGCTAAACAGTCATACTTCAAGAACCTCATCTCCTCCCAGTCTTCCAACCCCCGGCGCCTCTTTGCCACTCTCAACTCACTCCTCTGCCCACCTCCACCTCGTCTCCCTTCCTCACTCTCTGCTCTTGACTTTGCCACTTACTTCACATCCAAAATTGACTCCATACGTCAGGACATCACATCACACCAGACTAT
Organism: Pseudophryne corroboree; assembly: GCF_028390025.1. NCBI lineage: Eukaryota > Metazoa > Chordata > Amphibia > Anura > Myobatrachidae > Pseudophryne > Pseudophryne corroboree. Next base: position 105,722 of record NW_026970063.1, read on the forward strand.
CAGTAACCAGCCTTCTCCCATCCCTTACCAATCCTCCCCATCCCTCGCACCAACTCTATCATCTTTCTCCCATGCATCTGGAGAGGAAGTCATGGCCCTCATTCGTTCCTGTCCCCTCACCACCTCCCCACTTGACCCTATCCCCTCCCGCCTCCTCTGCCACATCTCTTCTTCTGCTTGTTCCCAACTTTCCCACCTTCTCAATCTCTCCCTCTCATCAGGCACTGTCCCCTCTGCCTTCAAGCGCGCTCTCATCTCTCCTATTCTTAAAAAACCTACCCTTGATCCAAACACTCTCTCCAACTACCGACCCATCTCTCTTCTCCCTTTTGCCTCCAAACTCCTTGAGCGTATTGTCTACAACCGCCTTACTTCCTTTCTTTCCTCACACTCACTGCTTGACCCATTCCAGTCTGGCTTCCGTCCTCTCCACTCCACTGAAACTGCCCTTACAAAAGTATGCAATGACCTCCATGCTGCTAAATCTAAGGGACACTACTCTCTACTTATTCTACTTGATCTCTCTGCTGCTTTTGACACTGTGGACCATCCTCTCCTACTGCAAATCCTTCACTCCATTGGTCTGCGTAACACTGCCCTCTCTTGGTTGTCGTCCTACCTTTCTGACCGTTCATTCTCTGTCTCCTCTCATGACTCCACCTCCCCCTCACTTCCACTAACTGTAGGGGTACCCCAAGGTTCTGTCCTTGGTTCTCTTCTCTCTCTATACGTCCTCACTAGGTAAGCTCATTAGTTCTTTTGGTTTCCAATATCATCTCTATGCTGATGACACTCAAATCTATCTTTCCTCTCCAGACCTCTCCCCTACTCTCCTCACTCGTATCTCCAACTGTCTCTCTGCTATCTCTTCCTGGATGTCCCAGCGCTTTCTTAAACTTAACATGTCTAAGACCGAGCTGATCATCTTCCCTCCCTCCCGCATAACCTCACCTCCTACAATCTCATTATCTATTGATGGCACTACTATCTCCTCTACCCCCCAAATGCGCTGTCTTGGAGTAATCCTTGACTCCTCCCTCTCCTTCAAACCACACATTCAGCACCTCTCACAAACCTGCCGTTTTCATCTAAAAAATATTTCCAGGATCAGACCCTTTCTGACCCAGGATGCTACTAAGACTCTTATCCACTCACTGGTCATCTCCAGACTGGACTACTGTAATCTCCTCCTGACTGGCATTCCTGACAAATACCTCTCTCCACTCCAATCTATCCTCAATGCTGCTGCCCGGCTCATTTTCCTCACCAAATGCACTACGTCCACCTCTCCTCTCTTACTAGTCCTTCACTGGCTCCCCTTCCCTTTCAGAATCCATTTCAAGCTTCTCACACTTGCTTACAAAACCCTCACCTACTCCTCTCCCATCTACATCTCTGATCTTATCTCGCTTTACACTCCCACCCGTCCTCTTCGCTCTGCTAATGCACGCCGACTCTCCTGCCTACGGATTACTTCCTCCCACTCCTACCTCCAAGATTTTTCACGTGCTGCACCACTTCTCTGGAATTCCCTACCTCTCCCCCTCAGACTCTCCACCTCTCTACAAAATTTCAAATGGGCTCTCAAGACCCACTTCTTCACCAAACCCAGCCAAATCTCATCCTAAACCTCTGTTCCACACTCTCTATGTACCCCATCTGTCTCACCCCTGTCTGTCTACCCCTCCCCTTTAGAATGTAAGCTCTCATGAGCAGGGCCCTCTTCCCTCATGTGCTTACTTTTTTCTTACTTTAATAATCTTCAGCTGCACCAAATCCAGCAGTCTTCTGCCACCTGATACTTATTCCAGTGTCATCTGCTGATGTAGCTATGTTTATTTACCCTGTACTTGTCCTATATTGTCATCAACTGTAAGTTGCTGTTTTCCTGTTTGATTATTTGTTTATGTACTCTGTAATTGGGTGCTGCGGAACCCTTGTGGCGCCATATAAATAAAGGATAATAATAATAAATAATATAATATATAGCAGTACGGTACAATAGGCCACTGCTCTACCTACCTCTGTGTCGTCAAGTATACTATCCATCCATACCTGTGGATTTTAGAAAAAAAACATATCTCGGCAGAGCAATCTATAAATCCATCATTTTTCAGACAGCAACAGTGGGTATTGTAATAGTCACCCAATCCATCACTTTTATAGGGTTACATGCATCCACATGCTACAGCCTGTCTCAATAATGCTGCATTCAGACTGCAAATGCCGGATCCTACCCGGTAAGACAAACGTGTACTTACCGGGTGGGATCCGGCATTTGCACTCCGCTGCTGGCTTTCCGACCCGGCAATATACCGGGTCGGTTGCCATAACAACGGAGCGCGCAGCAGCAGCAGGGGCGGGGGTGGAGGCAGCGTCGGGAGATGAGCTCATCTCCAGCGCCGCCTCTCCCTATCTTGTGAATGGGAACCGTGTCGCATCGACACGGCTCCCATTCACACCGCACCTGACCCGGTAATCAACCCGGGTAAAACCCTTCTTTTTTACCGGGTTGATTTACCGGGTCAGGCGACCCGCTAAATCGGCCAGTGTGCTTTCACATCGCACACTGACCCAGTTCGACACGGCAATATGCCGTGTCGGTACCGGGTTATTTGTGCGATGTGAAAGGGGTATAATTTTACTGTCACGGTGTGTGTGTTTGTGTTTTTATTTGGGTATTTTTTGTTGTTGTAGAACTACAGGTACCAGCGAGCCCGTTATTTCCCCGCCTGCTGGTACTTGAGGTTCTCAAAGTACCAGCAAGTGGGGGAGGCTTGCTGGGCCTTGTAGTTCCACAACAAAAAAACAATATTCTTTTTTTACACATATGGCTATCAGCCCGGCACCCACCACCCAGGGGCTGCCTCGGGCTTCACCCCTGGCCCTTGGGTGCCTCGAAGGGAGGAACCTCTTGATTTAAGGGGTCCCCACTCCTCCAGGGAACCCCGGCCAGGGATGACTAGTTAGAGGGGAAATGCCAGGGCCGCAGGGACCTACATAAAAGTGTCCCCCGGCTGTGGCATTATCTCTCTGGCTAGTGGAGCCCGGTGCTGGTTTTAAAAATATGGGGGACCCCTACATCTTTTGTCCCACGTATTTTTGGAACCAAGACCCGTCTAAGAGCCCGGTGCTGGTTGTCTAAATACGGGGAACCTCTGTCCAATTTTTCCTCCAGTATTTAAATAACCAGGACCGGCTCAAAGAGGCTGGTTATACTAAGGAGGGGGGACCTCACACATTTTTTTCAACCCATTCAGACCCTTCTCCTTTAAGTTAATGCAGAGAGAGGTAGATTTTGGGAGAAGGAATGTCCTAGCATAACTGTTAATTGCAGTGTAATACTGTAATTCAACTGTGCAGCATTTGTGGCTAAATGTCAAAGAAGCCAGTATTTACCCTGCATGCAAAACAATAAATGTATTTGCACATACCTCCCAACTAACCCAATTTTTGCAGGACAGTCACTTTTTTGGGGAATGTCCAGCTAACCCAAACAACCCCCCCCCCCCAGTGTCCCATAGTCATGGGGAAGGGGGGGGGTGGAAGGCTCCCTGTAGCTTGTTGCTCTGCAAATATGCACATTGTGGGTAATTCAGACCTGATCGCTAGGGTGCGTTTTTGCATCCCTGTGATCAGGTGGTTGCCGCCTACAGCGGAAGGGAAAATTTGCTGTGCAGGTGTGTGATCACATGTGCACAAGAGCTGCACAGCTCAGCACTTACTCAGCCATTGAGGTGACGTCACAAATCCTCCCACAAAACGCCGGGTCCCTCCAGTGTTTTTCCGGACACTCCCTAGAAACATTCAGTTGCCACCCACACAAACACCCTCTTCTTGTCAATCTTCTTGTGATCTCCGGACCGTCGCACCTACGCATTGTGGCGCATACGCATGTGCAGTGCAGACCTGATTGCCCGCTGGGTGAAAATAAATTGAAGCGATCTGGTCTGAATAAGCCCCAATGTCTATTCACGGGAGACAGAGGGGCTGGGGCATGGTCAGCAGCTCACAGAGCACCTATAATGACAAAAATGAGAGACATGGCTCATGATCGCGATATACCTGCGAAGGTACGCCCTCTACTGATTGACAGGCAGAGGCATTCGCATTTTCTGCGGGGCACCCGGAGAAAATGTAGGCACATGCACAGGATGGACCCTGCGTATATGTCCCCATCCTCTTCATAGTTTTTGCGGTTGGAACGAGCAGTGTGAAAACATCAATCGATGGGGGTAATTCCAAGTTGATCGCAGCAGGAATTTTGTTAGCAGTTGGGCAAAACCATGTGCACTGCATTTACGAACAGATGATTTTTTATATAAATTTTAAAATGTTAGTAAATGTGTGTGTTTTTTTCAACCTGGAAGCCCAACATCGATTAAGATCGATCTTAAATAGACCCCTGGGTTTTAAGGATAACCATATTGAGTCCAATGGTTAATTTACATTGACCGAAGTTCTAATTAAGTAGTGATGTACACCGGAAATTTTTCGGGTTTTGGTTTTGGGTTCGGTTCCGCGGCCGTGTTTTGGGTATGGACGCGTTTTGGCAAAACCTCACCGAAATTTTTTTGTCGGATTCGGGTGTGTTTTGGATTCGGGTGTTTTTTTCAAAAAACCCTAAAAAACAGCTTAAATCATAGAATTTGGGGGTCATTTTGATCCCATAGTATTATTAACCTCAATAACCATAATTTCCACTCATTTTCAGTCTTTTTTGAACACCTAACACCTCACAATATTATTTTAATTGGTATTTGGTACCGGGGACACAGTACCTCAATCAAGTCTATAGTTGGCTCTGAAATCAGCATTAAACTGGATCCACACTTAGATTATCTGTCCAATTTTTTTTTCTAGTTGAAACAAAATTATGCTAATATGTGGCAGCAAATGACAATTGACCATTTGCTCCCAAACACTGGAAAACATCCAAAAATGGTCATTTAGATAAATTGGTTAAATCCATTTCATTTAGCTAATTTATCCAAACTACCTTTATTGTATCTTTGTGGGTGAATGATGTGTGGGTCAGTGTTGAGGGTGGTGGAGGAGATGGGTAATAGGCACAGCAGGGTGTGGACAGTCAAATAGTGTGCTTAGAGGTGCAGATAAATAGGGATATCTAATAATTCACCCACTATTCTATAGAATTATTAGATATCCCTATTTATCTGCATTACTCACCTAACACTCAGCATTTATCTACATGCTGATGCTATTCATAGCACTTAGCTTGCAAGTATTTTACCCATAAGGAGACACATTAGATGTTCCCTCTCTTTTCATTAAAGACGTCCCCAGCAACCATACTGTACTATACTATAACAGGAATAATTACTGTGGGGGATTATACCATTTGATCTGGAATAAAGGGAAAATATTGTGGAAAGAGTTCTGTAAGTGTATTATATGTAGAACTATTGCCAGGTTCTGACATTTGTCAAGTGAATTACTAATATACATTCAACTAATATTACATAGTGTCCAGTAATTCAGTATCAGACTAATTGATATAGTCAATTTGGATCAACAATAAAGACACAACACAGGTAGCGAACCTTGATATTAATAAATGTATTTCCATTTATTATATATGGTAATTACATTATACAAACTTATTGTACTTTATTTCGTGTTTAGACAATTTTAACGAATTTATTAAAAGTTAATTTTTAAATCATCATTTGTGCGCCAGCAAAAGAGACATTCTTTTCTCTTCTCCTTTCCTGCATAACATTACTTGTCTCTGGTAGCACCCCCGAACGTCCTACAATTAATATTTAATATAACTGATGGACATTTATTGGGGCCTCTTCTTACAAATATTTAGAATTTAATAGCTGGTGCAGAACACATCCCCTTCCCCCCATTCCCTGTATATCTGGATTCACCAAGGAAATGCTGATGCTGACTCCAAGAAGAAAGGGAGTCTCTTCCCTATGAAGGTGAAGCCTTGTTTGGCGACGGCCTAGTTAATTTGATCTCGGCAGCTCCCGCAGGTAAGTCAACCTTCTTGCACTATGTTCCCTCTCAACGGATAAAGACGCATCATTATCTGATGCAGTCATTTCGGCCCAATAGATATGCAAGAAGTTAAGATTCCCCTTTCTTTGCAGGTAGAGGAAGGAGAAGAGGGAAGAGGTCTGTAGCCTCTTCAAGATTGCAGGAGCAGAGATTGTCCTCTGCTTCTGCCAAATCCACTGCATGACGCTAGGGCTTTCTTGCAGGAGCCCGCACCAGTGGGGGCACGTCTAAAACTCTTCAGTCAGTTCTGGATTCATTCGGACCTGGACTCGTGGGTTTTACAAATAGTGTCCCAAGGGTACAAACTGGGGTTTCAAGACGTTCCCCCTCACCGATTGTTCAAATCAGCCTTAGTCAGCAGGGAGAAGGTTTTTATTCAAGCCTCTTCGTGGTCCCGAAGCCGGACGGCTCAGTCAGACCAATCTGAAATCCCTCAATTTCTACCTAAAGAAATTCAATTTCAAGATGGAATCTCTCACGGTAGTGATCTCCAGTCCGGAGGAAGGAGATTTCATGGTTTTGGTAAACTTAAAGGATGCCTACTTACATGTTCCCATTTAGCCACTGCATCAAGCTACCTGAGGTTTGCAATTCAGGATTGTCATTACTAATTTCAGATGTTGCCATTTGGTCTGTCCACGGCTCCGAGGATTTTCACCAGGGTGATGGCGGAAATGATGGTTCTCCTTCGCAAGCAAGGAGTCACAATTATCCCGTACTTGGATGTTCTCCTGATAAAGGCGAGATCCAGGGACCAGTTGGTGCAAAACATTGCACTCTCCCTGACAGTTCTTCAACAACATGGTTGGCTCCTAAACTTGCCAAAATCGCAGTTGGTCCCAATGACGCGGTTGTTGTTTTTGGGAGTGATACTGGACACAGAAGAGGTTTTCCTCCAGTGGAAAGGCTATGGAGATCCAGAGTCTGGTCAAACAAATTCTGAAACCAGCAAGAGTGTTAATCCATCAATGCATTCTGTTGCTGGGGAAGATGGTTTTGGCCTACGAGGCCATTCAGTTTGGCAGGTTCCATGCCAGAGTGTTCCAGTGGGACCTGTTGGACAAGTGGTCCGGATCCCACCTACACATGCACCGGAGGATAATCCTGTCTTCCAAGACCAGAATATCACTCCATTGGTGGCTGCACAGTTCTCACCTCCTAGAGGGGCGATGGTTCGGGATCCAGGACTGGATCCTAGGGACCACGGATGCAACCCTTTCGAGGTGGGGAGCAGTCACACAGGGGGAAAACGTCCAAGGAAGATGGTCAAGTCAGGAAAGTTGTCTCCACATAAATGTTCTGGAGTTAAGGGCCATTTAATAACAGCAGACACAGTACACACTGGGACGGGTGCCCAGCATCCTCTACGGACTAAGAGAAAAGGATTTACCGGTAGGTATTAAAATTCTAGTTTCTCTAATGTCCTAGAGTATGCTCGGGACTCCGTAAGGACCATGGGGATAGACGGGCTCCGCAGGAGACATGGGCACTTTAAGAAAGACTTTAGTTCTGGGTGTGCACTGGCTCCTCCCTCCATACCTCAGTTTGATACTGTGCCCAGTTGAGACTGGGTGCTTTTCAGGAGCTCTCCTGAGCTTTCTGACAGAAAGTATTTTGTTAGGTTTTTAATTTTCAGGGAGCACTGCTGGCAACAGACTCCCTGCATCGAGGGACTGAGGGGAGAGAAGCAGCCCTACTCTCTGAGTTGCAAGGTCCTGCTTCTTAGGCTACTGGACACCATTAGATCCAGAGGGATTGGTACGCAGGATCTCACCCTCGCCGTCCGTCCCAGAGCCGCGCCGCCGTCCCCCTCGCAGATTCAGAAGATAGAAGCCGGGTGAGTATGAGAAGAAAAGAAGACTTCAGAGGCGGCAGAAGAGTTCATGATCTTCACTGAGGTAACGCACAGCACTGCAGCTGTGCACCATTGCTCCCATACACCTCACATACTCCGGTCACTGTAAGGGTGCAGGGCGCAGGGGGGGCGTCCTGGGCAGCAATATAAACCTCTTTTTGGCAAAAATATAACATATATACAGCTGGGCACTGTATATGTATGAGCCCCTGCCAATTTGACAGTTTAAGCGGGACAGAAGCCCGCCGCCGAGGGGGCGGGGCTTCTCCCTCAGCACTCACCAGCGCCATTTTTTCTCCACAGCACCGCTGAGAGGAAGCTGCCCGGACTTTCCCCTGCTTATACCACGGTAGACAAGAGGGTTGAAAAGAGAGGGGGGGCACATAATTCGGCGCAAATGACATACAGCAGCGCTACTGGACAAACATTAAGTTACTGTGTTATTCCTGGGTTATATAGCGCTGGGGTGTGTGCTGGCTAGAGATGAGCGCCTGAAATTTTTCGGGTTTTGTGTTTTGGTTTTGGGTTCGGTTCCGCGGCCGTGTTTTGGGTTCGAACGCGTTTTGGCAAAACCTCACCGAATTATTTTTGTCGGATTCGGGTGTGTTTTGGATTCGGGTGTTTTTTTCCAAAAACACTAAAAAACAGCTTAAATCATAGAATTTGGGGGTCATTTTGATCCCAAAGTATTATTAACCTCAAAAACCATAATTTACACTCATTTTCAGTCTATTCTGAATACCTCACACCTCACAATATTATTTTTAGTCCTAAAATTTGCACCGAGGTCGCTGTGTGAGTAAGATAAGCGACCCTAGTGGCCGACACAAACACCGGGCCCATCTAGGAGTGGCACTGCAGTGTCACGCAGGATGTCCCTTCCAAAAAACCCTCCCCAAACAGCACATGACGCAAAGAAAAAAAGAGGCGCAATGAGGTAGCTGTGTGAGTAAGATTAGCGACCCTAGTGGCCGACACAAACACCGGGCCCATCTAGGAGTGGCACTGCAGTGTCACGCAGGATGGCCCTTCCAAAAAACCCTCCCCAAACAGCACATGACGCAAAGAAAAAAAGAGGCGCAATGAGGTAGCTGACTGTGTGAGTAAGATTAGCGACCCTAGTGGCCGACACAAACACCGGGCACATCTAGGAGTGGCACTGCAGTGTCACGCAGGATGTCCCTTCCAAAAAACCCTCCCCAAACAGCACATGACGCAAAGAAAAAAAGAGGCGCAATGAGGTAGCTGTGTGAGTAAGATTAGCGACCCTAGTGGCCGACACAAACACCGGGCCCATCTAGGAGTGGCACTGCAGTGTCACGCAGGATGTCCCTTCCAAAAAACCCTCCCCAATCAGCACATGATGCAAAGAAAAAGAAAAGAAAAAAGAGGTGCAAGATGGAATTATCCTTGGGCCCTCCCACCCACCCTTATGTTGTATAAACAAAACAGGACATGCACACTTTAACCAACCCATCATTTCAGTGACAGGGTCTGCCACACGACTGTGACTGATATGACGGGTTGGTTTGGACCCCCCCCAAAAAAGAAGCAATTAATCTCTCCTTGCACAAACTGGCTCTACAGAGGCAAGATGTCCACCTCATCTTCACCCTCCGATATATCACCGTGTACATCCCCCTCCTCACAGATTATCAATTCGTCCCCACTGGAATCCACCATCTCAGCTCCCTGTGTACTTTGTGGAGGCAATTGCTGCTGGTCAATGTCTCCGCGGAGGAATTGATTATAATTCATTTTAATGAACATCATCTTCTCCACATTTTCTGGATGTAACCTCGTACGCCGATTGCTGACAAGGTGAGCGGCGGCACTAAACACTCTTTCGGAGTACACACTTGTGGGAGGGCAACTTAGGTAGAATAAAGCCAGTTTGTGCAAGGGCCTCCAAATTGCCTCTTTTTCCTGCCAGTATAAGTACGGACTGTGTGACGTGCCTACTTGGATGCGGTCACTCATATAATCCTCCACCATTCTATCAATGTTGAGAGAATCATATGCAGTGACAGTAGACGACATGTCCGTAATCGTTGTCAGGTCCTTCAGTCCGGACCAGATGTCAGCATCAGCAGTCGCTCCAGACTGCCCTGCATCACCGCCAGCGGGTGGGCTCGGAATTCTGAGCCTTTTCCTCGCACCCCCAGTTGCGGGAGAATGTGAAGGAGGAGATGTTGACAGGTCGCGTTCCGCTTGACTTGACAATTTTGTCACCAGCAGGTCTTTCAACCCCAGCAGACCTGTGTCTGCCGGAAAGAGAGATCCAAGGTAGGCTTTAAATCTAGGATCGAGCACGGTGGCCAAAATGTAGTGCTCTGATTTCAACAGATTGACCACCCGTGAATCCTTGTTAAGCGAATTAAGGGCTGCATCCACAAGTCCCACATGCCTAGCGGAATCGCTCCGTGTTAGCTCCTTCTTCAATGCCTCCAGCTTCTTCTGCAAAAGCCTGATGAGGGGAATGACCTGACTCAGGCTGGCAGTGTCTGAACTGACTTCACGTGTGGCAAGTTCAAAGGGCATCAGAACCTTGCACAACGTTGAAATCATTCTCCACTGCACTTGAGACAGGTGCATTCCATCTCCTATATCGTGCTCAATTGTATAGGCTTGAATGGCCTTTTGCTGCTCCTCCAACCTCTGAAGCATATAGAGGGTTGAATTCCACCTCGTTACCACTTCTTGCTTCAGATGATGGCAGGGCAGGTTCAGTAGTTTTTGGTGGTGCTCCAGTCTTCTGTACGTGGTGCCTGTACGCCGAAAGTGTCCCGCAATTTTTCTGGCCACCGACAGCATCTCTTGCACGCCCCTGTCGTTTTTTTAAAAAATTCTGCACCACCAAATTCAAGGTATGTGCAAAACATGGGACGTGCTGGAATTTGCCCATATTTAATGCACACACAATATTGCTGGCGTTGTCCGATGCCACAAATCCACAGGAGAGTCCAATTGGGGTAAGCCATTCCGCGATGATCTTCCTCAGTTGCCGTAAGAGGTTTTCAGCTGTGTGCGTATTCTGGAAAGCGGTGATACAAAGCGTAGCCTGCCTAGGAAAGAGTTGGCGTTTGCGAGATGCTGCTACTGGTGCCGCCGCTGCTGTTCTTGCGGCGGGAGTCCATACATCTACCCAGTGGGCTGTCACAGTCATATAGTCCTGACCCTGCCCTGCTCCACTTGTCCACATGTCCGTGGTTAAGTGGACATTGGGTACAACTGCATTTTTTAGGACACTGGTGAGTCTTTTTCTGACGTCCGTGTACATTCTCGGTATCGCCTGCCTAGAGAAGTGGAACCTAGATGGTATTTGGTAACGGGGGCACACTGCCTCAATAAATTGTCTAGTTCCCTGTGAACTAACGGCGGATACCGGACGCACGTCTAACACCAACATAGTTGTTAAGGACTCAGTTATCCGCTTTGCAGTAGGATGACTGCTGTGATATTTCATCTTCCTCGCAAAGGACTGTTGAACAGTCAATTGCTAACTGGAAGTAGTACAAGTGGGCTTACGACTTCCCCTCTGGGATGACCATCGACTCCCAGCGGCAACAACAGCAGCGCCAGCAGCAGTAGGCGTTACACGCAAGGATGCATCGGAGGAATCCCAGGCAGGAGAGGACTCGTCAGACTTGCCAGTGACATGGCCTGCAGGACTATTGGCATTCCTGGGGAAGGAGGAAATTGACACTGAGGGAGTTGGTGGGGTGGTTTGCGTGAGCTTGGTTACAAGAGGAAGGGATTTACTGGTCAGTGGACTGCTTCCGCTGTCACCCAAAGTTTTTGAACTTGTCACTGACTTATTATGAATGCGCTGCAGGTGACGTATAAGGGAGGATGTTCCGAGGTGGTTAACGTCCTTACCCCTACTTATTACAGCTTGACAAAGGGAACACACGGCTTGACACCTGTTGTCCGCATTTCTGGTGAAATACCTCCACACCGAAGAGCTGATTTTTTTGGTATTTTCACCTGGCATGTCAACGGCCATATTCCTCCCACGGACAACAGGTGTCTCCCCGGGTGCCTGACTTAAACAAACCACCTCACCATCAGAATCCTTCTGGTCAATTTCCTCCCCAGCGCCAGCAACACCCATATCCTCCTCATCCTGGTGTACTTCAACACTGACATCTTCAATCTGACTATCAGGAACTGGACTGCGGGTGCTCCTTCCAGCACTTGCAGGGGGCATGCAAATAGTGGAAGGCGCATGCTCTTCACGTCCAGTGTTGGGAAGGTCAGGCATCGCAAACGACACAATTGGACTCTCCTTGTGGATTTGGGATTTCAAAGAACGCACAGTTCTTTGCGGTGCTTTTGCCAGCTTGAGTCTTTTCAGTTTTCTAGCGAGAGGCTGAGTGCTTCCATCCTCATGTGAAGCTGAACCACTAGCCATGAACATAGGCCAGGGCCTCAGCCGTTCCTTGCCACTCCGTGTGGTAAATGGCATATTGGCAAGTTTACGCTTCTCCTCCGACAATTTTATTTTAGGTTTTGGAGTCCTTTTTTTTCTGATATTTGGTGTTTTGGATTTGACATGATCTGTACTATGACATTGGGCATCGGCCTTGGCAGACGACGTTGCTGGCATTTCATCGTCTCGGCCATGACTAGTGGCAGCAGCTTCAGCACGAGGTGGAAGTGGATCTTGATCTTTCCCTAATTTTGGAACCTCAACTTTTTTGTTCTCCATATTTTATAGGCAGAACTAAAAGGCACCTCAGGTAAACAATGGAGATGGATGGATTGGATACTAGTATACAATTATGGACGGACTGCCACGGTTAGGTGGTATAAAAAAACCACGGTTAGGTGGTATATATTGTAATACAATTATGGATGGACGGACTGCCTGCCGAGTGCCGACACAGAGGTAGCCACAGCCGTGAACTACCGCACTGTACACTGGTTGATAAAGAGATAGTAGTATACTCGTAACAACTAGTATGACACTATGACGGTATAAAGAATGAAAAAAAAACCACGGTTAGGTGGTATATATTATAATAATACAATTATGGATGGACGGACTGCCTGCCGAGTTCCGACACAGAGGTAGCCACAGCCGTGAACTACCGCACTGTACACTGGTTGATAAAGAGATAGTAGTATACTCGTAACAACTAGTATGACTGACTATGACGGTATAAAGAATGAAAAAAAAAACACGGTTAGGTGGTATATATTGTAATACAATTATGGATGGACGGACTGCCTGCCGAGTTCCGACACAGAGGTAGCCACAGCCGTGAACTACCGCACTGTACACTGGTTGATAAAGAGATAGTAGTATACTCGTAACAACTAGTATGACTGACTATGACGGTATAAAGAATGAAAAAAAAACCACGGTTAGGTGGTATATATTGTAATACAATTATGGATGGACGGACTGCCTGCCGAGTTCCGACACAGAGGTAGCCACAGCCGTGAACTACCGCACTGTACACTGGTTGATAAAGAGATAGTAGTATACTCGTAACAACTAGTATGACTGACTATGACGGTATAAAGAATGAAAAAAAAACCACGGTTAGGTGGTATATATTGTAATACAATTATGGATGGACGGACTGCCTGCCGAGTTCCGACACAGAGGTAGCCACAGCCGTGAACTACCGCACTGTACACTGGTTGATAAAGAGATAGTAGTATACTCGTAACAACTAGTATGACTGACTATGACGGTATAAAGAATGAAAAAAAAACCACGGTTAGGTGGTATATATTATAATACAATTATGGATGGACGGACTGCCTGCCGACTGCCGACACAGAGGTAGCCACAGCCGTGAACTACCGCACTGTACACTGGTTGATAAAGAGATAGTAGTATACTCGTAACAACTAGTATGACACTATGACGGTATAAAGAATGAGAAAAAAACCACGGTTAGGTGGTATATATTATAATACAATTATGGATGGACGGACTGCCTGCCGACTGCCGACACAGAGGTAGCCACAGCCATGAACTACCGCACTGTACACTGGTTGATAAAGAGATAGTAGTATACTCGTAACAACTAGTATGACACTATGACGGTATAAAGACTGAAAAAAAAACCACGGTTAGGTGGTATATATTATAATACAATTATGGATGGACGGACTGCCTGCCGAGTGCCGACACAGAGGTAGCCACAGCCGTGAACTACCGCACTGTACACTGGTTGATAAAGAGATAGTAGTATACTCGTAACAACTAGTATGACTGACTATGACGGTATAAAGAATGAAAAAAAAACCACGGTTAGGTGGTATATATTATAATACAATTATGGATGGACGGACTGCCTGCCGACTGCCGACACAGAGGTAGCCACAGCCGTGAACTACCGCACTGTACACTGGTTGATAAAGAGATAGTAGTATACTCGTAACAACTAGTATGACACTATGACGGTATAAAGAATGAAAAAAAAACCACGGTTAGGTGGTATATATTATAATACAATTATGGATGGACGGACTGCCTGCCGACTGCCGACACAGAGGTAGCCACAGCCGTGAACTACCGCACTGTACACTGGTTGATAAAGAGATAGTAGTATACTCGTAACAACTAGTATGACACTATGACGGTATAAAGAATGAAAAAAAAACCACGGTTAGGTGGTATATATTATAATAATACAATTATGGATGGACGGACTGCCTGCCGACTGCCGACACAGAGGTAGCCACAGCCGTGAACTACCGCACTGTACACTGGTTGATAAAGAGATAGTAGTATACTCGTAACAACTAGTATGACTATGACGACGGTATAAAGAAAGAAAAAAAAATACCACGGTTAGGTGGTATATAATTATACAATTATGGATGGACGGACTGCCTGCCGAGTGCCGACTGCCGACACAGAGGTAGCCACAGCCGTGAACTACCGCACTGTACTGTGTCTGCTGCTAATATAGACTGGTTGATAAAGAGATAGTATACAACAATATACTACTATACTGGTGGTCAGGCACTGGTCACCACTAGTCACACTGGCAGTGGCACTCCTGCAGCAAAAGTGTGCACTGTTTAATTTTAAATTAATATAATATTATGTACTCCTGGCTCCTGCTATAACAACCTGCAGTGCTCCCCAGTCTCCCCCACAATTATTATAAGCTTTTATACATTGATGTGCAGCACACTGGGCTGAGCTGAGTGCACACAGACTGAGTCACACTGTGTGACTGCTGTGTATCGTTTTTTTCAGGCAGAGAACGGATATAGCAGAGAACGGATATATTAAATAAAAGTTAACTTAACAACAACTGCACTGGTCACTGTGGTAAACTCTGTCTGCACAATCTCTCTCTCTCTCTCTCTCTTCTAATCTATTCTAATGGAGAGGACGCCAGCCACGTCCTCTCCCTATCAATCTCAATGCACGTGTGAAAATGGCGGCGACGCGCGGCTCCTTATATAGAATCCGAGTCTCGCGAGAATCCGACAGCATCATGATGACGTTCGGGCGCGCTCGGGTTAACCGAGCAAGGCGGGAAGATCCGAGTCGCTCGGACCCGTGAAAAAAAAAGTGAAGTTCGTGCGGGTTCAGATTCAAAGAAACCGAACCCGCTCATCTCTAGTGCTGGCATACTCTCTCTCTCTGTCTCTCCAATGGGCCTTGTGGGGAAACTGTCTTCAGAAAAAGCATTCCCTGTGTGTGTGGTGTGTCGGTACACGTGTGTCGACATGTCTGAGGAAGAAGGCTATATTAGAGAGGAGCGGGAGCAAATGAATGTGGTGTCTCTGCCGACACCTGATTGGATGGATATGTGGAATGTTTTAAATGCTAGTGTAAACTCATTGCACAAAAGATTAGACAAGGCTGAAGCTTTGGGACAGTCAGGGTCTCAACCCATGCCTGATCCTATGTCGCAGGGACTGTCAGGGTCTCATAAGTGCCCACTATCCCAGATTGTTGACACAGATACCGACACGGATTCTGACTCCAGTGTCGATTACGTTGATGCAAAGTTACAGCCAAAATTGGCAAAATCCATTCGATATAGGATTATGGCAATAAAAGATGTTTTGCACATCACAGAGGAACCCCCTGTCCCTGACAAGAGGGTACATATGTACAAGGGAAAGAAGCCTGAGGTAACCTTTCCCCCCTCACACGAGCTGAACGAGTTATGTGAAAAAGCTTGGGAATCTCCAGATAAAAGACTGCAGATTTCCAAAAGGATTCTTATGGCGTATCCTTTCCCATCAACGGATAGGTTACGATGGGAATCCTCCCCTAGGATGGACAAAGCATTAACACGCACAGTTACAGCTGGAAAATCAAATTTTTTACCTTATGTTCCCTCACAGCATAAGAAAGCTCCGCATTATCAAATGCAGTCCTTTCGGTCACAAAGAAACAAGAAAGTGCGAGGTGCGTCCTTTCTTGCCAGAGGTAGGGGCAGAGGAAAAAAGCTGCAAAACACAGCTAGCTCCCAGGAACAGAAGTCCTCCCCGGCCTCTACAAAATCTACTGCATGACGCTGGGGCTCCACTGGCGGAGTCCGGCCCATGTGATGTCATGCAGCCGCTCTGACCACGCCTCCTGTTTCTCCGTTGCCGACCCAATATTGAAACCCTGCCCCCGCACCGCTCCATCTCCGACTTGGAAATGGAGTGTTGTTGACCCCCCTCCCCCCCCCCTGCACCGATTGACAGGCAGAGGCGATCGCATTATCTGCGGGGTGACGCAGAAAATGCAGGCGGATGCGTATGCTCTTAGCAATTTTTGCAGTTGGATTGCTTATTGCGATTGCAATCCAACCTGAATCAGGCCCTATTACCTATCACAATGCACTGCGGGTAGTACAAAATGGGGTTAATACTAATACCTAACAAAATACTTTCTGTCAGAAAGCTCAGGAGAGCTCCTGAAAAGCACCCAGTTTCCACTGGGCACAGTATCAAACTGAGGTATGGAGGAGGGGCATAGAGGGAGGAGCCACTGCACACCCAGAACTAAAGTCTTTCTTAAAGTGCCCATGTCTCCTGCGGAGCCCGTCTATCCCCATGGTCCTTACGGAGTCCCCAGCATCCTCTAGGACGTTAGAGAAAATAGGATTTTAATACCTACCGGTAAATCCTTTTCTCTTAGTCCGTAGAGGATGCTGGGCACCCGTCCCAGTGCGTACTGTGTCTGCAGTTATTAAATGGCCCTTAACTCCAGAACATTTATGTGGAGACAACTTTCCCGACTTGACCATCTTCCTTGGATGTTTTCCCCCTGTGTGACTGCTCCCCAGCCTCGGAGGGTTGCATCCGTGGTCCCTAGGATCCAGTCCTGGATCCCGAACCATCGCCCCTCTAGGAGGTGAGAACTGTGCAGCCGCCAATGGAGTGATATTCTGGTCTTGGAAGACAGGATTATCCTCCGGTGCATGTGTAGGTGGGATCCGGACTACTTGACCAACAGGTCCCACTGGAACACTCTAGCATGGAACCTACCAAACTGAATGGCCTCGTAGGCCGCAACCATCTTCCCCAGCAACCGAATGCATTGATGGATTAACACTCTTGCTGGTTTCAGAATTTGTTTGACCAGACTCTGGATCTCCATAGCCTTTCCACTGGAAGAAAACCTCTTCTGTGTCCAGTATCACTCCCAAAAACAACAACCGCGTCATTGGGACCAACTGCGATTTTGGCAAGTTTAGGAGCCAACCATGTTGTTGAAGAACTGTCAGGGAGAGTGCAATGTTTTGCAACAACTGGTCCCTGGATCTCGCCTTTATCAAGATATCATCCAAGTACGGGATAATTGTGACTCCTTGCTTGCGAAGGAGAACCATCATTTCCGCCATCACCCTGGTGAAAATCCTCGGAGCTGTGGACAGACCAAACGGCAACGTCTGAAATTAGTAATGACAATCCTGAATTGCAAACCTCAGGTAGCTTGATGCAGTGGCTAAACGGAACATGTAAGTAGGCATCCTTATGTCTACCAAAACCATGAAATCTCCTTCCTCCGGACTGGAGATCCCTACCCTGAGAGATTCCATCTTGAAATTGAATTTCTTTAGGTAGAAATTGAGGGATTTAAGATTTCAGATTGGTCTAACTGAGCCTTCCGGCTTCGGGACCACGAAGAGGCTTGAATAAAAGCCTTCTCCCTGCTGACTAATGCCGATTTGAACAATCGGTGAGGGGGAACGTCTTGAAACCCCAGTTTGTACCCTTGGGACACTATTTGTAAAACCCACGAGTCCAGGTCCAAATTAATCCAGAACTGACTGAAGTGTTTTAGACGTGCCCCCACTGGTGTGGGCTCCTCCAAGAGAGCCCCAGCGTCATGCAGTGGATTTGGCAGAAGCAGAGGACGATCTCTGCTCCTGCGATCTTGAAGAGGCTACAGACCTCTTCCCTCTTCTCCTTCCTCTACCTGCAAAGAAAGGGGAATCTTAACTTCTTGCATATCTATTGGGCCAAAATGACTGCGTTAGATAATGATGCGTCTTCATCCGTTGAGAGGGAACATAGGGCAAGAAGGTTGACTTACCTGCGGGAGCTGCCGAGATCAAATTAACTAGGCCGTCGCCAAACAAGGCTTCACCTTCATAGGGAAGAGACTCCCTTTCTTCTTGGAGTCAGCATCAGCATTCCCTTGGTGAATACACAATGCCCTCCTATCCGAGACTGCCATGAAATTGGCCCGTGAACTCAAGAGTCCTATATCCCTTGCAGTCGTAAGTATGCTGCAGTGTCCTTGATATGATCTAACGTAAGGAGCATCCCATGTCTCCAGGATGTCTATATCGGATGACAAGGTATTCGACCAATTCTTGAATACTACTACTCACCCATGCGCATGTAATGGCAGGTCTAAGTAATGTACCCGTGGTAGTTCGCATTGTGCGTTGGAAGGCACAAAGTAAGCAGACAGGAGAAGTCAGGATAGTGCGCAAGGGCATAGAAGGGAGCGGCTCAAGAAAAGAGAAGTGGAAACAGACAGCAAACTAGGCTGGAGAGAGACCTGAGACAAAGAGATCTGAATTATACGAGAGCCGACCAGGGGAAACACAAATTATGCAGTCAAGTTTCCCACATTTGGGGAAATCGCAGGAGCAGCACACCCAGAGTGCAATGGGTGAGCCTTGCCCTGGGAGAAGCACCTTCATGATCATAGTATCTCACCTGGCAGGTAAGTAGGAGTTGGGCTAGAGCTGGGGAGGGTCGCTGCTCAGGCACCCCCCTGTCAAGTGAAGGAGATCCAACTGAGGCAGCACAAGGAAACTCTCGAAAGAAGAACAAGGCTAGAGGAAGATCTGAGACAAAGAAATCTGACTTTTACCAGAGCTGACCAGAGGAAAGCACAAACACAGTCCCCCACTACCACAAATAATGCAGTCAAGTTACCCACATTTGGGGAAATCACAGGGGTCAGCATACCCAGAATGCAATGAATGAACCTCACCCTGGGAGAACAATCTTCATGACCATGGTATCTCCTATGCAAAATAAGTATGATTTGGGATAGGGCTGGGGAGGGCCGCTGCTCAGGCACATCTCTGTCAAGTAAAGGAGATTCAACTGAGGCAGCACAAGGGAACTCTCATCTGGGGACAACAACTGCAGGGAGAACACATATTTTCAGATGAACATGGGAGGGCAGAAGGCTGACTAATACTGAAGCACCACCAAACAACAAACCAAATGCAACAACTAGTACAAGCATTCCTGGGGGAAGGTCTGCAGAAGACGGATTTGCATACGGTGATGTCATCCAAGCAGTGGGCCAAAGTTGGCTGGAACCCTCAACTGCATATGAAAAGAGAAAAGGGGTATGCAGGGCATGGCGGCCTTCTGCGGCGCTTGGATGACCCCTAGTTTGCATTAAACACCCCCACCCTCCTTCAGTGTGGGGCTCATGTTGGCCATGCCCCAGCCCCTGAAGCATTCAAGCTGATTTCTTGCAGCAGCTGGGCATTGTAACAGCTCCAGAGCTGCTCTGTAAGGCAAGTAAAAGGGTGTGGGCCCTGCAGCACTACCTGTAGTTTGCATTGTGCATTGTAAGGCACTAAGTAAGCAGATAGGAGGAGAAGTCAGGATAGTGCACAAGGGTATAGAAGGGAGGGGCTCAAGAAAAAAGAAGTGGAAACAGACAGCAAACTAGGCTGGAGAGAGACCTGAGACAAAGAGATCTGAATTATATGAGAGCTGACCAGGGGAAACACAAATTATGCAGTCAAGTTTCCCACATTTGGGGAAATCACAGGGGCAGCACACCCAGAGGGTGATCCTTGCCCTGGGAGAAGCAACTTCATGATCATAGTATCTCACCTGACAGGTAAGTAGGAGTTGAGCTAGAGCTGGGGAGGGTCGCTGCTCGGGCACCCCCCTGTCAAGTGAAGGAGATCCAACTGAGGCAGCACAAGGGAACTCTCGAAAGAAGAACAAGGCTAGAGGAAAATCTGAGACAAAGAAATCTGACTTTTACCAGAGCTGACCAGAGGAAAGCACAAACACAGTCCCCCACTACCACAAATAATGCAGTCGAGTTTGCCACATTTGGGGAAATCACAGGGGTCAGCATACCCAGAATGCAATGAATGAACCTCACCCTGGGAGAACAATCTTCATGACCATGGTATCGGCTATGCAAAATAAGTATGATTTGGGATAGGGCTGGGGAGGGCCGCTGCTCAGGCACATCTCTGTCAAGTAAAGGAGATTCAACTGAGGCAGCACAAGGGAACTCTCATCTGGGGACAACAACTGCAGGGAGAACACATATTTTCAGATGAACATGGGAGGGCAGAAGGCTGCCTAATACTGAAGCACCCCCAAACAACAAACCAAATGCAACAACTAGTGCTAGCATTCCTGGGGGAAGGCTGCAGCAGATGGATTTGCATATGGTGATGTCATCCAAGCAGTGGGTCAAAGTTGGCTTCAACCCTCGTCTGCATATGAAAAGAGAAAAGGGGCGTGCAGGGCATGGCAGCCTTTTGCAGCACTTGGATGACCCCTAGTTCGCATTAAACATCTCCACCCTCCTTCGGTGTGGGTCTCATGTTGGCTATGCACCATCCCCTAAAGTATTCAAGCTGATTTCTTGCAGCAGCTGGGCACTGTAACAGCTCCAGAGCTGCTCTGTAAGGCAAATAAAAGGGTGTTAGACCTGCAGCACTACCTGTAGTTTGCATTGTGCGTTGGAAGGCACAAAGTAAGCAGACTGGAGAAGTCAGGATAGTGCGCAAGGGCATAGAAGGGAGGGGCTCAAGAAAAGAGAAGTGTAAACAGACAGCAAACTAGGCTGGAGAGAGACCTGAGACAAAGAGATCTGAATTATACGAGAGCCGACCAGAGGAAACACAAATTATGCAGTCAAGTGTCCCACATTTCGGGAAATCACAGGAGCAGCACACCCAGAGTGCAATGGGTGAGCCTTGCCCTGGGAGAAGCACCTTCCTGATCATAGTATCTCACCTGGCAGGTAAGTAGGAGTTGGGCTAGAGCTGGGGAGGGTCGCTGCTCGGGCACCCCCATGTCAAGTGAAGGAGATCCAACTGAGGCAGCACAAGGGAACTCTCGAAAGAAGAACAAGGCTAGAGGAAGATCTGAGACAAAGAAATCTGACTTTTACCAGAGCTGACCAGAGGAAAGCACAAACACAGTCCCCCACTACCACAAATAATGCAGTCGAGTTTCCCACATTTGGGGAAATCACAGGGGTCAGCATACCCAGAATGCAATGAATGAACCTCACCCTGGGAGAACAATCTTCATGACCATGGTATCTCCTATGCAAAATAAGTATGATTTGGGATAGGGCTGGGGAGGGCCGCTGCTCAGGCACATCTCTGTCAAGTAAAGGAGATTCAACTGAGGCAGCACAAGTGAACTCTCATCTGGGGACAACAACTGCAGGGAGAACACATATTTTCAGATGAACATGGGAGGGCAGAAGGCTACCTAATACTGAAGCACCCCCAAACAACAAACCAAATGCAACAACTAGTGCAAGCATTCCTGGGGGAAGGCCTGCAGCAGATGGATTTGCATATGGTGATGTCATCCAAGCAGTGGGTCAAAGTTGGCTTCAACCCTCATCTGCATATGAAAAGAGAAAAGGGGCGTGCAGGGCATGGCAGCCTTTTTCGGCGCTTGGATGACCCCTAGTTTGCATTAAACACCTCCACCCTCCTTCGGTGTGGGGCTCATGTTGGCTATGCCCCAGCCCCTGAAGCATTCAAGCTGATTTCTTGCAGCAGCTGGGCACTGTAACAGCTCCAGAGCTGCTCTGTAAGGCAAGTAAAAGGGTGTGGGCCCTGCAGCACTACCTGTAGTTTGCATTGTGAATTGTAAGGCACAAAGTAGCAGACGGGAGGAGAAGTCAGGATAGTGCACAAGGGTATAGAAGGGAGGGGCTCAAGAAAAAAGAAGTGGAAACAGACAGCAAACTAAGCTGGAGAGAGACCTGAGACAAAGAGATCTGAATTATATGAGAGCCGACCAGGGGAAACACAAATTATGCAGTCAAGTTTCCCACATTTGGGGCAATCACTGGGGTAGCACACCCAGAGTGCAATGGGTGATCCTTGCCCTGGGAGAAGCAACTTCATGATCATAGTATCTCACCTGGCATGTAAGTAGGAGTTGGGCTACAGCTGGGGAGGGTCGCTGCTCGGGCACCCCCCTGTCAAGTGAAGGAGATCCAACTGAGGCAGCACAAGGAATCTCTCGAAAGAAGAACAAGGCTAGAGGAAGATCTGAGACAAATAAATCTGACTTTTACCAGAGCTGACCAGAGGAAAGAACAAACACAGTCCCCCACTACCACAAATAATGCAGTCGAGTTTCCCAGATTTGGGGAAATCATACGGGTCAGCATACCCAGAATGCAATGAATGAACCTCACCCTGGGAGAACAATCTTCATGATCATGGTATCTCCTATGCAAAATAAGTATGATTTGGGATAGGGCAGGGAGGGCCGCTGCTCAGGCACATCTCTGTCAAGTAAAGGAGATTCAACTGAGGCAGCACAAGGGAACTCTCATCTGGGGACAACAACTCCAGGGAGAACACACATTTTCAGATGAACATGGGAGGGCAGAAGGCTGCCTAATACTGAAGCACCCCCAAACAACAAACCAAATGCAACAACTAGTGCAAGCATTCCTGGGGGAAGGCCTGCAGCAGATGGATTTGAATATGGTGATGTCATCCAAGCAGTGAGTCAAAGTTGGCTTCAACCCTCGTCTGCATATGAAAAGAGAAAAGGGGCGTGCAGGGCATGGCGGCCTTTTGCGGCGCTTGGATGACCCCTAGTTCGCATTAAACGCCTCCACCCTCCTTCGGTGTGGGGCTCATGTTGGCTATGCCCCAGCCCCTGAAGCATTCAAGCTGATTTCTTGCTGCAGCTGAGCACTGTAACAGCTCCAGAGCTGCTCTGTAAGGCAAGTAAAAGGGTGTGGGCCCTGCAGCACTACCTGTAGTTCGCATTGTGCGTTGGAAGGCACAAATTAAGCAGACGGGAGAAGTCAGGATAGTGCGCAAGGGCGTAGAAGGGAGCGGCTCAAGAAAAGAGAAGTGGAAACAGACAGCAAACTAGGCTGGAGAGAGACCTGAGACAAAAAGATCTGAATTATACGAGAGCCGACCAGGGGAAACACAAATTATGCAGTCAAGTTTCCCACATTTGGGGAAATCACAGGAACAGCACACCCAGAGTGCAATGGGTGAGCCTTGCCCTGGGAGAAGCACCTTCCTGATCATAGTATCTCACCTGGCAGGTAAGTAGGAGTTGGGCTAGAGCTGGGGAGGGTTTCTGCTCGGGCACCCCCCTGTCAAGTGAAGGAGATCCAACTGAGGCAGCACAAGGGAACTCTCGAAAGAAGAACAAGGCTAGAGGAAGGTCTGAGACAAAGAAATCTGACTTTTACCAGAGCTGACCAGAGGAAAGCACAAACACAGTCCCCCACTACCATAAATAATGCAGTCAAGTTTCCCACATTTGGGGAAATCACAGGGGTCAGCATACCCAGAATGCAATGAATGAACCTCACCCTGGGAGAACAATCTTCATGACCATGGTATCTCCTATGCAAAATAAGTATGATTTGGGATAGGGCTGGGGAGGGCCGCTGCTCAGGCACATCTCTGTCAAGTAAAGGAGATTCAACTGAGGCAGCACAAAGGAACTCTCATCTGGGGACAACAACTGCAGGGAGAACACATATTTTCAGATGAACATGGGAGGGCAGAAGGCTACCTAATACTGAAGCACCCCCAAACAACAAACCAAATGCAACAACTAGTGCAAGCATTCCTGGGGGAAGGTCTGCAGAAGACGGATTTGCATACGGTGATGTCATCCAAGCAGTGGGCCAAAGTTGGCTGGAACCCTCATCTGCATATGAAAAGAGAAAAGGAGTATGCAGGGCATGGCGGCCTTTTGCGGCGCTTGGATGACCCCTAGTTCGCATTAAACACCCCCACCCTCCTTCGGTGTGGGGCTCATGTTGGCCATGCCCCAGCCCCTGAAGCATTCAAGCTGATTTCTTGCAGCAGCTGGGCACTGTAACAGCTCCAGAGCTGCTCTGTAAGGCAAGTAAAAGGGTGTGGGCCCTGCAGCACTACCTGTAGTTTGCATTGTGAATTGTAAGGCACAAAGTAAACAGACGGGAGGAGAAGTCAGGATAGTGCACAAGGGTATAGAAGGGAGGGGCTCAAGAAAAAAGAAGTGGAAACAGACAGCAAACTAGGCTGGAGAGAGACCTGAGACAAAGAGATCTGAATTATATGAGAGCCGACCAGGGGAAACACAAATTATGCAGTCAAGTTTCCCACATTTGGGGAAATCACTGGGGCAGCACACCCAGAGTGCAATGGGTGATCCTTGCCTTGGGAGAAGCAACTTCATGATCATAGTATCTCACCTGGCAGGTAAGTAGGAGTTGGGCTACAGCTGGGGAGGGTCGCTGCTCGGGCACCCCCCTGTCAAGTGAAGGAGATCCAACTGAGGCAGCACAAGGAATCTCTCGAAAGAAGAACAAGGCTAGAGGAAGATCTGGGACAAATAAATCTGACTTTTACCAGAGCTGACCAGAGGAAAGAACAAACACAGTCCCCCACTACCACAAATAATGCAGTCGAGTTTCCCACATTTGGGGAAATCGTACGGGTCAGCATACCCAGAATGCAATGAATGAACCTCACCCTGGGAGAACAATCTTCATGACCATGGTATCTCCTATGCAAAATAAGTATGATTTGGGATAGGGCTGGGGAGGGCCGCTGCTCAGGCACATCTCTGTCAAGTAAAGGAGATTCAACTGAGGCAGCAGAAGGGAACTCTCATCTGGGGACAACAACTGCAGGGAGAACACATATTTTCAGATGAACATGGGAGGGCAGAAGGCTACCTAATACTGAAGCACCCCCAAACAACAAACCAAATGCAACAACTAGTGCAAGCATTCCTGGGGCAAGGCCTGCAGCAGATGGATTTGCATATGGTGATGTCATCCAAGCAGTGGGTCAAAGTTGGCTTCAACCCTCGTCTGCATATGAAAAGAGAAAAGGGGCGTGCAGGGCATGGCAGCCTTTTTCGGCGCTTGGATGACCCCTAGTTCGCATTAAACACCTCCACCCTCCTTTGGTGTGGGGCTCATGTTGGCTATGCCCCAGCCCCGAAGCATTCAAGCTGAGTTCTTGCAGCAGCTGGGCACTGTAACAGCTCCAGAGCTGCTCTGTAAGGCAAATAAAAGGGTGTGGGACCTGCAGCACTACCTGTAGTTCGCATTGTGCATTGGAAGGCACAAAGTAAGCAGACGGGAGAAGTCAGGATAGTGCGCAAGGGCATAGAAGGGAGCGGCTCAAGAAAAGAGAAGTGGAAACAGACAGCAAAGTAGGCTGGAGAGAGACCTGAGACAAAGAGATCTGAATTATACGAGAGCCGACCAGGGAAAACACAAATTATGCAGTCAAGTTTCCCACATTTGGGGAAATCACAGGAGCAGCACACCCAGAGTGCAATGGGTGAGCCTTGCCCTGGGAGAAGCACCTTCCTGATCATAGTATCTCACCTGGCAGGTAAGTAGGAGTTGGGCTAGAGCTGGGGAGGGTCGCTGCTCGGGCACCCCCCTGTCAAGTGAAGGAGATCCAACTGAGGCAGCACAAGGGAACTCTCGAAAGAAGAACAAGGCTAGAGGAAGATCTGAGACAAAAAAATCTGACTTTTACCAGAGCTGACCAGAGGAAAGAACAAACACAGTCCCCCACTACCACAAATAATGCAGTCGAGTTTCCCACATTTGGGGAAATCACAGGGGTCAGCATACCCAGAATGCAATGAATGAACCTCACCCTGGGAGAACAATTTTCATGACCATGGTATCTACTATGCAAAATAAGTATGATTTGGGATAGGGCTGTGGAGTGCCGCTGCTCAGGCACATCTCTGTCAAGTAAAGGAGATTCAACTGAGGCAGCACAAGGGAACTCTCATCTGGGGACAACAACTGCAGGGAGAACACATATTTTCAGATGAACATGGGAGGGCAGAAGGCTACCTAATACTGAAGCACCCCCAAACAACAAACCAAATGCAACAACTAGTGCAAGCATTCCTGGGGGAAGGCCTGCAGCAGATGGATTTGCATATGGTGATGTCATCCAAGCAGTGGGTCAAAGTTGGCTTCAACCCTCGTCTGCATATGAAAAGAGAAAAGGGGCGTGCAGGGCGTGCAGGGCATGGCAGCCTTTTTCGGCGCTTGGATGACCCCTAGTTCGCATTAAACACCTCCACCCTCCTTCGGTGTGGGGCTCATGTTGGCTATGCCCCAGCCCCGAAGCATTCAAGCTGATTTCTTGCAGCAGCTGGGCACTGTAACAGCTCCAGAGCTGCTCTGTAAGGCAAGTAAAAGGGCGTGGGCCCTGCAACACTACCTGTAGTTCGCATTGTGCGTTGGAAGGCACAAATTAAGCAGACGGGAGAAGTCAGGATAGTGCGCAAGGGCATAGAAGGGAGCGGCTCAAGAAAAGAGAAGTGGAAACAGACAGCAAACTAGGCTGGAGAGAGACCTGAGACAAAGAGATCTGAATTATACGAGAGCCGACCAGGGGAAACACAAATTATGCAGTCAAGTTTCCCACATTTGGAGAAATCACAGGAGCAGCACACCCAGAGTGCAATGGGTGAGCCTTGCCCTGGGAGAAGCACCTTCATGATCATAGTATATCACCTGGCAGGTAAGTAGGAGTTGGGCTAGAGCTGGGGAGGGTCGCTGCTCGGGCACCCCCCTGTCAAGTGAAGGAGATCCAACTGAGGCAGCACAAGGGAACTCTCGAAAGAAGAACAAGGCTAGAGGAAAATCTGAGACAAAGAAATCTGACTTTTACCAGAGCTGACCAGAGGAAAGAACAAACACAGTCCCCCACTACCACAAATAATGCAGTCGAGTTTCCCACATTTGGGGAAATCATATGGGTCAGCATACTCAGAATGCAATGAATGAACCTCACCCTGGGAGAACAATCTTAATGACCATGGTATCTCCTATGCAAAATAAGTATGATTTGGGATAGGGCTGGGGAGGGTCGCTGCTCCGGCACCCCCCTGTCAAGTGAAGGAGATCCAACTGAGGCAGCACAAGGAATCTCTCGAAAGAAGAACAAGGCTAGAGGAAGATCTGAGACAAATAAATCTGACTTTTACCAGAGCTGACCAGAGGAAAGAACAAACACAGTCCCCCACTACCACAAATAATGCAGTCGAGTTTCCCACATTTGAGGAAATCATACGGGTCAGCATACCCAGAATGCAATGAATGAACCTCACCCTGGGAGAACAATCTTCATGACCATGGTATCTCCTATGCAAAATAAGTATGATTTGGGATAGGGCTGGGGAGGGCCGCTGCTCAGGCACATCTCTGTCAAGTAAAGGAGATTCAACTGAGGCAGCACAAGGGAACTCTCATCTGGGGACAACAACTGCAGGGAGAACACATATTTTCAGATGAACATGGGAGGGCAGAAGGCTACCTAATACTGAAGCACCCCCAAACAACAAACCAAATGCAACAACTAGTGCAAGCATTCCTGGGGGAAGGCCTGCAGCAGATGGATTTGCATATGGTGATGTCATCCAAGCAGTGGGTCAAAGTTGGCTTCAACCCTCGTCTGCATATGAAAAGAGAAAAGGGGCGTGCAGGGCATGGCAGCCTTTTTCGGCGCTTGGATGACCCCTAGTTCGCATTAAACACCTCCACCCTCCTTCGGTGTGGGGCTCATGTTGGCTATGCCCCAGCCCCGAAGCATTCAAGCTGAGTTCTTGCAGCAGCTGGGCACTGTAACAGCTCCAGAGCTGCTCTGTAAGGCAAATAAAAGGGTGTGGGACCTGCAGCACTACCTGTAGTTCGCATTGTGCATTGGAAGGCACAAAGTAAGCAGACGGGAGAAGTCAGGATAGTGCGCAAGGGCATAGAAGGGAGCGGCTCAAGAAAAGAGAAGTGGAAACAGACAGCAAAGTAGGCTGGAGAGAGACCTGAGACAAAGAGATCTGAATTATACGAGAGCCGACCAGGGAAAACACAAATTATGCAGTCAAGTTTCCCACATTTGGGGAAATCGCAGGAGCAGCACACCCAGAGTGCAATGGGTGAGCTATGCCCTGGGAGAAGCACCTTCCTGATCATAGTATCTCACCTGGCAGGTAAGTAGGAGTTGGGCTAGAGCTGGGGAGGGTCGCTGCTCGGGCACCCCCCTGTCAAGTGAAGGAGATCCAACTGAGGCAGCACAAGGGAACTCTCGAAAGAAGAACAAGGCTAGAGGAAGATCTGAGACAAAAAAATCTGACTTTTACCAGAGCTGACCAGAGGAAAGAACAAACACAGTCCCCCACTACCACAAATAATGCAGTCGAGTTTCCCACATTTGGGGAAATCACAGGGGTCAGCATACCCAGAATGCAAAGAATGAACCTCACCCAGGGAGAAAAATTTTCATGACCATGGTATCTTCTATGCAAAATAAGTATGATTTGGGATAGGGCTGGGGAGGGCCGCTGCTCAGGCACATCTCTGTCAAGTAAAGGAGATTCAACTGAGGCAGCACAAGGGAACTCTCATCTGGGGACAACAACTGCAGGGAGAACACATGTTTTCAGATGAACATGGGAGGGCAGAAGGCTACCTAATACTGAAGCACCCCCAAACAACAAACCAAATGCAACAACTAGTGCAAGCATTCCTGGGGGAAGGCCTGCAGCAGATGGATTTGCATATGGTGATGTCATCCAAGCAGTGGGTCAAAGTTGGCTTCAACCCTCGTCTGCATATGAAAAGAGAAAAGGGGCGTGCAGGGCATGGCAGCCTTTTTCGGCGCTTGGATGACCCCTAGTTCGCATTAAACACCTCCACCCTCCTTCGGTGTGGGTCTCATGTTGGCTATGCCCCAGCCCCGAAGCATTCAAGCTGATTTCTTGCAGCAGCTGGGCACTGTAACAGCTCCAGAGCTGCTCTGTAAGGCAAGTAAAAGGGCGTGGGCCCTGCAGCACTACCTGTAGTTCGCATTGTGCATTGGAAGGCACAAATTAAGCAGACGGGAGAAGTCAGGATAGTGCGCAAGGGCATAGAAGGGAGCGGCTCAAGAAAAGAGAAGTGGAAACAGACAGCAAACTAGGCTGAAGAGAGACCTGAGACAAAGAGATCTGAATTATACGAGAGCCGACCAGGGGAAACACAAATTATGCAGTCAAGTTTCCCACATTTGGAGAAATCACAGGAGCAGCACACCCAGAGTGCAATGCGTGAGCCTTGCCCTGGGAGAAGCACCTTCATGATCATAGTATATCACCTGGCAGGTAAGTAGGAGTTGGGCTAGAGCTGGGGAGGGTCGCTGCTCGGGCACCCCCCTATCAAGTGAAGGAGATCCAACTGAGGCAGCACAAGGGAACTCTCGAAAGAAGAACAAGGCTAGAGGAAGATCTGAGACAAAAAAATCTGACTTTTTCCAGAGCTGACCAGAGGAAAGAACAAACACAGTCCCCCACTACCACAAATAATGCAGTCGAGTTTCCCACATTTGGGGAAATCACAGGGGTCAGCATACCCAGAATGCAATGAATGAACCTCACCCTGGGAGAACAATCTTCATGACCATGGTATCTCCTATGCAAAATAAGTATGATTTGGGATAGGGCTGGGGAGGGCCGCTGCTCAGGCACATCTCTGTCAAGTAAAGGAGATTCAACTGAGGCAGCACAAGGGAACTCTCATCTGGGGACAACAACTGCAGGGAGAACACATATTTTCAGATGAACATGGGAGGGCAGAAGGCTACCTAATACTGAAGCACCCCCAAACAACAAACCAAATGCAACAACTAGTGCAAGCATTCCTGGGGGAAGGCCTGCAGCAGATGGATTTGCATATGGTGATGTCATCCAAGCAGTGGGTCAAAGTTGGCTTCAACCCTCGTCTGCATATGAAAAGAGAAAAGGGGCGTGCAGGGCATGGCAGCCTTTTTCGGCGCTTGGATGACCCCTAGTTCGCATTAAACACCTCCACCCTCCTTCGGTGTGGGGCTCATGTTGGCTATGCCCCAGCCCTGAAGCATTAAAGCTGATTTCTTGCAGCAGCTGGGTACTGTAACAGCTCCAGAGCTGCTCTGTAAGGCAAGTAAAAGGGCGTGGGCCCTGCAGCACTACCTGTAGTTTGCATTGTGCGTTGGAAGGCACAAATTAAGCAGACGGGAGAAGTCAGGATAGTGCGCAAGGGCATAGAAGGGAGCGGCTCAAGAAAAGAGAAGTGGAAACAGACAGCAAACTAGGCTGGAGAGAGACCTGAGACAAAGAGATCTGAATTATACGAGAGCCGACCAGGGGAAACACAAATTATGCAGTCAAGTTTCCCACATTTGGGGAAATCGCAGGAGCAGCACACCCAGAGTGCAATGGGTGAGCCTTGCCCTGGGAGAAGCACCTTCATGATCATAGTATCTCACCTGGCAGGTAAGTAGGAGTTGGGCTAGAGCTGGGGAGGGTCGCTGCTCGGGCACCCCCCTGTCAAGTGAAGGAGATCCAACTGAGGCAGCACAAGGGAACTCTCGAAAGAAAAACAAGGCTAGAGGAAGATCTGAGACAAAGAAATCTGACTTTTACCAGAGCTGACCAGAGGAAAGCACAAACACAGTCCCCCACTACCACAAATAATGCAGTCGAGTTTCCCACATTTGGGGAAATCACAGGGGTCAGCATACCCAGAATGCAATGAATGAACCTCACCCTGGGAGAACAGTCTTCATGACCATGGTATCTCCTATGCAAAATAAGTATGATTTGGGATAGGGCTGGGGAGGGCCGCTGCTCAGGCACATCTCTGTCAAGTAAAGGAGATTCAACTGAGGCAGCACAAGGGAACTCTCATCTGGGGACAACAACTGCAGGGAGAACACATATTTTCAGATGAACATGGGAGGGCAGAAGGCTGCCTAATACTGAAGCACCCCCAAACAACAAACCAAATGCAACAACTAGTGCAAGCATTCCTAGGGGAAGGCCTGCAGCAGATGGATTTGCATATGGTGATGTCATCCAAGCAGTGGGTCAAAGTTGGCTTCAACCCTCGTCTGCATATGAAAAGAGAAAAGGGGCGTGCAGGGCATGGCAGCCTTTTTCGGCGCTTGGATGACCCCTAGTTCGCATTAAACACCTCCACCCTCCTTCGGTGTGGGGCTCATGTTGGCTATGCCCCAGCCCCTCGAAGCATTCAAGCTGATTTCTTGCAGCAACTGGGCACTGTAACAGCTCCAGAGCTGCTCTGTAAGGCAAATAAAAGGGTGTGTGACCTGCAGCACTACCTGTAGTTCGCATTGTGCGTTGGAAGGCACAAAGTAAGCAGATGGGAGAAGTCAGGATAGTGCGCAAGGGCATAGAAGTGAGCGGCTCAAGAAAAGAGAAGTGGAAACAGACAGCAAACTAGGCTGGAGAGAGACCCGAGACAAAGAGATCTGAATTATATGAGAGCCGACCAGGGGAAACACAAATTATGCAGTCAAGTTTCCCACATTTGGGGAAATCGCAGGAGCAGCACACCCAGAGTGCAATGGGTGAGCCTTGCCCTGGGAGAAGCACCTTCATGATCATAGTATCTCACCTGGCAGGTAAGTAGGAGTTGGGCTAGAGCTGGGGATGGTCGCTGCTCGGGCACCCCTCTGTCAAGTGAAGGAGATCCAACTGAGGCAGCACAAGGGAACTCTCGAAAGAAGAACAAGGCTAGAGGAAGATCTGAGACAAAGAAATCTGACTTTTACCAGAGCTGACCAGAGGAAAGCACAAACACAGTCCCCCACTACCACAAATAATGCAGTCGAGTTTCCCACAATTGGGGAAATCACAGGGGTCAGCATACCCAGAATGCAATGAATGAACCTCACCCTGGGAGAACAGTCTTCATGACCATGGTATCTCCTATGCAAAATAAGTATGATTTGGGATAGGGCTGGGGAGGGCCGCTGCTCAGGCACATCTCTGTCAAGTAAAGGAGATTCAACTGAGGCAGCACAAGGGAACTCTCATCTGGGGACAACAACTGCAGGGAGAACACATATTTTCAGATGAACATGGGAGGGCAGAAGGCTACCTAATACTGATGCACCCCCAAACAACAAACCAAATGCAACAACTAGTACAAGCATTCCTGGGGGAAGGTCTGCAGAAGACGGATTTGCATACGGTGATGTCATCCAAGCAGTGGGCCAAAGTTGGCTGGAACCCTCATCTGCATATGAAAAGAGAAAAGGGGTATGCAGGGCATGGCGGCCTTTTGCGGTGATTGGATGACCCCTAGTTCGCATTAAACACCCCCACCCTCCTTCGGTGTGGGGCTCATGTTGGCTATGCCCCAGCCCCTGAAGCATTCAAGCTGATTTCTTGCAGCAGCTGGGCACTGTAACAGCTCCAGAGCTGCTCTGTAAGGCAAGTAAAAGGGTGTGG
The DNA here is from genome assembly GCF_028390025.1 of Pseudophryne corroboree. Lineage (NCBI taxonomy): Eukaryota > Metazoa > Chordata > Amphibia > Anura > Myobatrachidae > Pseudophryne > Pseudophryne corroboree. The sequence continues at coordinate 138,570 of NW_026970063.1, forward strand.
GCCCTGCAGCACTACCTGTAGTTCGCATTGTGCGTTGGAAGGCACAAATTAAGCAGACGGGAGAAGTCAGGATAGTGCGCAAGGGCATAGAAGGGAGCGGCTCAAGAAAAGAGAAGTAGAAACAGACAGCAAACTAGGCTGGAGAGAGACCTGAGACAAAGAGATCTGAATTATACGAGAGCCGACCAGGGGAAACACAAATTATGCAGTCAAGTTTGCCACATTTGGAAAAATCACAGGAGCAGCACACCCAGAGTGCAATGAGTGAGCCTTGCCCTGGGAGAAGCACCTTCATGATCATAGTATATCACCTGGCAGGTAAGTAGGAGTTGGGCTAGAGCTGGGGAGGGTCGCTGCTCGGGCACCCCCCTGTCCAGTGAAGGAGATCCAACTGAGGCAGCACAAGGAATCTCTCGAAAGAAGAACAAGGCTAGAGGAAGATCTGAGACAAATAAATCTGACTTTTACCAGAGCTGACCAGAGGAAAGAACAAACACAGTCCCCCACTACCACAAATAATGCAGTCGAGTTTCCCACATTTGGGGAAATCATACGGGTCAGCATACCCAGAATGCAATGAATGAACCTCACCCTGGGAGAACAATCTTCATGACCATGGTATCTCCTATGCAAAATAAGTATGATTTGGGATAGGGCTGGGGAGGGCCGCTGCTCAGGCACATCTCTGTCAAGTAAAGGAGATTCAACTGAGGCAGCACAAGGGAACTCTCATCTGGGGACAACAACTGCAGGGAGAACACATATTTTCAGATGAACATGGGAGGGCAGAAGGCTACCTAATACTGAAGCACCCCCAAACAACAAACCAAATGCAACAACTAGTGCAAGCATTCCTGGGGGAAGGCCTGCAGCAGATGGATTTGCATATGGTGATGTCATCCAAGCAGTGGGTCAAAGTTGGCTTCAACCCTCGTCTGCATATGAAAAGAGAAAAGGGGCGTGCAGGGCATGGCAGCATTTTTCGGCGCTTGGATGACCCCTAGTTCGCATTAAACACCCCCACCCTCCTTCGGTGTGGGGCTCATGTTGGCCATGCCCCTGCCCCTGAAGCATTCAAGCTGATTTCTTGCAGCAGCTGGGCACTGTAACAGCTCCAGAGCTGCTCTGTAAGGCAAGTAAAAGGGTGTGGGCCCTGCAGCACTACCTGTAGTTTGCATTGTGAATTGGAAGGCACAAAGTAAGCAGACGGGAGGAGAAGTCAGGATAGTGCACAAGGGTATAGAAGGGAGGGGCTCAAGAAAAAAGAAGTGGAAACAGACAGCAAACTAGGCTGGAGAGAGACCTGAGACAAAGAGATCTGAATTATACGAGAGCCGACCAGGGGAAACACAAATTATGCAGTCAAGTTTCCCACATTTGGGGAAATTGCAGGAGCAGCACACCCAGAGTGCAATGGGTGAAACTTGCCCTGGGAGAAGCACCTTCATGATCATAGTATCTCACCTCGCAGGTAAGTAGGATTTGGGATAGAGCTGGGGAGGGTCGCTGCTCGGGCACCCCCCTGTCAAGTGAAGGAAATCCAACTGAGGCAGCACAAGGAAACTCTCGATAGAAGAACAAGGCTAGAGGAAGATCTGAGACAAATAAATCTGACTTTTACCAGAGGAAAGAACAAACACAGTCCCCCACTACCACAAATAATGCAGTCGAGTTTCCCACATTTGGGGAAATCATAGGGGTCAGCATACCCAGAATGCAATGAATGAACCTCACCCTGGGAGAACAATCTTCATGACCATGGTATCTCCTATGCAAAATAAGTATGATTTGGGATAGGGCTGGGGAGGGCCGCTGCTCAGGCACATCTCTGTCAAGTAAAGGAGATTCAACTGAGGCAGCACAAGGGAACTCTCATCTGGGGACAACAACTGCAGGGAGAACACATATTTTCAGATGAACATGGTAGGGCAGAAGGCTGCCTAATACTGAAGCACCCCCAAACAACAAACCAAATGCAACAACTAGTGCAAGCATTCCTGGGGGAAGGCCTGCAGCAGATGGATTTGCATACGGTGATGTCATCCAAGCAGTGGGTCAAAGTTGGCTTCAACCCTCGTCTGCATATGAAAAGAGAAAAGGGGCGTGCAGGGCATGGCGGCCTTTTGCGGCGCTTGGATGACCCCTAGTTCGCATTAAACACCTCCACCCTCCTTCGGTGTGGGGCTATGCCCCAGCCCCTGAAGCATTCAAGCTGATTTCTTGCAGCAGCTGGGCACTGTAACAGCTCCAGAGATGCTCTGTAAGGCAAGTAAAAGGGTGTGGGCCCTGCAGCACTACCTGTAGTTTGCATTGTGCGTTGGAAGGCACAAAGTAAGCAAACGAGAGAAGTCAGGATAGTGCGCAAGGGCATAGAAGGGAGCAACTCAAGAAAAGAGAAGTGGAAACAGACAGCAAACTAGGCTGGAGAGAGACCTGAGACAAAGAGATCTGAATTATACGAGAGCCGACCAGGGGAAACACAAATTATGCTGTCAAGTGTCCAACATTTGGGGAAACCGCAGGAGCAGCACACCCAGAGTGCAATGGGTGAGCCTTGCCCTGGGAGAAGCACCTTCATGATCATAGTATCTCACCTGGCAGGTAAGTAGGAGTTGGGCTAGAGCTGGGGAGGGTCGCTGCTCGGGCACCCCCCTGTCAAGTGAAGGAGATCCAACTGAGGCAGCACATGGAAACTCTCGAAAGAAGAACAAGGCTAGAGGAAGATCTGAGACAAATAAATCTGACTTTTACCAGAGCTGACCAGAGGAAAGCACAAACACAGTCCCCCACTACCACAAATAATGCAGTCGAGTTCCCACATTTGGGGAAATCACAGGGGTCAGCATACCCAGAATGCAATGAATGAACCTCACCCTGGGAGAACAATCTTCATGACCATGGTATCTCCTATGCAAAATAAGTATGATTTGGGATAGGGCTGGGAAGGGCCGCTGCTCAGGCACATCTCTGTCAAGAATTTATAAAGTCTATACATATATATAACCAAATGTCAATATATATATATATATATAGAACCCAGCGCTTCTATCAAAACTTATCTATTTCACCAATTTGTTGCTTATTTAATCTTTATACATCTATTAATTTTCACCATATATTATAAAATGCTGCTCCCATAGGTAGTACTGTTCTACCAATAATAAACCAAATTTTAAAGATAATCACACTTGTTATCAAGGGAGCGCAAAAAATAAAATATACAAGCTCTTTATTTTTAAAAAATATATATAGACAGAAGAAACCCACATTCAATAAAATACAATGGAGTCAACATATATAGGCACCACTATCCATATCTAAATGTAATCAGGATCTATTTCATATTGCCCTTGATGAAAACGGAATGTTTATTAAAGTGTCCAAAAAATCCTCCTGGATACAGCTGTTGTTATTTAATCGTTACTTTCCAATTGTAATTGATACATTAAATTCCTTCTTGTGGATGAACAGCAACAGTTGTAACCAACGCCTCTTGTTTACTGCAGTTAAAGTTCATATGTAACTCACGTGAGTAATGAAAGTAAACAGGGGGAGAGCGCTGTGATGGTTGGTGAAACACAGCGGTATGCTACGACCCCCGTTAACCGTGGCTGGATCTTATTGGCACTCGCGGTCGGGATATTTCTCCCTGCCGTGGGGTAGAGACCTCCTTTTGCTCGGTCTCAAATTGCTTTTTCCCCTTCACCGCTGCCTTTACATCAGACGTCCGCCGTGATGTAGCTCGTTCATGAACGGGCTTATATCTCAGCAATCAGAGTGTCCGGTAATCACCTTTCTTACGCGTTTCTCCGCTGTTATCCAAGAGCGGTTTCGTCAGAGGATACATCAGCAGCCTAGCAGGCTCTTTTTAAAATGCACCGGACCAATAGCATTACTAATTAGTTGATTGGATACATACATGTACTAATTGGATGCATACATGTAATGACTCACATATGGAACAACTTTCTAATTGCAATTGCACATATAAAGGCATTTCATAATATAAAAATAAGCAACATGGTGATTAAAAATAATAATAAAATAAGCAACAAGGTGGTTTAAAAAATAAAAGAAAATATATAATCTATATACAGATTAACCTATAATCTTTCAATCAATACCTCATATCTATAATCACATATACATAATTCAGAGACTCAGCACTAAGGATCCCCATTTATTATATAAAACCTTTTAGGGTAACATAAATCCATGCCACTACTAAAGCAGTTCTTGTGGCGCAGGGGAAACATCACCTGCACTCTATGCAGCTAGTCCCATGTTCGAATCCAACCCGCTCAGCTTAACATCCATATTATTTATTTACTTTTAATGGGATCATTTGATCAATTCATTTTTACCTTTAATTTTTGTTAATATTATTTCTATATTTCATTATTTTAACCCCTGGAATAATTACATTGCTGTTTAAACAACAAAAAGAATTGAAGAAAAAATAAATATTAAACAGACAATTTAAGGATTCGAAGATTTAAAGATTTAAAGATTTTAAAATTTAAAACAGGGAGGGGGGGAGGGAGGGGGGCCTTTTGGGAGAATGAGGGGGAAAAAATAAAAATAGAAAAAAAAATATATATATAGAACCAAGAGAAAGTGTAAAAAGAGGATGGAGGAAGAAATCTGATGTTCATCATTACTAGTGGATTTTACTAAAGAACTTTAAAGGAACACACACAACAGGATTATACAGTTTCATCCTAAGAGGAAAGCTGTTTCCAAAATAGCTACTTCTAATAATTTTGTTTATTTATTAAACATACAATAAATGGATATTCAATAAATAATATATTAGGTAAATCAATAGATAAAATCTTCAGAGACTGCCAATGTTGTTCAGTTCGATGCTCTCATTCAGACCATCAGGTGTAAGGGTACCCAATGAAAAAATCCAAAATGCCTCCCTTGTCAAGTAAAGGAGATTCAACTGAGGCAGCACAAGGGAACTCTCATCTGGGGACAACAACTGCAGGGAGAACACATATTTTCAGATGAACATGGGAGGGCAGAAGGCTGCCTAATACTGAAGCACCCCCAAACAACAAACCAAATGCAACAACTAGTACAAGCATTCCTGGGGGAAGGCCTGCAGCAGATGGATTTGCATATGGTGATGTCATCCAAGCAGTGGGTCAAAGTTGGCTTCAACCCTCGTCTGCATATGAAAAGAGAAAAGGGGCGTGCAGGGCATGGCGGCCTTTTGCGGGGCTTGGATGACCCCTAGTTCGCATTAAACACCTCCACCCTACTTCGGTGTGGGGCTCATGTTGGCTATGCCCCAGCCCCTGAAGCATTCAAGCTGATTTCTTGCAGTAGCTGGGCACTGTAACAGCTCCAGAGCTGCTCTGTAAGGCAAGTAAAAGGGTGTGGGCCCTGCAGCACTACCTGTAGTTCGCATTGTGCGTTGCAAGGCACAAAGTAAGCAGATGGGAGAAGTCAGGATAGTGCGCAAGGGCATAGAAGGGAGCGGCTCAAGAAAAGAGAAGTGGAAACAGACAGCAAACTAGGCTGGAAAGAGACCTGAGACAAAGAGATCTGAATTATACGAGAGCCGACCAGGGGAAACACAAATTATGCAGTCAAGTGTCCCACATTTGGGGAAATCGCAGGAGCAGCACACCCAGAGTGCAATGGGTGAGCCTTGCCCTGGGAGAAGCACCTTCATGATCATAGTATCTCACCTGGCAGGTAAGTAGGAGTTGGGCTAGAGCTGGGGAGGATCGCTGCTCAAGCACCCCCCTGTCAAGTGAAGGAGATCCAACTGAGGCAGCACAAGGGAACTCTCAAAAGAAGAATAAGACTAGAGGAAGAAATGAGACAAAGAAATCTGACTTTTACCAGAGCTGACCAGAGGAAAGCACAAACACAGTCCCCCACTACTACAAATCATGCAGTCAAGTTTCCCACATTTGGGGAAATCACAGGGGTCAGCATACCCAGAATGCAATGAATGAACCTCACCCTGGGAGAACTATCTTAATGACCATGGAATCTCCTATGCAAGATAAGTATGATTTGGGATAGGGCTGGAGAGGGCCGCTGCTCAGGCACATCTCTGTCAAGTAAAGGAGATTCAACTGAGGCAGCACAAGGGAACTCTCATCTGGGGACAACAACTGCAGGGAGAACACATATTTTCAGATGAACATGGGAGGGCAGAAGGCTGCCTAATACTGAAGCACCCCCAAACAACAAACCAAATGCAACAACTAGTGCAAGCATTCCTGGGGGAAGGCCTGCAGCATATTGATTTGCATATGGTAATGCCATCCAAGTAGTGGGTCAAAGTTGGCTTTAACCCTCGTCTGCATATGAAAAGAGAAAAGGGGCGTGCAGGGCATGGCGGCCTTTTGCGGCACTTGGATGACCACTAGTTCGCATTAAACACCTCCACCCTCCTTCGGTGTGGGTCTCATGTTGGCTATGCCCCAGCCCCTGAAGCATTCAAGTTGATTTCTTGCAGCAGCTGGGCACTGTAACAGCTCCAGAGCTGCTCTGTAAGGCAAGAAAAAGGGTGTGGGCCCTGCAGCACTACCTGTAGTTTGCATTGTGCATTGGAAGGCACAAAGTAAGCAGACGGGAGAAGTCAGGATAGTGCGCAAGGGCATAGAAGGGAGCGGCTCAAGAAAAGAGAAGTGGAAACAGACAGCAAACTAGGCTGGAGAGCTCTTCTGTCTATATTTTGCAAACCTGCTCTTGTCCTCTCCAGCTGCTCCATGTAGATTTGACGTCTGGAAAGGTGCATAACCCACTGACAAGCAGGCACACTCCTGCATGAGTTTTCTCTCTCACTAGCTGGATGATACACAATCATTTGCATGTGCTTCACCTCTAACACACCACCCACCCAACCACCCAGTCACCAGAGCCACCCACAAACCAACTGGCTCCGTGATTTAATTTGCACAGTGTAGTCATCCAGGCAGCATGTCCTTCTCAATGGAAGGATCTCTGGTTCCATGGAATCTTCCACATTGGAATGCTGCGGAACAAAAAGGATTTAAATATTCAGCTTGCTAGCATTCAATGTACCTGCGACTTGGCTCTAGCACATGGGTCTTCATCCTGTGGCCCTCCAGCTGCTGTGAAACTACACATCCCAGCATGCCCTGCCACAGTTTTGCTATTAAGGTATGCTAAAACTGAGGCAGGGCATGCTGGGATGTGTAGTTCCACAGCAGCTGGAGGGTCGCAGGTTGAAGACCCATGTTCTAGCATGCCTGTTCTATGATGTATGTTCCGTGATTTCACAATCAGCTTGGAATGGGGTATCTAGCAGGCATTTGCTGACAGCCACTTGAGGGAGACACACATCAGGAGATGCAGCATATCGGAGGTCTTCGATGCCTTTCCAGCAAATGCACACCACCTGCTGCTGGTCTGGACACAAAACAATGCCCACAATCGAAGTCCCAAAATGCCCAACTACAGGATTCATGTAAGTAGTGAATTTAGGAATGAATTTAGAAGTAGGAAATTCAGTTAGTTCACAAGTACATTCAAATTCAGATCTAAAGTCTAGGTAGGCCTCACGTCCTGGCAGCCCCCAGCATTTAAAAATGCATTGATTAGAGGTAGAGAATAAAATGTAGATAAGAAGTAGACACAAAATAAGACTCCACAGAGCAGTTATCAGGTGTCTTTATCAATTGTTGCATTTAAAAAATCAAGCAATTAGGGAACACAATGTTGCAACAATGTAACCCTATTTGCAAAATAGTACTAAATAAGTTTGTCGGTGTAAGACATTTGCAAAGGCGCATCCAAAACACGCTGGAAAATGCAACTGAATCTGTTTTTGGAGGCTAGAATAGGAAATGTGCATCGGTCCTACAAGTACTGAAAGCTCTTCTCCCATCTCCCTTTTCTGAAAAGCCATTTAATATATGGTTCCCAGATAGGGGACATATCAGATATTGCCTTTCAAAAGCAGCAAATATCATACCACTTCTATTGCCATCAAAGATAAACATTGATTGTTTTCAGATATTGGATTGAAAAAGCAGTCTTTATTGACATAAAGAAGCAAAAAAACATACATAAACATTACACACATAAGTACCGTGTTGCAGCACAGCCAAAACACAATACAAATGCTGTCGGTATAGTACAGTTCAAGAACTACAGTACAGGCCAGCCTACACTATAAATCATGAACTGCACTATACATTTAAACAATACAATAATACAACAGTTAATAAGGCTATGGGTGTGGAGTGTAAGAGGGTGAGGGAATCACAAGCCCGAAGCTTTATTGAAAGACAGACACATATAAAGGGAGGATTAATAAATACAAAGACTTTACTATAGAATGTAGTCCAATCCGGTCTTTCAACTCTTCCACAACTGAAAAACGGATAGTGTTCCCAAGCCTTCCATCCTGGAATATCTTCAATCTCTCGCCAATGAAGAAAACAATCCCTCCAGCAGACTCTTCAACCACGATACAAGATCACAGCCAAAAGGGCGAGAAGCAACTACACTTGCGTTTAACCAAAATGGCTAAAACTTAGTGAAGGAAAGTGAGTGCACCAAAACATAAGCTGACACAATCATGGAGAATGCGCCAGCATATATGCTCTTCTATCTATATTTTGCAAACCTGCTCTTGTCCCCTCCAGCTGCTCCATGTAGATTTGACGCCTGGCAAGGTGCATAACCCACTGACAAGCAGGCACACTCCTGCATGAGTTTTCACTCTCACTAGCTGGATGATACACATTCATTTGCATGTGCTCCACCTCCGACACACCGCCCACCCAACCACCCAGTCACCAGAGCCACCCACAAGCCAACTGGCTCCGTGATTTAATTTGCACAGTGCAGTCATCCAGGCAGCATGTCCTTCTCAATGGAATAATCTCTGGTTCCATGGAATCTTCCGCATTGGAATGCTGCGGAACAAAAATGATTTAAACATTCAGCTTGCTAGCATTCAATGTACCTGCGGCTTGGCTCTAGCACATGGGTCTTCATCCTGTGGCCCTCCAGCTGCTGTGAAGCTACACATCCCAGCATGCCCTGCCGCAGTTTTGCTATTAAGGTATGCTAAAACTGAGGCTGGGCATGCTGGGATATGTAGTTCCACAGCAGCTGGAGGGTCGCAGGTTGAAGACCCATATTCTAGCATGCCTGTTCTATGATGCATGTTCCGTGATGTCACAATCAGCTTGGAATGGGGTGTCTAGCATGCATTTGCTGACAGCCACTTGAGGGAGACACACATCAGGAGATGCAGCATATCGGAGGTCTTCGATGCCTTTCCAGCAAATGCACACCACCAGCTGCTGGTCTGGACACAAAACAATGCCCACAATTGAAGGCTCAAAATGCCCAACTACAGGATTAATGTAAGTAGTGAATTTAGGAATGAATTTAGAAGTAGGAAATTAAGTTAGTTCACAAGTACATTCAAATTCAGATCTAAAGTCTAGGTAGGCCTCACGTCCTGGCAGCCCCCAGCATTTAAAAATGCCTTGATTAGAGGTAGGGAATAAAATGTAGATAAGAAGTAGACACAAAATAAGACTCCACAGAGCAATTATCAGGTGTCTTTATCAATTGTTGCATTTAAAAAATCAAGCAATTAGGGAACACAATGTTGCGACAATGTAACCCTATTTGCAAAATAGTACTAAATGAGTTTGTCGATGTAAGACATTTGCAAAGGCGCAAACAAAACACGCTGGAAAATGCAACTGAATCTGTTTTTGGAGGTTAGAATAGATGCAGGATCAAGTAGCTCAATGGGTAGGGTATTTAGAATTCAACAGGTTATAGGTTTGAATCCTGGGTATGATAGTTTGAGGTGTTATTTAATAAAGTATGTTTATACAGGTTGAGTATCCCATATCCAAATATTCCGAAATACGGAATATTCCGAAATACGGACTTTTTTGAGTGAGAGTGAGATAGTGAAACCTTTGTTTTTTGATGGCTCAATATACACAAACTTTGTTTAATACACAAAGTTATTAATAATATTGTATTAAATGACCTTCAGGCTGTGTATATAAGGTGTATATGAAACATAAATGAATTGTGTGAATGTAGACACACTTTGTTTAATGCACAAAGTTATAAAAAATATTGGCTAAAATTACCTTCATGCTGTGTGTATGAGGTGTATATGTAACATAAATGCATTCTGTGCTTAGATTTAGGTCCCATCACCATGATATCTCATTATGGTATGCAATTATTCCAAAATACGGAAAAATCCCATATCCAAAATACCTCTGGTCCCAAGCATTTTGGATAAGGGATACTCAACCTGTATATTAGTCACACATGGCTTACTTGTACAAATGGCATGTCACCAGTTAGTGCTGACTGCTGATATGCCATTTGCACAAACACGCCATGTGTGACTGTATATGCATTTAAGGAGGGCACCCCGGCAATACCACAAACCATTGAGTGTCAAGTATACTAGATATATCTTCATATCTCATGTGCTTTCTCTGAGACCAATCTTGTTATGCCCCTTCCCCACAAGGCATGCGCCTTTTGTCCATATTGCACAAATGGGGTGGGTGGGGGCATATAATTCTCTGTCACAGGGCACCAAAAAGTCTAGTTATGGCTCTGGTATGCATTATGTAATCTGGCAGACCATATCTCCAACACTGGCTGGTTGGAATAGAAATCCGGTTATCTATGTGAGCAAATGACCATCAACGATTTACTCTCAAACACTAGAAAATGGACAAAAATGGTCCCCTAAACAAATTGGTTAAATTTTGGGTTTAACCAATTTGTGTAATGACCATTTTTGACCACTTTTCTAGTGTTTGGGAGCAAATGGTTAATTGAGATTTGCTCCTATACATTACCAGATTTTCATTCCATCCATCCAGACTGGATAGATAGCCTGACAGATAATTGTGTAGTGTACGCCCAGGATAACTGTCAGTTGTGCTTTCTTTTATGACGGCACATAAATGGGTGGGCAGATCCAGAGCAAGCACTGCCCACTCATGCATAGTTGTCAACTGATGTGAAGTTCCAGGGGGCAATCTCAGTTATAAAGAAAAGTATCTGGAAATTGTCCCTAGTTTAAAAAATAAAAAAAAATTGATCAACTCCATTTATTTAGTATGATATCCCAGGTGATAGGATGCCGGCAGTCAGAACAACATACTTTATTAAATAACACATCTCAAACTACCATACCCAGGATTCAAACCTATAACCTGTTGAATTCTAATTAAACACCCTACCAATTGAACTATTTGATCCTGCATAAAAATTGTGAACATTATATGAAGCTATTGGTACTTTGAAAAAAAAAAGTATCAGCATTACAACGCAGCAGATCCATGCAGTTTGCAGCCACACACTACATGTATCTGCTCAGCCACAATGCTGACTATTTCTTCACAAAGTACAAGGTGAGCTCCAAACAGAATTCTCTAGCTTAGAATTATGCCAAACCTAGAAGTCGGGCCCCCCACCCTGGGATCCCCCAGAGGGTGGCCTGCACCGTCATGCGGCAGGCTTGTCCGTTTTGGAAGCAGGCTGATGGGCAGCCCAGGCTTGCTTCAGTCTGGGCTTGGCAGGTCTGGAAGCATGAGCTTGCTTTGGGTATGCCTGACCTTGGGTACGCTTTACCTTGAGGATGAAAGGGCCAAGGGAAAGTACTTTTAGCCTTCTGCGTGGTAGGAGTCATACTAGGTAGGCAAGCTGTTTTAGCAGTAGCCAGATCAGCTACAATCTTATTGAGGTCTTCTCCAAAGAGAGTGTCTCCCTTGAAAGGAAGCACCTCCAGGGTTTTCTTGGAATCCATATCCACCGACCAGGATCTCAACCAGCTGTATAAAGTATTACCTTGGAACTGGCTCTCCACTCCCCATTATCTGGTTATCATGGCTTCCTCCGCCAGTGTCCAGACTCGCTTGCTGAAGCTCGGCCACTTCTTCCTAGCAGCAGGCTCCTGGATCACTGGGCAGCAGAGGTGCTTTCGAGCCGGAAGGGGGTGGAGCAATCAGGCAGGCAGTTGCAGTGCTGCCCAGCTATCTGTGGTGTGAGAAGAAGCAGGGGCACCCCACCGCTGGCAGTGCTGCAGCTAGCGGTGGTGGCAGCGGCGAGGCTGCTGGGCTGGGTCTTGAAAAAGGTGGAAAGAAGGGTGTTACGGCATGGAATGTACAAACTGCGAGACCCTGCTGGTAGCGCCTTTGTCTATTTAGTAGGAAGGGCACGTAACAGCCGGAGGGCAATGGAGGAAGCCCCTTTAGGGCTGGAGCCCGGCGGCAACTGACTCCGTTGTCTCTGGCAGTTCCGCCCCTGGACTAGAGGAATGGTCAAGAACATGGCAACATTTAATGCCAAAAAATGCAAAATCATACACGTCTCAAAAATACAAAGGCTAACTATAATATTAAGGGCATTATAATGGCAAGAGGAAAGCTATCTAAGTATTACTATTTCAGGTGAGCAATGTAACAAAGCAATAGGAAAGGCAAGTCAGATGCTTGTTTGCATAGGTTAAAGAACCAGTAGCAGAAAAAAGTAATACAGGTTGAGTATCCCATATCCAAATATTCCGAAATACGGAATATTCCGAAATACGGACTTTTTTGAGTGAGACTGAGATAGTGAAACCTTATTGTATTAAATAAACTTCAGACTGTGTGTATAAGGTGTATATGACACATAAATGAATTCTGTGAATGTACACACACTTTGTTTAATGCACAAAGTTATAAAAAATATTGGCTAAAATGACCTTCAGGCTGTGTGTATATGGTATATATGAAACATAAATGCATTCTGTGCTTAGATTTAGGTCCCATCACCATAATATCTCGTTATGGTATGCAATTATTTCAAAATACAGAAAAATCCGATATCCAAAATTCCTCTGGTCCCAAGCATTTTGGATAAGGGATACTCAACCTGTAATGCCACTGTATAGGTCCTTGGTACAGCCACATTTAGAATCCTGTGTTCAGTTCCAGAAGCCATATCTCAAGCGCCTTGAGTCCTGTTGGAGAAAGAGCACTATATAAATAAATAGTATCAAAATTTGTTTCACGGCACCCCTAGGCCAAAGTTTTTTTTATTGAGAAATTCAGAAAAAAATATAAAATTAAGTAAATTGTGTTTATAGCATGTCATCCTCAGGTTCAGTTATGTTGTGAGGGAATGGTTTTGCCAATTTAATAAAGTATAAATAATTTTAATTGGTCCTGGACCACCAAACTATGCTACCAGTGCAAGAACCCCAGTTTGGAAACTACTGCCATAAAATAAACCTTTTTTGTTTTTTTTTTAAACTACATGTAATACACCTTAGATCTCAGTTCCTAAAAGGTTTTAAACCCTTGCATACAGTAAACTACACATATTTAAAAATCCTACACCGGGCACAAGTGCTCACGGGCCAATTTCATGGCAGTCTCGGATAGGAGGGCATTGTGGATTCACCAAGGGAATGCTGATGCTGACTCCAAGAAGAAAGGGAGTCTCTTCCCTATGAAGGTAAAGCCTTGTTTGGCGACGGCCTAGTTAATTTGATCTCGGCAGCTCCCGCAGGTAAGTCAGCCTTCTTGCCCTATGTTCCCTCTCAACGGATGAAGACGCATCATTATCTGACGCAGTCATTTCGGCCCAATAGATATACAAGAAGTTAAGATTCCCCTTTCTTTGCAGGTAGAGGAAGGAAAAGAGGGAAGAGGTCTGTAGCCTCTTCAAGATCGCAGGAGCAGAGATCGTCCTCTGCTTCTGCCAAATCCACTGCATGACGCTGGGGCTCTCTTGCAGGAGCCCACACCAGTGGGGGGCACCAGGGGCTGAACTACTGGCAGGGCAGGCAGTGCATTGCACTGGGGCCCCGCCGCACTCAAGGGCCCACAGCCGCCGGCATTACAATGAGTCACAATGACTCATTGTATCATGCCGCAGCCGCACACCAGCGCTCCCGTCGGGTCTGCGTCATGCGACTCCCGCCGCCCGCCCGTCGTAACGAACAGATCAGGCCAGGGCACTACGGGCAGCAGCCGCAGCACCAGACACGCTGCCGCCTCTGTAACACACGAAGAGGGAGGAGGGTCGCTTGGAGATGAGAGGAGCAGCGGCACGGGGGGGAGTAGGAGGAGGAGGGAGGTGAAGGAAGGAGCCGCAGCAGCGCTTTGTTACTGGTGGAGGTGCTGCTGTTGCTGCCCCTCTGCTTCACTATAGGCTGTCTTCCGAGAACAGCCTATAGTGAAGCAGAGGGGCAGCAGCAGCAGCGCCTCCACCAATAACACAGCGCTGCTGCTGCTCCCTCCTCCACCTCCCTCCTCCTCCTTCTCTACTGCCCGGGAATCGTCAAGCTGCACGAGGAGCCTGAGCCAGCGGAGAGGGTAAGTATAATTCTTCTTTCTTTCTTTCTTTCTTTCTTTCTTTCTTTCTTTCTTTCTTTCTTTCTTTCTTTCTTTCTTTCTTTCTTTCTTTCATCTCTTTCTTTCTTTGTTGGGACTGCCTGCCGCTATGTGTAAAAAGGGGGAATCTGCCTGCCGCTATGTGTAAAAAGGGGGAATCTGCCTGCCGCTATGTGTAAAAAGGGGGAATCTGCCTGCCGCTATGTGTAAAAAGGGGGAATCTGCCTGCAGCTATGTGTAAAAGGGGGGAATCTGCCTGCAGCTATGTGTTAAAAGGGGGACTGCCTGCCGCAATGTGTAAAAAGGGGGAATCTGCCTGCCGCTATGTGTAAAAAGGGGGAATCTGCCTGCAGCTATGTGTAAAAAGGGGGACTGCCTGCCGCAATGTGTAAAAAGGGGGAATCTGCCTGCCGCAATGTGTAAAAAGGGGGAAGCTGCTTGCCGCAATGTGTAAAAAGGGGGAATCTGCTTGCCGCAATGTGTAACAAGGGGGAATCTGCCTGCCGTAATGTGTAACAAGGGGGATGCTGTCTGCCGTAATGTGTAACAAGGGCACGCTGTCTGCCATAATGTGTAACAAGGGCAAGCTGTCTGCTGTAATGTGTAACAAGGGCAAGCTGTCTGCTGTAATGTGTAAAAAGTGTACGATGTCTGCCATTATGTGTAACAAGGGCAGGCTGACTGCTGTTATGTGAAAAAAGTGTACGCTGTCTGCCGCTATGTTTAACAAGGCAGGCTGTCTGCCGTTATGTGTAAAAAGTGTACGCTGTCTGCCGCTATGTTTAACAAGGGCAGGCTGTCTGCCGTTATGTGAAAAAAATGTACGCTGTCTGCCGCTATGTGTGACAAGGGCACGCTGTCTGCCGTTGTGTAAAAAAGGGGGATGCTGTCTGCCGTAATGTGTAAAAAGGGGACGTTGTCTGCTGTAATGTGTAAAAAGAGGACGCTGTCTGCTGTAATGTGTAAAAAGAGGAATCTGTCCGCCGTAAGGTGTAAAAGGGTCTCTACCTGGTGTAGTGGTGCTACTGTGCGGCGTAATTTGAATAATGGAGACTACTGTGCACCGTTTATGAATTGGTATTATTTTGTGGCCACACCCCTTAACCACGAAGCCACGCCACTATGTATTTTTGCGCGCGCCTACGGCGCGCACTGCCCCTGTTTTGCATGCAGGGGTGGAGCTCCAATGCCGTTTCTTGCACACACTGCTAAAATGTCTAGTTACGGCACTGTTGCTAGGTATCCACTTCCCTGAGCAGGCGCCCCTCATTAGATCCTCTCCAGGGGTGAGGGGGTGGACTTGGATGGGATGGGATGGGGGGGGGCCCAAGCCATTTTGTCGCACATGGGCCCACTGCTCGCTAGTTCCGCCACTGGGGGGCACGTCTAAAACTCTTCAGTCAGTTCTGGATTCATTCGGACCTGGACTCGTGGGTTTTACAAATAGTGTCCCAAGGGTACAAACTGGGGTTTCAAGAAGTTCCCCCTCACCGATTGTTCAAATCCGCCTTAGTCAGCAGGGAGAAGGTTTTTATTCAAGCCTCTTCGTGGTCCCGAAGCCGGACGGCTCAGTCAGACCAATCTGAAATCTGAAATCCCTTAATTTCTACCTAAAGAAATTCAATTTCAAGATGGAATCTCTCAGGGTAGTGATCTCCAGTCCTGGGGATAAAGGAGATTTCATGGTTTTGGTAGACATAAAGGATGCCTACTTACATGGTCCCATTTAGCCACTGCATCAAGCTACCTGAGGTTTGCAATTCAGGATTGTCATTACCAATTTCAGACGTTGCCGTTTGGTCTGTCCACGGCTCCGAGGATTTTCACCAGGGTGATGGCGGAAATGATGGTTCTCCTTCGCAAGCAAGGAGTCACAATTATCCCGTACTTCGATGATCTCCTGATAAAGGCGAGATCCAGGTACCAGTTGGTGCAAAACATCTACTCTCCCTGACAGTTCTTTAACAACATGGTTGGCTCCTAAACTTGCCAAAATCGCAGTTGGTCCTAATGACGCGGTTGTTGTTTTTGGGAGTGATACTGGACACAGAAGTGGTTTTCTTCTAGTCGAATGGCTCTGGAGATCCAGAGTCTGGTCAAACAAATTCTGAAACCAGCAAGAGTGTTAATCCATCAATGCATTCGGTTGCTGGGGAAGATGGTTGCGGCCTACGAGGCCATTCAGTTTGGCAGGCTCCATGCCAGAGTGTTCCAGTGGGACCTGTTGGACAAGTGGTCCGGATCCCACCTACACATGCACCGGAGGATAATCCTGTCTTCCAAGACCAGAATCTCACTCCATTAGTGGCTGCACAGTTCTCACCACCTAGAGGGGCGATGGTTTGGGATCCAGGACGGGATCCTAGGGACCACGGATGCAACCCTCCGAGGCTGGGGAGCAGTCACACAGGGGGAAAACATCCAAGGAAGATGGTCAAGTCAGGAAAGTTGTCTCCACATAAATGTTCTGGAGTTAAGGGCCATTTAATAACTGCAGACACAGTACGCACTGGGACGGGTGCCCAGCATCCTCTACGGACTAAGAGAAAAGGATTTACCAGTAGGTATTAAAATCCTATTTTCTCTAACGTCCTAGAGGATGCTGGGGACTCCGTAAGGACCATGGGGATAGACGGGCTCCGCAGGAGACATGGGCACTTTAAGAAAGACTTTAGTTCTGGGTGTGCACTGGCTCCTCCCTCTATGCCCCTCCTACAGACCTCAGTTTGATACTGTGCCCAGTGGAGACTGGGTGCTTTTCAGGAGCTCTCCTGAGCTATCTGACAGAAAGTATTTTGTTAGGTTTTTAATTTTCAGGGAGCACTGCTGGCAACAGACTCCCTCATCGAGGGACTGAGGGGAGAGAAGCAGCCCTACTCTCTGAGTTGCAAGGTCCTGCTTCTTAGGCTACTGGACACCATTAGCTCCAGAGGGATTGGTACGCAGGATCTCACCCTCGCCGTCCGTCCCAGAGCCGCGCCGCCGTCCCCCTCGCAGAGCCGGAAGATAGAAGCCGGGTGAGTATGAGAAGAAAAGAAGACTTCAGAGGCGGCAGAAGACTTCATGATCTTCACTGAGGTAACGCACAGCACTGCAGCTGTGCGCCTTTGCTCCCATACACCTCACATACTCCGGTCACTGTAAGGGTGCAGGGCGCAGGGGGGGCGCCCTGGGCAGCAATATAAACCTCTTTCGCAAAAATATAACATATATACAGCTGGGCACTGTATATATGTATGAGCCCCCACCAATTTTACAGTTTAAGCGGGACAGAAGCCCGCCTCCGAGGGGGCGGGGCTTCTCCCTCAGCACTCACCAGCGCCATTTTTTCTCCACAGCACCGCTGAGAGGAAGCTCCCCGGACTCTACCCTGCTTATACCACGTCAGACAAGAGGGTTGAAAAGAGGGGTTCACATAATTCGCAAATTACATACAGCAGCACTACTGGGCAAACATTAAGTTACTGTTTTATTCCTGGGTTATATAGCGCTGGGGTGTGTGCTGGCATACTCTCTCTCTCTGTCTCTTCAAAGGGCCTTGTGGGGAAACTGTCTTCAGAAAAAGCATTCCCTGTGTGTGTGTTGTGTCGGTACACGTGTGTCGACATGTCTGAGGAAGAAGGCTATATTAGAGAGGAGCGGGAGCAAATGAATGTGGTGTCTCCACCGACAGCTGATTGGATGGATATGTGGAATGTTTTAAATGCTAGTGTAAACTCATTGCACAAAAGATAAGACAAGGCAGAAGCTTTGGGACGGTCAGGGTCTCAACCCATGCCTGATCGTATGTTGCAGGAACTGTCAGGGTCAAATAAGCGCCCACTATCCCAGTTTGTTGACACAGATACCGACACGGATTCTGACTCCAGTGTCGATTACGATGATGCAAAGTTACAGCCAAAATTGGCAAAATCCATTAGATTTATGATTATGGCAATAAAAGATGTTTTGCACATCACAGAGTAACCCCCTGTCGCTGACAAGAGGGTACATATGTACAAGGGAAAGAAGCCTGAGGTAACCTTTCCCCCCTCACACGAGCTGAACGAGTTATGTGAAAAAGCTTGGAAATCTCCAGATAAAAGACTGCAGATTTCCAAAAGGATTCTTATGGCGTATCCTTTCCCATCAATGGATAGGTTACGATGGGAATCCTCCCCTAGGGTGGACAAAGCATTAACACGCTTATCCAAGAAGGTAGCCCTCCCGTCCCAGGATACGGCTACCCTCAAAGAGTGTGCTGACCGCAAACAGGAGATTACCCTGAAGTCCATTTATACACATTCAGGTACCTTACTCAGACCGGCAATTGCGTCGGCCTGGGTGTGTAGTGCTGTAGCGGCATGGATAAATGCCTTATTTGAGGGGATGGATAGCCTAGACAAGGATACTATTTTATTGACCCTGGGGCATATAAGAGATGCTGTCCTATATATGTGTGTATGCAAACTACCGGTGGTGCTGCAGGGCCCACACCCTTTTACTTGTCTTGTAGAGCAGCTCTGAAGCTGTCACAGTGCCCAGCTGCTGCAAGAAATCAGCTTGAATGCTTCAGGGGCTTGGGCATGGCCAACATGAGCCCCACACCGAAGGAGGGTGGGGGTGTTTAATGCAAACTTGGGGTTATCCAAGCGCCGCAAAAGACCGCCATGCCCCGCATGCCCCTTTTCTCTTTTCATATACAGATGAGGGTTCCAGCCAACTTTGGCCCACTGCTTGGATGACATCACCGTATGCAAATCCGTCTGCTGCAGACCTTCCCCCAGGAATGCTTGCAATAGTTGTTGCATATGGTTTAATGTCTGAGGGTGCTTCAGTATTAGGCAGCCTTCCGCCCTCCCATGTTCATCTGAAAAGATGTGGTCTCCCTGCAGTTGTTGTCCCCAGACGAGAGTTCCCTTGTGCTTCCTCAGTTAAATCTCCTTAACTTGACGAGGGTGTGCCCGAGCAGCCGCCCTCCCCAGCCCTTTCCCAACACATACTTATCTTGCATATGAGATCTCTTGATCATGAAGATAGTTCTCACAGGTTGAGATTCATCCTGGCTCCGCTCCCCGCTGGAGAGCGCTGATGGGGACAGCAGCGGGGCTTCAGCAGCAGGGTGAGTATGTGTGGCCAGAGACCTCCCTTCCCATGTGCAGGCCTGCAGAGTGTGCCGTGCAGGATGGGGCATGTGACACTCTCCCTCCCTGGGGCTCTTCCAGATGTAGCTCCTCAGCAGTATTTTTCCCGGGCTGCGCGGCGCTCTCCCCGACTGGCATCCGCCCTGGAACACTGCCTTCCTCAACGCAACATCAGCAGGGGGCCCGGGCCTCATCACCATCCCAGGTCTTTCTCATGTATGTATCATGTATGTGTGTGTGATATATGTATGAATCATATATGTTTGTTATCTATCTATCTATCTATCTATCTATCTATCGTGTGTGTGATATATGTATGTATCTATCATGTATGTGTTATATGTATGTATCACACCTTCCTCTATACATATACATACATACATACATACATACATACATACATACATACACACACCTATATCTGTACGTACACTGACATACACACACCAACATCTATACATAAACACGCTGACCCCTAAACGTACACCAACGTACCCACATGTGAATCTATACATACATGTGCTGACACCTGGACATACACTGATGTACCCACACCTAACATCTATACATACACATGCTAACACCTGGACGTATACAGACGTACCCACATTTGCATCCATGCATATATAGATGTAGGTGTGTGTACGTCAGTGTACGTCCAGGTGTCAACGCGTGTATGTATAGATGCAGGTGTGGGTACGTCTGTGTATGTCCAGGTGTCAGAATGTATATGTATAGATGCAGGTGTGGGAACGTCAGTGTAGGTTCAGGTGTCAGCGCGTGTATGTATAGATGCAGGTGCTTGTATGTCCAGATGTCAGTGCATGTATGTATAGATGCAAGTGTGGGTACGTCGTAGAGATGAGCGGGTTCGGTTTCTTTGAATCCGAACCCGCACGAACTTCACTTTTTTTTCCACGGGTCCGAGCGACTCGGATCTTCCCGCCTTGCTCGGTTAACCCGAGCGCGCCCGAACGTCATCATGACGCTGTCGGATTCTCGCGAGACTCGGATTCTATATAAGGAGCCGCGCGTCGCCGCCATTTTCACTCGTGCATTGAGATTGATAGGGAGAGGACGTGTCTGGCGTCCTCTCCATTAGAATAGAGATAGATAGATTAGATAGAGAGAGATTGTGCAGAGTCGCAGACAGAGTTAGTTTACCACAGTCAGTGACCAGTGCAGTTGCTAGTTAACTTTTATTTAATATAATATATCCGTTCACTTCTCTCTGCTATATCCGTTCTCTGCCTGAAAAAAAAAACGATACACAGCACAGTCAGTCACACAGTGTGACTCAGTCTGTGTGCACTCAGCTCAGCCCAGTGTGCTGCACAGTCATCAATGTATAAATTAAAAGCTTATAATTAATTGTGGGGGAGACTGGGGAGCACTGCAGGTTGTTAGCAGGAGCCAGGAGTACAATTATATTAATTAACAGTGCACACTTTTGCTGCAGGAGTGGTGACCAGTGCCTGACCACCAGTATAGTATTGTTGTATACTACTAATATCTCTTTAAATATCAACCAGTCTATATTAGCAGCAGACACAGTACAGTGCGGTAGTTCACGGCTGTGGCTACCTCTGTGTCGGCACACGGCAGGCAGTCCGTCCGACCAGAATTGTATTATTTATTATTATATACCTACCACCTAACCGTGGTTTTTTTTTCATTCTTTATACCGTCATAGTGTCATCCTAATTGTTACGAGTATACTACTATCTCTTTATCAACCAGTGTACAGTGCGGTAGTTCACGGCTGTGGCTACCTCTGTGTCGGCACACGGCAGGCAGTCCGTCCGACCAGAATTGTATTATTTATTATTATATACCTACCACCTAACCGTGGTTTTTTTTTCATTCTTTATACCGTCATAGTGTCATCCTAATTGTTACGAGTATACTACTATCTCTTTATCAACCAGTGTACAGTGCGGTAGTTCACGGCTGTGGCTACCTCTGTGTCGGCACACGGCAGGCAGTCCGTCCGACCAGAATTGTATTATTTATTATTATATACCTACCACCTAACCGTGGTTTTTTTTTCATTCTTTATACCGTCATAGTGTCATCCTAATTGTTACGAGTATACTACTATCTCTTTATCAACCAGTGTACAGTGCGGTAGTTCACGGCTGTGGCTACCTCTGTGTCGGCACACGGCAGGCAGTCCGTCCGACCAGAATTGTATTATTTATTATTATATACCTACCACCTAACCGTGGTTTTTTTTTCATTCTTTATACCGTCATAGTGTCATCCTAATTGTTACGAGTATACTACTATCTCTTTATCAACCAGTGTACAGTGCGGTAGTTCACGGCTGTGGCTACCTCTGTGTCGGCACACGGCAGGCAGTCCGTCCGACCAGAATTGTATTATTTATTATTATATACCTACCACCTAACCGTGGTTTTTTTTTCATTCTTTATACCGTCATAGTGTCATCCTAATTGTTACGAGTATACTACTATCTCTTTATCAACCAGTGTACAGTGCGGTAGTTCACGGCTGTGGCTACCTCTGTGTCGGCAGTCGGCAGGCAGTCCGTCCATCCATAATTGTATTATTATTATAATATATACCACCTAACCGTGGTTTTTTTTTCATTCTTTATACCGTCGTCATAGTGTCATACTAGTTGTTACGAGTATACTACTATCTCTTTATCAACCAGTGTACAGTGCGGTAGTTCACGGCTGTGGCTACCTCTGTGTCGGCAGTCGGCAGGCAGTCCGTCCATCCATAATTGTATTATTATTATAATATATACCACCTAACCGTGGTTTTTTTATACCACCTAACCGTGGCAGTCCGTCCATAATTGTATACTAGTATCCAATCCATCCATCTCCATTGTTTACCTGAGGTGCCTTTTAGTTCTGCCTATAAAATATGGAGAACAAAAAAGTTGAGGTTCCAAAATTAGGGAAAGATCAAGATCCACTTCCACCTCGTGCTGAAGCTGCTGCCACTAGTCATGGCCGAGACGATGAAATGCCAGCAACGTCGTCTGCCAAGGCCGATGCCCAATGTCATAGTACAGAGCATGTCAAATCCAAAACACCAAATATCAGAAAAAAAAGGACTCCAAAACCTAAAATAAAATTGTCGGAGGAGAAGCGTAAACTTGCCAATATGCCATTTACCACACGGAGTGGCAAGGAACGGCTGAGGCCCTGGCCTATGTTCATGGCTAGTGGTTCAGCTTCACATGAGGATGGAAGCACTCAGCCTCTCGCTAGAAAACTGAAAAGACTCAAGCTGGCAAAAGCACCGCAAAGAACTGTGCGTTCTTTGAAATCCCAAATCCACAAGGAGAGTCCAATTGTGTCGTTTGCGATGCCTGACCTTCCCAACACTGGACGTGAAGAGCATGCGCCTTCCACTATTTGCATGCCCCCTGCAAGTGCTGGAAGGAGCACCCGCAGTCCAGTTCCTGATAGTCAGATTGAAGATGTCAGTGTTGAAGTACACCAGGATGAGGAGGATATGGGTGTTGCTGGCGCTGGGGAGGAAATTGACCAGGAGGATTCTGATGGTGAGGTGGTTTGTTTAAGTCAGGCACCCGGGGAGACACCTGTTGTCCGTGGGAGGAATATGGCCGTTGACATGCCAGGTGAAAATACCAAAAAAATCAGCTCTTCGGTGTGGAGGTATTTCACCAGAAATGCGGACAACAGGTGTCAAGCCGTGTGTTCCCTTTGTCAAGCTGTAATAAGTAGGGGTAAGGACGTTAACCACCTCGGAACATCCTCCCTTATACGTCACCTGCAGCGCATTCATAATAAGTCAGTGACAAGTTCAAAAACTTTGGGTGACAGCGGAAGCAGTCCACTGACCAGTAAATCCCTTCCTCTTGTAACCAAGCTCACGCAAACCACCCCACCAACTCCCTCAGTGTCAATTTCCTCCTTCCCCAGGAATGCCAATAGTCCTGCAGGCCATGTCACTGGCAAGTCTGACGAGTCCTCTCCTGCCTGGGATTCCTCCGATGCATCCTTGCATGTAACGCCTACTGCTGCTGGCGCTGCTGTTGTTGCCGCTGGGAGTCGATGGTCATCCCAGAGGGGAAGTCGTAAGCCCACTTGTACTACTTCCAGTAAGCAATTGACTGTTCAACAGTCCTTTGCGAGGAAGATGAAATATCACAGCAGTCATCCTACTGCAAAGCGGATAACTGAGTCCTTGACAACTATGTTGGTGTTAGACGTGCGTCCGGTATCCGCCGTTAGTTCACAGGGAACTAGACAATTTATTGAGGCAGTGTGCCCCCGTTACCAAATACCATCTAGGTTCCACTTCTCTAGGCAGGCGATACCGAGAATGTACACGGACGTCAGAAAAAGACTCACCAGTGTCCTAAAAAATGCAGTTGTACCCAATGTCCACTTAACCACGGACATGTGGACAAGTGGAGCAGGGCAGGGTCAGGACTATATGACTGTGACAGCCCACTGGGTAGATGTATGGACTCCCGCCGCAAGAACAGCAGCGGCGGCACCAGTAGCAGCATCTCGCAAACGCCAACTCTTTCCTAGGCAGGCTACGCTTTGTATCACCGCTTTCCAGAATACGCACACAGCTGAAAACCTCTTACGGCAACTGAGGAAGATCATCGCGGAATGGCTTACCCCAATTGGACTCTCCTGTGGATTTGTGGCATCGGACAACGCCAGCAATATTGTGTGTGCATTAAATATGGGCAAATTCCAGCACGTCCCATGTTTTGCACATACCTTGAATTTGGTGGTGCAGAATTTTTTAAAAAAACGACAGGGGCGTGCAAGAGATGCTGTCGGTGGCCAGAAAAATTGCGGGACACTTTCGGCGTACAGGCACCACGTACAGAAGACTGGAGCACCACCAAAAACTACTGAACCTGCCCTGCCATCATCTGAAGCAAGAAGTGGTAACGAGGTGGAATTCAACCCTCTATATGCTTCAGAGGTTGGAGGAGCAGCAAAAGGCCATTCAAGCCTATACAATTGAGCACGATATAGGAGATGGAATGCACCTGTCTCAAGTGCAGTGGAGAATGATTTCAACGTTGTGCAAGGTTCTGATGCCCTTTGAACTTGCCACACGTGAAGTCAGTTCAGACACTGCCAGCCTGAGTCAGGTCATTCCCCTCATCAGGCTTTTGCAGAAGAAGCTGGAGGCATTGAAGAAGGAGCTAACACGGAGCGATTCCGCTAGGCATGTGGGACTTGTGGATGCAGCCCTTAATTCGCTTAACAAGGATTCACGGGTGGTCAATCTGTTGAAATCAGAGCACTACATTTTGGCCACCGTGCTCGATCCTAGATTTAAAGCCTACCTTGGATCTCTCTTTCCGGCAGACACAGGTCTGCTGGGGTTGAAAGACCTGCTGGTGACAAAATTGTCAAGTCAAGCGGAACGCGACCTGTCAACATCTCCTCCTTCACATTCTCCCGCAACTGGGGGTGCGAGGAAAAGGCTCAGAATTCCGAGCCCACCCGCTGGCGGTGATGCAGGGCAGTCTGGAGCGACTGCTGATGCTGACATCTGGTCCGGACTGAAGGACCTGACAACGATTACGGACATGTCGTCTACTGTCACTGCATATGATTCTCTCAACATTGATAGAATGGTGGAGGATTATATGAGTGACCGCATCCAAGTAGGCACGTCACACAGTCCGTACTTATACTGGCAGGAAAAAGAGGCAATTTGGAGGCCCTTGCACAAACTGGCTTTATTCTACCTAAGTTGCCCTCCCACAAGTGTGTACTCCGAAAGAGTGTTTAGTGCCGCCGCTCACCTTGTCAGCAATCGGCGTACGAGGTTACATCCAGAAAATGTGGAGAAGATGATGTTCATTAAAATGAATTATAATCAATTCCTCCGCGGAGACATTGACCAGCAGCAATTGCCTCCACAAAGTACACAGGGAGCTGAGATGGTGGATTCCAGTGGGGACGAATTGATAATCTGTGAGGAGGGGGATGTACACGGTGATATATCGGAGGGTGAAGATGAGGTGGACATCTTGCCTCTGTAGAGCCAGTTTGTGCAAGGAGAGATTAATTGCTTCTTTTTTGGGGGGGGTCCAAACCAACCCGTCATATCAGTCACAGTCGTGTGGCAGACCCTGTCACTGAAATGATGGGTTGGTTAAAGTGTGCATGTCCTGTTTTGTTTATACAACATAAGGGTGGGTGGGAGGGCCCAAGGATAATTCCATCTTGCACCTCTTTTTTCTTTTCTTTTTCTTTGCATCATGTGCTGATTGGGGAGGGTTTTTTGGAAGGGCCATCCTGCGTGACACTGCAGTGCCACTCCTAGATGGGCCCGGTGTTTGTGTCGGCCACTAGGGTCGCTTATCTTACTCACACAGTCAGCTACCTCATTGCGCCTCTTTTTTTCTTTGCGTCATGTGCTGTTTGGGGAGGGTTTTTTGGAAGGGACATCCTGCGTGACACTGCAGTGCCACTCCTAGATGTGCCCGGTGTTTGTGTCGGCCACTAGGGTCGCTAATCTTACTCACACAGTCAGCTACCTCATTGCGCCTCTTTTTTTCTTTGCGTCATGTGCTGTTTGGGGAGGGTTTTTTGGAAGGGCCATCCTGCGTGACACTGCAGTGCCACTCCTAGATGGGCCCGGTGTTTGTGTCGGCCACTAGGGTCGCTTATCTTACTCACACAGCGACCTCGGTGCAAATTTTAGGACTAAAAATAATATTGTGAGGTGTGATGTGTTCAGAATAGGCTGAAAATGAGTGTAAATTATGTTTTTTGAGGTTAATAATACTTTGGGATCAAAATTACCCCCAAATTCTATGATTTAAGCTGTTTTTTAGGGTTTTTTGAAAAAAACACCCGAATCCAAAACACACCCGAATCCGACAAAAAAAATTCGGTGAGGTTTTGCCAAAACGCGGTCGAACCCAAAACACGGCCGCGGAACCGAACCCAAAACCAAAACACAAAACCCGAAAAATTTCCGGCGCTCATCTCTAGTACGTCGGTGTATGTCCATTTGTCAGCGCGTGTATATATAGATGCAGGTGCTTGTATGTTGGTGTATGTCCAGGTGTCAGCATGTGTATGTATAGATGCAGGTGTGGGAATGTTGGTGTATGTCCAGGTGTCAGGGCGTGTATGTATGGATATTAGGTGTGGGTACATCAGTGTATGTCCAGGTGTTAGCGCATGTATGTATAGATGCAGGATAATAATCGCACAGCGTGCCCCCCACCAACCACAAACCTCCCCCACCCCCCTGTATGACATAAACACCGCTAATTCCACTTACACACAACAATTTCAGTTTGCGACCAGGAGCCGGCAATGTATGTGCACCCAAATGAAGCCACTGTACATGCCCTGCAGGCTGCTATGTACTGCACAGGTGCAACAAATTTAAATGCCCTATCTTTAAAATGGGGCATATTTTACTAAATTAAAAAAACCTGTAACTTTCTGTAAAACCTTAACCCCAAAAGGCACTACACTAACATCGGGGTGTAGAGTTGGATGTTGATCCAAGGCACCAACAGGCTAAAGCTTTGACTGTTCCCAGGATGCCTTGCACCGCCTCCTCTATAACCCTGCCCAGTGGCGTAACTAGACCTTTGTGGACCCCATAGCAAAATTCTGAATGGGCCCACCAGCACTCAACAAGAATGAGTGGCGTTTGGGGTCAGAAAAGTAGAGGGGAAGGGGTCTGACAGAGTAGGGGGCAGGACATGAATGAATAGAAACTGAGGTGTCCATTATATAAAGAAATACAGTATGTGTGTCTGTGTGTATATCACACACACACATATAAGGGAAATTCAAATGCCCTCAATTATTGCGCCCATTACACTCTGGTTTAGGTGCACAAAGCACCTAAACCTGAATAAAGTAATGGGCGCGATCGTGAAAAGACACCGTTTGGTTGCCCAAATGGGTCTCTTTGCACACATTTCAGCTTGTTTCCCCTGGGGGTAGCGAGCTGAAATTAACATGTCGCACCCGGTGGCAGCAACATTAGAATAGCTGCTGACGGGCACGATTGAGGGAGGAAAGGGACATTTGAATCCAGCCCATAGATGCAATGTGAATATGTAATTTGTACCTTCCTATCTTAAAATGTATATAGTAGTGTATACACTAAAGGTCTTTCCGAACCCCCTAATCCTAACATTATAATTTGCTTTAGGGCGCACCTCCAATCAGTCTAGTGTTTCGTATTTTCACATTAAATACTTTCTTGCATTGGTTGGTTAAAGATTAGATCGTATATTTTTCTAGATATAGCTGTGCATAGTCTACAAGGCTACATGCTTCTCCCCTAACTAGAGATGTGCAGCGGGCATTTTTCGTGTTTCATGTTTTGGTTTTGGTTTCGGATCCGCAGTTGTGTTTTGTATATGGACGCGTTTTGGCAAAACCACCCTTTCGGGTTTTGGATTCGGGTGATTTTTTTTTAAAACCTCAAACAGCTAAAATCATAGAATTTGGGGGTAATTTTGATCCTATAGTATTAAGCTCAATAACCATAATTTCTACTCCTTTGTTTCCAGTCTATTCTGAACACCTCACACCTCCCAATATTATTTTTAGTCCTAAAATTTGCACCAAGGTCCCTGGATGACTAAGCTAAGCGACCCAAGTGGGCAGCACAAACACCTGGCCCATCTAGGAGTGGCACTGCAGTGTCAGACAGGATGGCACTTAAAAAAATAGCCCCAAACAGCACATGATGCAAAGATAAATAAAAAAAGAGGCGCAAGATGAAATTGTAGTGTGTCTCTCCTGCTCAGTGTCAGTTCTCAGTAGTATCCTCATCAGTGCTCAGTATCACTGCTCATTGTCTTGTGCTGCATTGTGGTGCTCAGTATACTAGAGTACATTGCTAACAGTCCAGTGCTGCATCTTGCTGCTCAGTGTCAGTTCTAGTATCCTCATCAGTGCTCAGTATCACTGCTCATTGTCTTGTGCTGCATTGTGGTGCTCAGTATACTACAGAACATTACTAATAGTCCAGTGCTGCATCTGGCTGCTCAGTGTCAGTTCTAGTAATCTCATCAGTGCTCCGTATCACTGCTCATTGTCTTGTGGTGCTCAGTATCACTGCTCATTGTCTTGTGCTGCAATGTGGTGCTCAGTATACTAGAGTACATTACTAATAGTCCAGTGCTGCATCTTGCTGCTCAGTGTCAGTTCTAGTATCCTCATCAGTGCTCAGTATCACTGCTCATTGTTTTGTGCTGCATTGTGGTGCTCAGTATACTACAGAACATTACTAACAGTCCAGTGCTGCATCTGGCTGCTCAGTGTCAGTTCTAGTAATCTCATCAGTGCTCCGTATCACTGCTCATTGTCTTGTGGTGCTCAGTATACTACAGTACATTACTAATACTCCAGTGTCTTGTGCCGCATATGGCTGCTGTAGGGTGCTGTGGTAGTGTCCTGTCACTGTGCATATGTCATCATTCCAGTCACAGTGATATCTGGTATCTATCTAGTGGTATCTAATTCCAGACATTACCACCGTCTAATTCCAGATATATTACTGGCATATAATTCCACACATTAAAATATGGAGAACAAAAAGGTGGAGGGTAAAATAGGGAAAGATCAAGATCCACTTCCACCTAGTGCTGAAGCTGCTGCCACTAGTCAAGGCAGAGACAATTCAATGCCATCAACATTATGTAATGATTATACGATACATTATATATCATATCATTGTATGGTTGTAAAATACAACTTAAAAACTTTAATGAATAAATACATAAAGTAGCTTTTATGTAACCTTTTTAAACCTATTAGCATAGACCGAATCTCATCGTGTGTATAGGCCTTTAGTTCAACAACAGCATGGGACCAGTTAGTGTGTTTTGACCACTGCACAGCACCTGGTGTTATATAGTAAGCACCACTATGGCATAGTATACAGCATTATGGGCCTGATATGAGTGTGACCAGCGGTGATGTGGAATGCAGTAGGAGGTGCTGTTTAGTAAGCACCACTTCTATATTCACCATGCAGTATATTGTGTGAATATAGAAGTGTTGGCTGTGTTATGTATTAGAGTAATTATTGCAGCTCCCAGCTAAAATTGCAACAATGTAATTTAGTGACAAACTGCAGAGATTAACCCTTTCTGTGGCTGCTGCACAACCTCTATTCATATCGCTGAATTCAATTAGGGAGATGTTCTCACCCCGCGAGCAAGCGCAGGTATATGCCACACTTATGGTAACATTGGATTTGCAGATATTTTCTTGCAGGGGTGTTTCTAAACAATTTGGCTTCAAATGCGTGCCCCCCGCCACCATTGGCATTAAAAATTGTACCCCTCCCCCATATATATATATATATATATAAAAAAAACTATACTTGCGTGAGCGCTCCGGACGGGATGGGGGGGCGTAACCTCGCAAAAATGGGTATGGTCTCCATAAAATGGGCGTAGCCTTGCAGGCAAAGACTACCTTACACCCCAGTTCTTGACCCTGCACCAACAGACCTCGGCCACCACAGGGAAAAAAGTACAGTGATTTCCACCATGTTAAGCCCCACACATTAATGCCCTTTGGAACATATTATGTCACTGACCACAATATCTGTGATACACTATGCCCTACAGTAAAGCTTCTAATTACTTTTACAAAAACTGCTCAATGCCAAGAGTTTCACGTGCTGGGTGTTATGCTCATTGCCAGGGGTTTCACTCTCTGGGTGTCATGCTCATTGCCAGGGGGAACGCAGTAGGAGGTGTTATATAGTAAGCACCACTATGGCATAGTATATAGCATTATATATATTGTGAGCACTGGTGATGTTGAGTGCAGTAGAGCTGCTGCTGGGTAATTACAATTGACTACAACCACCAATATATTCTGCTGCACTATATATATGCAAAGCTAATTCTGCTGGGTAATTACAACTGACTACAACCACCAATATATTCTGCTGCACTATATCTATATTTGCAAAGCTAATTCTGCTGGGTAATTACAATTGACTACAACCACCAATATATTCTGCTGCACTATATCTATATATGCAAAGCTAATTCTGCTGAGTAATTACAATTGACTACAACCACCAATATATTCTGCTGCACTATATCTATAAATGCAAAGCTAATTCTGCTGGGTAATGCAAATTGAAACATTATTGCATAGTATGTAATTTTGAAGTACTTTTTTAAAGTTTTGAATGATATAGACCCAGTTTAATCTTTGTGGAATGCCTGGTTGTTGTTTTTAAGGTAATTTATTGCCTGGCATTTGAGGGGGTGGGGTGTGGTTACAGATTTCAATTATTGGTTTCACTTGTAATAGTCTTCTACTTAAGTCCAATGGTGTAGGCTGTGCAAAGCCGTTTGGCTGTGCATTTATTGATCTAAGCGTGCATTTTTATCAAAGCGTGATAAAATTGACACATAACAGCAGCGTTCAATCAGCGTTAATTTATCTTCAGCTGATATTGATTGTGAATTGACGTTTCTTCTCTTCTTGTCACCTACAGGTAATTACAATTGACTACAACCACCAATATATTCTGCTGCACTATATCTATATATGCAAAGCTAATTCTGCTGGGTTATGCAAATTGAAACATTATTGCATAGTATGTGATTTTGAAGTACTTTTTTAAAGTTTTGAATGATATAGACCCAGTTTAATCTTTGTGGAATGCCTGGTTGTTGTTTTTAAGGTAATTTATTGCCTGGCATTTGAGGGGGTGGGGTGTGGTTACAGATTTCAATTATTGGTTTCACTTGTAATAGTCTTCTACTTAAGTCCAATGGTGTAGGCTGTGCAAAGCCGTTTGGCTGTGCATTTATTGATCTAAGCGTGCATTTTTATCAAAGCGTGATAAAATTGACACATAACAGCAGTGTTCAATCAGCATTAATTTATCTTCAGCTGATATCGATTGTGAATTGACGTTTCTTCTCTTCTTGTCACCTACAGGTAATTACAATTGACTACAACCACCAATATATTCTGCTGCACTATATCTATATATGCAAAGCTAATTCTGCTGGGTAATGCAAATTGAAACATTATTGCATAGTATGTGATTTTGAAGTACTTTTTTAAAGTTTTGAATGATATTGACCCAGTTTAATCTTTGTGGAATGCCTGGTTGTTGTTTTTAAGGTAATTTATTGCCTGGCATTTGAGGGGGTGGGGTGTGGTTACAGATTTCAATTATTGGTTTCACTTGTAATAGTCTTCTACTTAAGTCCAATGGTGTAGGCTGTGCAAAGCCGTTTGGCTGTGCATTTATTGATCTAAGCATGCATTTTTATCAAAGCGTGATAAAATTGACACATAACAGCAGTGTTCAATCAGCATTAATTTATCTTCAGCTGATATCGATTGTGAATTGACGTTTCTTCTCTTCTTGTCACCTACAGGTAATTACAATTGACTACAACCACCAATATATTCTGCTGCACTATATCTATATATGCAAAGCTAATTCTGCTGGGTAATGCAAATTGAAACATTATTGCATAGTATGTGATTTTGAAGTACTTTTTTGAAGTTTTGAATGATATAGACCCAGTTTAATCTTTGTGGAATGCCTGGTTGTGGTTTTTAAGGTAATTTATTGCCTGGCATTTGAGGGGGTGGGGTGTGGTTACAGATTTCAATTACTGGTTTCACTTGTAATAGTCTTCTACTTAAGTCCAATGGTGTAGGCTGTGCAAAGCCATTTGGCTGTGCATTTATTGATCTAAGCGTGCATTTTTATCAAAGCGTGATAAAATTGACACATAACAGCAGTGTTCAATCAGCGTTCAATCGAAGTGAAAAAGAAGGAAAACAGAAGCACACCAATCTAACAAAACAAAGAAAACTGAAGAACTAATAACAAATGTGAGTCACTTACTCCTCAGATCACTCACCTCCTGATTGTTGCATCTGATTACATAGCACAGAACTACCTTACTTGGACATTTCATAAACCATCCATTTCACCTACAAATGCCTGTATCTGTATTATTGTAATTTTGTTTTTTAAGCACAGCTGCACCAATGCAATTTTACCTGCAAACACTTAAAACATCTAACATAATTACCATTGCTTCTTAAACCTCTCACAATCCTTTCATTTCTTACACTCCAAATACTTTTCTGCACCCACTTTATCTACGCTTTTGACTCATTTCATACTAAATCTACACCCCTTGAGCCTACACTGCTTTTCTCACCTGCATTTCTGCAATTCTTCTGCTCGGATTGCCTAACAGTCTCCTCTCCTACTTCCACTTTCCCTCAACCTATTTACCTACTTAACACTATGTCAAGGTTTTCTTATACTCCCCACATCACTCAGTGTCTACCTAATAATGTATCTTTAGCCTTCCCCCCTAGTCTCCTCCACCTCCTCCTCTCTCCCCTCCTCTGTCTCCCCTCCATCCCTCTGTTTCCTTCCCCCACCTTTCCTGTTACCCCACTTTCATTCACCTCTGCCCCATGGTCCTGCTACCCCACAACTCAGCCCTGCTCCCTCTCTCCCTTCCCTGTCACCTCCCCACACCCCCATCCACATCATACTGACCTCCCTCCCTGCCCACCTCCTGCAGTTTCCCCTCCTAGCTCAGGCACCCGTACCATCACTACTCTCTCATCATCCCTGCCCTCAAAGTTAATCCCACCTCATCGCTACAGCAACCCTGAAAATCTAATTCACATCTCTCCCACAAACTCATACCCCCTATCCTGTGCCCTCTGGAATGCCAGATCTGTTTATAACAAACTGGTCCCCACTCATGACCTTTTCATTTCCAACTCCCTACACCTACTAGCCATTACTGAAACTTGGATTACGCCCTCTGACACTACTTCTGCTGCTGCTCTCTCTGCTGGGGGCCTTACATTCACACACACACCCCGACCTGGGGGTCGCCATGGGGGTGGTGTTGGGGTCCTTTTACCTTCTAGTTACTCCTACCAACTCATACCACCAGAACCATCCCTTATATTCTCTACATTTGAGGTCCACGCCATATGCTTCTTCCAACCAGTAGCTGTCATTTACCGCCCCCCTGGCACTGCTTCCAAATTAATCGACAACTTTGCTTCCTGGCTTCCTCACTTCCTCTCTTCTGACATTCCCACCATTATCCTAGGCGATTTCAACATCCCTATTGACATCCCCACACAATCCCCTGCCTCTAAACTCCTTAACCTCACCTCTTCACTTGGTCTCTCCCAGTGGACCTCCTCACCCTCCCATGTGAATGGGAGCTCACTGGATCTGGTCTTCACTCACCGCTGTGATATTTCTGATTTTTCCAACTCCCCATTTCCCCTCTCTGACCACCACCTGCTCTCCTTCAACCTATCTCTCTCGACTTCCCCATCTCTACCTCCTAAGGCTACCATCACTAAGCGTAACATTGAAGCTATTGACACCACATTCCTTTCCTCCCTGTTTGACTCACTTCTCTCTCCTATTCTCTCTCTCTCATGCCTCTTCTCTTCTCTCTCTATACGTCCTCACTAGGTAAGCTCATTAGTTCTT
This sequence comes from Pseudophryne corroboree, assembly GCF_028390025.1. Classification (NCBI taxonomy): domain Eukaryota; kingdom Metazoa; phylum Chordata; class Amphibia; order Anura; family Myobatrachidae; genus Pseudophryne; species Pseudophryne corroboree. Next base: position 172,588 of record NW_026970063.1, read on the forward strand.
TTGGTTTCCAATATCATCTCTATGCTGATGACACTCAAATCTATCTTTCCTCTCCAGACCTCTCCCCTACTCTCCTCTTTGTCTCAGATCTTCCTCTAGCCTTGTTCTTCTTTCGAGAGTTTCCTTGTGCTGCCTCAGTTGGATCTCCTTCACTTGACAGGGGGGTGCCCGAGCAGCGACCCTCCCCAGCTCTAGCCCAACTCCTACTTACCTGCCAGGTGAGATACTATGATCATGAAGGTGCTTCTCCCTGGGCAAGGCTCACCCATTGCACTCTGGGTGTGCTGCTCCTGCGATTTCCCCAAATGTGGGAAACTTGACTGCATAATTTGTGTTTCCCCTGGTCGGCTCTCGTATAATTCAGATCTCTTTGTCTCAGGTCTCTCTCCTGCCTAGTTTGCTGTGTGTTTCCACTTCTCTTTTCTTGAGCCGCTCCCTTCTATGCCCTTGCGCACTATCCTGACTACTCCCGTATGCTTAATTTGTGCCTTCCAACGCACAATGCGAACTACAGGTAGTGCTGCAGGGCCCACACCCTTTTACTTCCCTTACAGAGCAGCTCTGGAGCTGTTACAGTGCCCAGCTGCTGCAAGAAATCAGCTTGAATGCTTCAGGGGCTGGGGCATAGCCTACATGAGCCCCACACCGAAGGAGGGTGGAGGTGTTTAATGCGAACTAGGGGTCATCCAAGCGCCGCAAAAGGCCGCCATGACCTGCATACCCCTTTTCTCTTTTCATATGCAGACGAGGGTTGAAGCCAACTTTGACCCACTGCTTGGATGACATCACCATATGCAAATCCATCTGCTGCAGGCCTTCCCCCAGGAATGCTTGCACTAGTTGTTGCATTTGGTTTGTTGTTTGGGGGTGCTTCAGTATTAGGCAGCCTTCTGCCCTCCCATGTTCATCTGAAAATGTGTTCTCCCTGCAGTTGTTGTCCCCAGATGAGAGTTCCCTTGTGCTGCCTCAGTTGAATCTCCTTTACTTGACAGAGATGTGCCTGAGCAGCGGCCCTCCCCAGCCCTATCCCAAATCATACTTATTTTGCATAGGAGATACCATGGTCATGAAGATTGTTCTCCCAGGGTGAGGTTCATTCATTGCATTCTGGGTATGCTGACCCCTATGATTTCCCCAAATGTGGGAAACTCGACTGCATTATTTGTGGTAGTGGGGGACTGTGTTTGTTCTTTCCTCTGGTCAGCTCTGGTAAAAGTCAGATTTATTTGTCTCAGATCTTCCTCTAGTCTTGTTCTTCTTTCGAGAGTTTCCTTGTGCTGCCTCAGTTGGATCTCCTTCATTTGACAGGGGGGTGCCCGAGCAGCGACCCTCCCCAGCTCTAGCCCAACTCCTACTTACCTGCCAGGTGAGATACTATGATCATGAAGGTGCTTCTCCCAGGGCAAGGCTCACCCATTGCACTCTGGGTGTGCTGCTCCTGCGATTTCCCCAAATGTGGGAAACTTGACTGCATAATTTGTGTTTCCCTGGTCGGCTCTCGTATAATTCAGATCTCTTTGTCTCAGGTCTCTCTCCAGCTTAGTTTGCTGTCTGTTTCCACTTCTCTTTTCTTGAGCCGCTCCCTTCTATGCCCTTGCGCACTATCCTGACTTCTCCCGTATGCTTAATTTGTGCCTTCCAACGCACAATGCGAACTACAGGTAGTGCTGCAGGGCCCACACCCTTTTACTTGCCTTACAGAGCAGCTCTGGAGCTGTTACAGTGCCCAGCTGCTGCAAGAAATCAGCTTGAATGCTTCAGGGGCTGGGGCATAGCCAACATGAGCCCCACACCGAAGGAGGGTGGAGGTGTTTAATGCGAACTAGGGGTCATCCAAGCGCCGCAAAAGGCCGCCATGCCCTGCATACCCCTTTTCTCTTTTCATATGCAGACGAGGGTTGAAGCCAACTTTGACCCACTGCTTGGATGACATCACCATATGCAAATCCATCTGCTGCAGGCCTTCCCCCAGGAATGCTTGCACTAGTTGTTGCATTTGGTTTGTTGTTTGGGGGTGCTTCAGTATTAGGCAGCCTTCTGCCCTCCCATGTTCATCTGAAAATATGTGTTCTCCCTGCAGTTGTTGTCCCCAGATGAGAGTTCCCTTGTGCTGCCTCAGTTGAATCTCCTTTACTTGACAGAGTTGTGCCTGAGCAGCGGCACTCCCCAGCCCTATCCCAAATCATACTTATTTTGCATAGGAGATACCATGGTCATGAAGATTGTTCTCCCAGGGTGAGGTTCATTCATTGCATTCTGGGTATGCTGACCCCTATGATTTCCCCAAATGTGGGAAACTCGACTGCATTATTTGTGGTAGTGGGGGACTGTGTTTGTTCTTTCCTCTGGTCAGCTCTGGTAAAAGTCCGATTTATTTGTCTCAGATCTTCCTCTAGCCTTGTTCTTCTTTCGAGAGTTTCCTTGTGCTGCCTCAGTTGGATCTCCTTCATTTGACAGGGGGTGCCCGAGCAGTGACCCTCCCCAGCTCTAGCCCAACTCCTACTTACCTGCCAGGTGAGATACTATGATCATGAAGGTGCTTCTCCCAGGGCAAGGCTCACCCATTGCACTCTGGGTGTGCTGCTCCTGCGATTTCCCCAAATGTGGGAAACTTGACTGCATAATTTGTGTTTCCCTGGTCGGCTCTCGTATAATTCAGATCTCTTTGTCTCAGGTCTCTCTCCAGCTTAGTTTGCTGTCTGTTTCCACTTCTCTTTTTTTGAGCCGCTCCCTTCTATGCCCTTGCGCACTATCCTGACTTCTCCCGTATGCTTAATTTGTGCCTTCCAACGCACAATGCGAACTACAGGTAGTGCTGCAGGGCCCACACCCTTTTACTTGCCTTACAGAGCAGCTCTGGAGCTGTTACAGTGCCCAGCTGCTGCAAGAAATCAGCTTTAATGCTTCAGGGGCTGGGGCATAGCCAACATGAGCCCCACACCGAAGGAGGGTGGAGGTGTTTAATGCGAACTAGGGGTCATCCAAGCGCCGCAAAAGGCCGCCATGCCCTGCATACCCCTTTTCTCTTTTCATATGCAGATGAGGGTTCCAGCCAACTTTGACCCACTGCTTGGATGACTTCATCGTATGCAAATCCGTCTTCTGCAGACCTTCCCCCAGGAATGCTTGTACTAGTTGTTGCATTTGGTTTGTTGCTTGGGGGTGCTTCAGTATTAGGCAGCCTTCTGCCCTCCCATGTTCATCTGAAAATATGTGTCCTCCGTGCAGTTGTTGTCCCCAGATGAGAGTTCCCTTGTGCTGCCTCAGTTGAATCTCCTTTACTTGACAGAGTTGTGCCTGAGCAGCGGCACTCCCCAGCCCTATCCCAAATCATACTTATTTTGCATAGGAGATACCATGGTCATGAAGATTATTCTCCCAGGGTGAGGTTCATTCATTGCATTCTGGGTATGCTGACCCCTATGATTTCCCCAAATGTGGGAAACTCGACAGCATTATTTGTGGTAGTGGGGGACTGTGTTTGTTCTTTCCTCTGGTCAGCTCTGGTAAAAGTCAGATTTATTTGTCTCAGATCTTCCTCTAGCCTTGTTCTTCTTTCGAGAGTTTCCTTGTGCTGCCTCAGTTGGATCTCCTTCATTTGACAGGGGGGTGCCCGAGCAGCGACCCTCCCCAGCTCTAGCCCAACTCCTACTTACCTGCCAGGTGAGATACTATGATCATGAAGGTGCTTCTCCCAGGGCAAGGCTCACCCATTGCACTCTGGGTGTGCTGCTCCTGTGATTTCCCCAAATGTGGGAAACTTGACTGCATAATTTGTGTTTCCCTGGTCGGCTCTCGTATAATTCAGATCTCTTTGTCTCAGGTCTCTCTCCAGCTTAGTTTGCTGTCTGTTTCCACTTCTCTTTTCTTGAGCCGCTCCCTTCTATGCCCTTGCGCACTATCCTGACTTCTCCCGTATGCTTAATTTGTGCCTTCCAACGCACAATGCGAACTACAGGTAGTGCTGCAGGGCCCACACCCTTTTACTTGCCTTACAGAGCAGCTCTGGAGCTGTTACAGTGCCCAGCTGCTGCAAGAAATCAGCTTGAATGCTTCAGGGGCTGGGGCATAGCCAACATGAGCCCCACACCGAAGGAGGGTGGAGGTGTTTAATGCGAACTAGGGGTCATCCAAGCGCCGCAAAAGGCCGCCATGCCCTGCATACCCCTTTTCTCTTTTCATATGCAGATGAGGGTTCCAGCAAACTTTGACCCACTGCTTGGATGACTTCACCGTATGCAAATCCGTCTTCTGCAGACCTTCCCCCAGGAATGCTTGTACTAGTTGTTGCATTTGGTTTGTTGTTTGGGGGTGCTTCAGTATTAGGCAGCCTTCTGCCCTCCCATGTTCATCTGAAAATATGTGTTCTCCCTGCAGTTGTTGTCCCCAGATGAGAGTTCCCTTGTGCTGCCTCAGTTGAATCTCCTTTACTTGACAGAGTTGTGCCTGAGCAGCGGCACTCCCCAGCCCTATCCAAAATCATACTTATTTTGCATAGGAGATACCATGGTCATGAAGATTGTTCTCCCAGGGTGAGGTTCATTCATTGCATTCTGGGTATGCTGACCCCTATGATTTCCCCAAATGTGGGAAACTCGACTGCATTATTTGTGGTAGTGGGGGACTGTGTTTGTTCTTTCCTCTGGTCAGCTCTGGTAAAAGTCAGATTTATTTGTCTCAGATCTTCCTCTAGCCTTGTTCTTCTTTCGAGAGTTTCCTTGTGCTGCCTCAGTTGGATCTCCTTCATTTGATAGGGGGGTGCCCGAGCAGCGACCCTCCCCAGCTCTAGCCCAACTCCTACTTACCTGCCAGGTGAGATACTATGATCATGAAGGTGCTTCTCCCAGGGCAAGGCTCACCCATTGCACTCTGGGTGTGCTGCTCCTGCGATTTCCCCAAATGTGGGAAACTTGACTGCATAATTTGTGTTTCCCTGGTCGGCTCTCGTATAATTCAGATCTCTTTGTCTCAGGTCTCTCTCCAGCTTAGTTTGCTGTCTGTTTCCACTTCTCTTTTCTTGAGCCGCTCCCTTCTATGCCCTTGCGCACTATCCTGACTTCTCCCGTATGCTTAATTTGTGCCTTCCAACGCACAATGCGAACTACAGGTAGTGCTGCAGGGCCCACACCCTTTTACTTGCCTTACAGAGCAGCTCTGGAGCTGTTACAGTGCCCAGCTGCTGCAAGAAATCAGCTTGAATGCTTCAGGGGCTGGGGCATAGCCAACATGAGCCCCACACCGAAGGAGGGTGGAGGTGTTTAATGCGAACTAGGGGTCATCCAAGCGCCGCAAAAGGCCGCCATGCCCTACATACCCCTTTTCTCTTTTCATATGCAGATGAGGGTTCCAGCCAACTTTGACCCACTGCTTGGATGACTTCATCGTATGCAAATCCGTCTTCTGCAGACCTTCCCCCAGGAATGCTTGTACTAGTTGTTGCATTTGGTTTGTTGCTTGGGGGTGCTTCAGTATTAGGCAGCCTTCTGCCCTCCCATGTTCATCTGAAAATATGTGTCCTCCGTGCAGTTGTTGTCCCCAGATGAGAGTTCCCTTGTGCTGCCTCAGTTGAATCTCCTTTACTTGACAGAGTTGTGCCTGAGCAGCGGCACTCCCCAGCCCTATCCCAAATCATACTTATTTTGCATAGGAGATACCATGGTCATGAAGATTATTCTCCCAGGGTGAGGTTCATTCATTGCATTCTGGGTATGCTGACCCCTATGATTTCCCCAAATGTGGGAAACTCGACAGCATTATTTGTGGTAGTGGGGGACTGTGTTTGTTCTTTCCTCTGGTCAGCTCTGGTAAAAGTCAGATTTATTTGTCTCAGATCTTCCTCTAGCCTTGTTCTTCTTTTGAGAGTTTCCTTGTGCTGCCTCAGTTGGATCTCCTTCATTTGACAGGGGGGTGCCCGAGCAGCGACCCTCCCCAGCTCTAGCCCAACTCCTACTTACCTGCCAGGTGAGATACTATGATCATGAAGGTGCTTCTCCCAGGGCAAGGCTCACCCATTGCACTCTGGGTGTGCTGCTCCTGTGATTTCCCCAAATGTGGGAAACTTGACTGCATAATTTGTGTTTCCCTGGTCGGCTCTCGTATAATTCAGATCTCTTTGTCTCAGGTCTCTCTCCAGCTTAGTTTGCAGTCTGTTTCCACTTCTCTTTTCTTGAGACGCTCCCTTCTATGCCCTTGCGCACTATCCTGACTTCTCCCGTATGCTTAATTTGTGCCTTCCAACGCACAATGCGAACTACAGGTAGTGCTGCAGGGCCCACACCCTTTTACTTGCCTTACAGAGCAGCTCTGGAGCTGTTACAGTGCCCAGCTGCTGCAAGAAATCAGCTTGAATGCTTCAGGGGCTGGGGCATAGCCAACATGAGCCCCACACCGAAGGAGGGTGGAGGTGTTTAATGCGAACTAGGGGTCATCCAAGCGCCGCAAAAGGCCGCCATGCCCTGCATACCCCTTTTCTCTTTTCATATGCAGATGAGGGTTCCAGCAAACTTTGACCCACTGCTTGGATGACTTCACCGTATGCAAATCCGTCTTCTGCAGACCTTCCCCCAGGAATGCTTGTACTAGTTGTTGCATTTGGTTTGTTGTTTGGGGGTGCTTCAGTATTAGGCAGCCTTCTGCCCTCCCATGTTCATCTGAAAATATGTGTTCTCCCTGCAGTTGTTGTCCCCAGATGAGAGTTCCCTTGTGCTGCCTCAGTTGAATCTCCTTTACTTGACAGAGTTGTGCCTGAGCAGCGGCACTCCCCAGCCCTATCCCAAATCATACTTATTTTGCATAGGAGATACCATGGTCATGAAGATTGTTCTCCCAGGGTGAGGTTCATTCATTGCATTCTGGGTATGCTGACCCCTATGATTTCCCCAAATGTGGGAAACTCGACTGCATTATTTGTGGTAGTGGGGGACTGTGTTTGTTCTTTCCTCTGGTCAGCTCTGGTAAAAGTCAGATTTATTTGTCTCAGATCTTCCTCTAGCCTTGTTCTTCTTTCGAGAGTTTCCTTGTGCTGCCTCAGTTGGATCTCCTTCATTTGATAGGGGGGTGCCCGAGCAGCGACCCTCCCCAGCTCTAGCCCAACTCCTACTTACCTGCCAGGTGAGATACTATGATCATGAAGGTGCTTCTCCCAGGGCAAGGCTCACCCATTGCACTCTGGGTGTGCTGCTCCTGCGATTTCCCCAAATGTGGGAAACTTGACTGCATAATTTGTGTTTCCCTGGTCGGCTCTCGTATAATTCAGATCTCTTTGTCTCAGGTCTCTCTCCAGCTTAGTTTGCTGTCTGTTTCCACTTCTCTTTTCTTGAGCCGCTCCCTTCTATGCCCTTGCGCACTATCCTGACTTCTCCCGTATGCTTAATTTGTGCCTTCCAACGCACAATGCGAACTACAGGTAGTGCTGCAGGGCCCACACCCTTTTACTTGCCTTACAGAGCAGCTCTGGAGCTGTTACAGTGCCCAGCTGCTGCAAGAAATCAGCTTGAATGCTTCAGGGGCTGGGGCATAGCCAACATGAGCCCCACACCGAAGGAGGGTGGAGGTGTTTAATGCGAACTAGGGGTCATCCAAGCGCCGCAAAAGGCCGCCATGCCCTACATACCCCTTTTCTCTTTTCATATGCAGATGAGGGTTACAGCCAACTTTGACCCACTGCTTGGATGACTTCACCGTATGCAAATCCATCTGCTGCAGGCCTTCCCCCAGGAATGCTTGCACTAGTTGTTGCATTTGGTTTGTTGTTTGGGGGTGCTTCAGTATTAGGCAGCCTTCTGCCCTCCCATGTTCATCTGAAAATATGTGTTCTCCCTGCAGTTGTTGTCCCCAGATGAGAGTTCCCTTGTGCTGCCTCAGTTGAATCTCCTTTACTTGACAGAGTTGTGCCTGAGCAGCGGCACTCCCCAGCCCTATCCCAAATCATACTTATTTTGCATAGGAGATACCATGGTCATGAAGTTTGTTCTCCCAGGGTGAGGTTCATTCATTGCATTCTGGGTATGCTGGCACCTGTGATTTCCCCAAATGTGGGAAACTCGACTGCATTATTTGTGGTAGTGGGGGACTGTGTTTGTGCTTTCCTCTGGTCAGCTCTGGTAAAAGTCCGATTTCTTTGTCTCAGATCTTCCTCTAGCCTTGTTCTTCTTTCGAGAGTTCCCTTGTGCTGCCTCAGTTGGGTCACCTTCACTTGACAGGGGGGTGCCCGAGCAGCGACCCTCCCCAGCTCTAGCCCAACTCCTACTAACCTGCCAGGTGATATACTATGATCAGGAAGGTGCTTCTCCCAGGGCAAGGCTCACCCATTGCACTCTGGGTGTGCTGATCCTGCGATTTCCCCAAATTTGGGAAACTTGACTGCATAATTTGTGTTTCCCCTGGTCGGCTCTCGTATAATTCAGATCTCTTTGTCTCAGGTCTCTCTCCAGCCTAGTTTGCTGTCTGTTTCCACTTCTCTTTTCTTGAGCCGCTCCCTTCTATGCCCTTGCGCACTATCCTGACTTCTCCCGTATGCTTAATTTGTGCCTTCCAACGCACAATGCGAACTACAGGTAGTGCTGCAGGGCCCACACCCTTTTACTTGCCTTACAGAGCAGCTCTGGAGCTGTTACAGTGCCCAGCTGCTGCAAGAAATCAGCTTGAATGCTTCAGGGGCTGGGGCATAGCCAACATGAGCCCCACACCGAAGGAGGGTGGAGGTGTTTAATGCGAACTAGGGGTCATCCAAGCGCCGCAAAAGGCCGCCATGCCCTGCATACCCCTTTTCTCTTTTCATATGCAGATGAGGGTTCCAGCAAACTTTGACCCACTGCTTGGATGACTTCACCGTATGCAAATCCGTCTTCTGCAGACCTTCCCCCAGGAATGCTTGTACTAGTTGTTGCATTTGGTTTGTTGTTTGGGGGTGCTTCAGTATTAGGCAGCCTTCTGCCCTCCCATGTTCATCTGAAAATATGTGTTCTCCCTGCAGTTGTTGTCCCCAGATGAGAGTTCCCTTGTGCTGCCTCAGTTGTATCTCCTTTACTTGACAGAGTTGTGCCTGAGCAGCGGCACTCCCCAGCCCTATCCCAAATCATACTTATTTTGCATAGGAGATACCATGGTCATGAAGATTGTTCTCCCAGGGTGAGGTTCATTCATTGCATTCTGGGTATGCTGACCCCTATGATTTCCCCAAATGTGGGAAACTCGACTGCATTATTTGTGGTAGTGGGGGACTGTGTTTGTTCTTTCCTCTGGTCAGCTCTGGTAAAAGTCAGATTTATTTGTCTCAGATCTTCCTCTAGCCTTGTTCTTCTTTCGAGAGTTTCCTTGTGCTGCCTCAGTTGGATCTCCTTCATTTGATAGGGGGGTGCCCGAGCAGCGACCCTCCCCAGCTCTAGCCCAACTCCTACTTACCTGCCAGGTGAGATACTATGATCATGAAGGTGCTTCTCCCAGGGCAAGGCTCACCCATTGCACTCTGGGTGTGCTGCTCCTGCGATTTCCCCAAATGTGGGAAACTTGACTGCATAATTTGTGTTTCCCTGGTCGGCTCTCGTATAATTCAGATCTCTTTGTCTCAGGTCTCTCTCCAGCTTAGTTTGCTGTCTGTTTCCACTTCTCTTTTCTTGAGCCGCTCCCTTCTATGCCCTTGCGCACTATCCTGACTTCTCCCGTATGCTTAATTTGTGCCTTCCAACGCACAATGCGAACTACAGGTAGTGCTGCAGGGCCCACACCCTTTTACTTGCCTTACAGAGCAGCTCTGGAGCTGTTACAGTGCCCAGCTGCTGCAAGAAATCAGCTTGAATGCTTCAGGGGCTGGGGCATAGCCAACATGAGCCCCACACCGAAGGAGGGTGGAGGTGTTTAATGCGAACTAGGGGTCATCCAAGCGCCGCAAAAGGCCGCCATGCCCTACATACCCCTTTTCTCTTTTCATATGCAGATGAGGGTTACAGCCAACTTTGACCCACTGCTTGGATGACTTCACCGTATGCAAATCCATCTGCTGCAGGCCTTCCCCCAGGAATGCTTGCACTAGTTGTTGCATTTGGTTTGTTGTTTGGGGGTGCTTCAGTATTAGGCAGCCTTCTGCCCTCCCATGTTCATCTGAAAATATGTGTTCTCCCTGCAGTTGTTGTCCCCAGATGAGAGTTCCCTTGTGCTGCCTCAGTTGAATCTCCTTTACTTGACAGAGTTGTGCCTGAGCAGCGGCACTCCCCAGCCCTATCCCAAATCATACTTATTTTGCATAGGAGATACCATGGTCATGAAGTTTGTTCTCCCAGGGTGAGGTTCATTCATTGCATTCTGGGTATGCTGGCACCTGTGATTTCCCCAAATGTGGGAAACTCGACTGCATTATTTGTGGTAGTGGGGGACTGTGTTTGTGCTTTCCTCTGGTCAGCTCTGGTAAAAGTCCGATTTCTTTGTCTCAGATCTTCCTCTAGCCTTGTTCTTCTTTCGAGAGTTCCCTTGTGCTGCCTCAGTTGGGTCACCTTCACTTGACAGGGGGGTGCCCGAGCAGCGACCCTCCCCAGCTCTAGACCAACTCCTACTAACCTGCCAGGTGATATACTATGATCAGGAAGGTGCTTCTCCCAGGGCAAGGCTCACCCATTGCACTCTGGGTGTGCTGATCCTGCGATTTCCCCAAATTTGGGAAACTTGACTGCATAATTTGTGTTTCCCCTGGTCGGCTCTCGTATAATTCAGATCTCTTTGTCTCAGGTCTCTCTCCAGCCTAGTTTGCTGTCTGTTTCCACTTCTCTTTTCTTGAGCCGCTCCCTTCTATGCCCTTGCGCACTATCCTGACTTCTCCCGTATGCTTAATTTGTGCCTTCCAACGCACAATGCGAACTACAGGTAGTGCTGCAGGGCCCACACCCTTTTACTTGCCTTACAGAGCAGCTCTGGAGCTGTTACAGTGCCCAGCTGCTGCAAGAAATCAGCTTGAATGCTTCAGGGGCTGGGGCATAGCCAACATGAGCCCCACACCGAAGGAGGGTGGAGGTGTTTAATGCGAACTAGGGGTCATCCAAGCGCCGCAAAAGGCCGCCATGCCCTGCATACCCCTTTTCTCTTTTCATATGCAGATGAGGGTTCCAGCAAACTTTGACCCACTGCTTGGATGACTTCACCGTATGCAAATCCGTCTTCTGCAGACCTTCCCCCAGGAATGCTTGTACTAGTTGTTGCATTTGGTTTGTTGTTTGGGGGTGCTTCAGTATTAGGCAGCCTTCTGCCCTCCCATGTTCATCTGAAAATATGTGTTCTCCCTGCAGTTGTTGTCCCCAGATGAGAGTTCCCTTGTGCTGCCTCAGTTGTATCTCCTTTACTTGACAGAGTTGTGCCTAAGCAGCGGCACTCCCCAGCCCTATCCCAAATCATACTTATTTTGCATAGGAGATACCATGGTCATGAAGATTGTTCTCCCAGGGTGAGGTTCATTCATTGCATTCTGGGTATGCTGACCCCTATGATTTCCCCAAATGTGGGAAACTCGACTGCATTATTTGTGGTAGTGGGGGACTGTGTTTGTTCTTTCCTCTGGTCAGCTCTGGTAAAAGTCAGATTAATTTGTCTCAGATCTTCCTCTAGCCTTGTTCTTCTTTCGAGAGTTTCCTTGTGCTGCCTCAGTTGGATCTCCTTCATTTAATAGGGGGGTGCCCGAGCAGCGACCCTCCCCAGCTCTAGCCCAACTCCTACTTACCTGCCAGGTGAGATACTATGATCATGAAGGTGCTTCTCCCAGGGCAAGGCTCACCCATTGCACTCTGGGTGTGCTGCTCCTGCGATTTCCCCAAATGTGGGAAACTTGACTGCATAATTTGTGTTTCCCTGGTCGGCTCTCGTATAATTCAGATCTCTTTGTCTCAGGTCTCTCTCCAGCTTAGTTTGCTGTCTGTTTCCACTTCTCTTTTCTTGAGCCGCTCCCTTCTATGCCCTTGCGCACTATCCTGACTTCTCCCGTATGCTTAATTTGTGCCTTCCAACGCACAATGCGAACTACAGGTAGTGCTGCAGGGCCCACACCCTTTTACTTGCCTTACAGAGCAGCTCTGGAGCTGTTACAGTGCCCAGCTGCTGCAAGAAATCAGCTTGAATGCTTCAGGGGCTGGGGCATAGCCAACATGAGCCCCACACCGAAGGAGGGTGGAGGTGTTTAATGCGAACTAGGGGTCATCCAAGCGCCGCAAAAGGCCGCCATGCCCTACATACCCCTTTTCTCTTTTCATATGCAGATGAGGGTTACAGCCAACTTTGACCCACTGCTTGGATGACTTCACCGTATGCAAATCCGTCTTCTGCAGACCTTCCCCCAGGAATGCTTGTACTAGTTGTTGCATTTGGTTTGTTGTTTGGGGGTGCTTCAGTATTAGGCAGCCTTCTGCCCTCCCATGTTCATCTGAAAATATGTGTTCTCCCTGCAGTTGTTGTCCCCAGATGAGAGTTCCCTTGTGCTGCCTCAGTTGAATCTCCTTTACTTGACAGAGTTGTGCCTGAGCAGCTGCACTCCCCAGCCCTATCCCAAATCATACTTATTTTGCATAGGAGATACCATGGTCATGAAGTTTGTTCTCCCAGGGTGAGGTTCATTCATTGCATTCTGGGTATGCTGACACCTGTGATTTCCCCAAATGTGGGAAACTTGACTGCATTATTTGTGGTAGTGGGGGACTGTGTTTGTGCTTTCCTCTGGTCAGCTCTGGTAAAAGTCCGATTTATTTGTCTCAGATCTTCCTCTAGCCTTGTTCTTCTTTCGAGAGTTCACTTGTGCTGCCTCAGTTGGATCTCCTTCACTTGACAGGGGGGTGCCCGAGCAGCGACCCTCCCCAGCTCTAGCCCAACTCCTACTAACCTGTCAGGTGATATACTATGATCAGGAAGGTGCTTCTCCCAGGGCAAGGCTCACCCATTGCACTCTGGGTGTGCTGATCCTGCGATTTCCCCAAATTTGGGAAACTTGACTGCATAATTTGTGTTTCCCCTGGTCGGCTCTCGTATAATTCAGATCTCTTTGTCTCAGGTCTCTCTCCAGCCTAGTTTGCTGTCTGTTTACACTTCTCTTTTCTTGAGCCGCTCCCTTCTATGCCCTTGCGCACTATCCTGACTTCTCCCGTATGCTTAATTTGTGCCTTCCAACGCACAATGCGAACTACAGGTAGTGCTGCAGGGCCCACACCCTTTTACATGCCTTACAGAGCAGCTCTGGAGCTGTTACAGTGCCCAACTGCTGCAAGAAATCAGCTTGAATGCTTCAGGGGCTGGGGCATAGCCAACATGAGCCCCACACCGAAGGAGGGTGGAGGTGTTTAATGCGAACTAGGGGTCATCCAAGCGCCGCAAAAGGCCGCCATGCCCTGCATACCCCTTTTCTCTTTTCATATGCAGACGAGGGTTGAAGCCAACTTTGACCCACTGCTTGGATGACATCACCATATGCAAATCCATCTGCTGCAGGCCTTCCCCCAGGAATGCTTGCACTAGTTGTTGCATTTGGTTTGTTGTTTGGGGGTGCTTCAGTATTAGGCAGCCTTCTGCCCTCCCATGTTCATCTGAAAATATGTGTTCTCCCTGCAGTTGTTGTCCCCAGATGAGAGTTCCCTTGTGCTGCCTCAGTTGAATCTCCTTTACTTGACAGAGTTGTGCCTGAGCAGCGGCACTCCCCAGCCCTATCCCAAATCATACTTATTTTGCATAGGAGATACCATGGTCATGAAGTTTGTTCTCCCAGGGTGAGGTTCATTCATTGCATTCTGGGTATGCTGGCACCTGTGATTTCCCCAAATGTGGGAAACTCGACTGCATTATTTGTGGTAGTGGGGGACTGTGTTTGTGCTTTCCTCTGGTCAGCTCTGGTAAAAGTCCGATTTCTTTGTCTCAGATCTTCCTCTAGCCTTGTTCTTCTTTCGAGAGTTCCCTTGTGCTGCCTCAGTTTGGTCACCTTCACTTGACAGGGGGGTGCCCGAGCAGCGACCCTCCCCAGCTCTAGCCCAACTCCTACTAACCTGCCAGGTGATATACTATGATCAGGAAGGTGCTTCTCCCAGGGCAAGGCTCACCCATTGCACTCTGGGTGTGCTGATCCTGCGATTTCCCCAAATGTGGGAAACTTGACTGCATAATTTGTGTTTCCCCTGGTCGGCTCTCGTATAATTCAGATCTCTTTGTCACAGGTCTCTCTCCAGCCTAGTTTGCTGTCTGTTTCCACTTCTCTTTTCTTGAGCCGCTCCCTTCTATGCCCTTGCGCACTATCCTGACTTCTCCCGTCTGCTTACTTTGTGCCTTCCAACGCACAATGCGAACTACAGGTAGTGCTGCAGGGCCCACACCCTTTTACTTGCCTTACAGAGCAGCTCTGGAGCTGTTACAGTGCCCAGCTGCTGCAAGAAATCAGCTTGAATGCTTCAGGGGCTGGGGCATAGCCAACATGAGCCCCACACCGAAGGAGGGTGGAGGTGTTTAATGCGAACTAGGGGTCATCCAAGCGTCGCGAAAGGATGCCATGCCCTGCATACCCCTTTTCTCTTTTCATATGCAGACGAGGGTTGAAGCCAACTTTGACCCACTGCTTGGATTACATCACCATATGCAAATCCATCTGCTGCAGGCCTTCCCCCAGGAATGCTTGCACTAGTTGTTGCATTTGGTTTGTTGTTTGGGGGTGCTTCAGTATTAGGCAGCCTTCTGCCCTCCCATGTTCATCTGAAAATATGTGTTCTCCCTGCAGTTGTTGTCCCCAGATGAGAGTTCCCTTGTGCTGCCTCAGTTGAATCTCCTTTACTTGACACAGATGTGCCTGAGCAGCGGCCCTCCCCAGCCCTATCCCAAATCATACTTATTTTGCATAGGAGATACCATGGTCATGAAGATTGTTCTCCCAGGGTGAGGTTCATTCATTGCATTCTGGGTATGCTGACCCCTATGATTTCCCCAAATGTGGGAATCTCAACTGCATTATTTGTGGTAGTGGGGGACTGTGTTTGTTCTTTCCTCTGGTCAGCTCTGGTAAAAGTCAGATTTATTTGTCTCAGATCTTCCTCTAGCCTTGTTCTTCTTTCGAGAGTTTCCTTGTGCTGCCTCAGTTGGATCTCCTTCATTTGATAGGGGGGTGCCCGAGCAGCGACCCTCCCCAGCTCTAGCCCAACTCCTACTTACCTGCCAGGTGAGATACTATGATCATGAAGGTGCTTCTCCCAGGGCAAGGCTCACCCATTGCACTCTGGGTGTGCTGCTCCTGCGATTTCCCCAAATGTGGGAAACTTGACTGCATAATTTGTGTTTCCCTGGTCGGCTCTCGTATAATTCAGATCTCTTTGTCTCAGGTCTCTCTCCAGCTTAGTTTGCTGTCTGTTTCCACTTCTCTTTTCTTGAGCCGCTCCCTTCTATGCCCTTGCGCACTATCCTGACTTCTCCCGTATGCTTAATTTGTGCCTTCCAACGCACAATGCGAACTACAGGTAGTGCTGCAGGGCCCACACCCTTTTACTTGCCTTACAGAGCAGCTCTGGAGCTGTTACAGTGCCCAGCTGCTGCAAGAAATCAGCTTGAATGCTTCAGGGGCTGGGGCATAGCCAACATGAGCCCCACACCGAAGGAGGGTGGAGGTGTTTAATGCGAACTAGGGGTCATCCAAGCGCCGCAAAAGGCCGCCATGCCCTACATACCCCTTTTCTCTTTTCATATGCAGATGAGGGTTACAGCCAACTTTGACCCACTGCTTGGATGACTTCACCGTATGCAAATCCATCTGCTGCAGGCCTTCCCCCAGGAATGCTTGCACTAGTTGTTGCATTTGGTTTGTTGTTTGGGGGTGCTTCAGTATTAGGCAGCCTTCTGCCCTCCCATGTTCATCTGAAAATATGTGTTCTCCCTGCAGTTGTTGTCCCCAGATGAGAGTTCCCTTGTGCTGCCTCAGTTGAATCTCCTTTACTTGACAGAGTTGTGCCTGAGCAGCGGCACTCCCCAGCCCTATCCCAAATCATACTTATTTTGCATAGGAGATACCATGGTCATGAAGTTTGTTCTCCCAGGGTGAGGTTCATTCATTGCATTCTGGGTATGCTGGCACCTGTGATTTCCCCAAATGTGGGAAACTCGACTGCATTATTTGTGGTAGTGGGGGACTGTGTTTGTGCTTTCCTCTGGTCAGCTCTGGTAAAAGTCCGATTTCTTTGTCTCAGATCTTCCTCTAGCCTTGTTCTTCTTTCGAGAGTTCCCTTGTGCTGCCTCAGTTGGGTCACCTTCACTTGACAGGGGGGTGCCCGAGCAGCGACCCTCCCCAGCTCTAGCCCAACTCCTACTAACCTGCCAGGTGATATACTATGATCAGGAAGGTGCTTCTCCCAGGGCAAGGCTCACCCATTGCACTCTGGGTGTGCTGATCCTGCGATTTCCCCAAATTTGGGAAACTTGACTGCATAATTTGTGTTTCCCCTGGTCGGCTCTCGTATAATTCAGATCTCTTTGTCTCAGGTCTCTCTCCAGCCTAGTTTGCTGTCTGTTTCCACTTCTCTTTTCTTGAGCCGCTCCCTTCTATGCCCTTGCGCACTATCCTGACTTCTCCCGTATGCTTAATTTGTGCCTTCCAACGCACAATGCGAACTACAGGTAGTGCTGCAGGGCCCACACCCTTTTACTTGCCTTACAGAGCAGCTCTGGAGCTGTTACAGTGCCCAGCTGCTGCAAGAAATCAGCTTGAATGCTTCAGGGGCTGGGGCATAGCCAACATGAGCCCCACACCGAAGGAGGGTGGAGGTGTTTAATGCGAACTAGGGGTCATCCAAGCGCCGCAAAAGGCCGCCATGCCCTGCATACCCCTTTTCTCTTTTCATATGCAGATGAGGGTTCCAGCAAACTTTGACCCACTGCTTGGATGACTTCACCGTATGCAAATCCGTCTTCTGCAGACCTTCCCCCAGGAATGCTTGTACTAGTTGTTGCATTTGGTTTGTTGTTTGGGGGTGCTTCAGTATTAGGCAGCCTTCTGCCCTCCCATGTTCATCTGAAAATATGTGTTCTCCCTGCAGTTGTTGTCCCCAGATGAGAGTTCCCTTGTGCTGCCTCAGTTGTATCTCCTTTACTTGACAGAGTTGTGCCTGAGCAGCGGCACTCCCCAGCCCTATCCCAAATCATACTTATTTTGCATAGGAGATACCATGGTCATGAAGATTGTTCTCCCAGGGTGAGGTTCATTCATTGCATTCTGGGTATGCTGACCCCTATGATTTCCCCAAATGTGGGAAACTCGACTGCATTATTTGTGGTAGTGGGGGACTGTGTTTGTTCTTTCCTCTGGTCAGCTCTGGTAAAAGTCAGATTTATTTGTCTCAGATCTTCCTCTAGCCTTGTTCTTCTTTCGAGAGTTTCCTTGTGCTGCCTCAGTTGGATCTCCTTCATTTGATAGGGGGGTGCCCGAGCAGCGACCCTCCCCAGCTCTAGCCCAACTCCTACTTACCTGCCAGGTGAGATACTATGATCATGAAGGTGCTTCTCCCAGGGCAAGGCTCACCCATTGCACTCTGGGTGTGCTGCTCCTGCGATTTCCCCAAATGTGGGAAACTTGACTGCATAATTTGTGTTTCCCTGGTCGGCTCTCGTATAATTCAGATCTCTTTGTCTCAGGTCTCTCTCCAGCTTAGTTTGCTGTCTGTTTCCACTTCTCTTTTCTTGAGCCGCTCCCTTCTATGCCCTTGCGCACTATCCTGACTTCTCCCGTATGCTTAATTTGTGCCTTCCAACGCACAATGCGAACTACAGGTAGTGCTGCAGGGCCCACACCCTTTTACTTGCCTTACAGAGCAGCTCTGGAGCTGTTACAGTGCCCAGCTGCTGCAAGAAATCAGCTTGAATGCTTCAGGGGCTGGAGCATAGCCAACATGAGCCCCACACCGAAGGAGGGTGGAGGTGTTTAATGCGAACTAGGGGTCATCCAAGCGCCGCAAAAGGCCGCCATGCCCTACATACCCCTTTTCTCTTTTCATATGCAGATGAGGGTTACAGCCAACTTTGACCCACTGCTTGGATGACTTCACCGTATGCAAATCCATCTGCTGCAGGCCTTCCCCCAGGAATGCTTGCACTAGTTGTTGCATTTGGTTTGTTGTTTGGGGGTGCTTCAGTATTAGGCAGCCTTCTGCCCTCCCATGTTCATCTGAAAATATGTGTTCTCCCTGCAGTTGTTGTCCCCAGATGAGAGTTCCCTTGTGCTGCCTCAGTTGAATCTCCTTTACTTGACAGAGTTGTGCCTGAGCAGCGGCACTCCCCAGCCCTATCCCAAATCATACTTATTTTGCATAGGAGATACCATGGTCATGAAGTTTGTTCTCCCAGGGTGAGGTTCATTCATTGCATTCTGGGTATGCTGGCACCTGTGATTTCCCCAAATGTGGGAAACTCGACTGCATTATTTGTGGTAGTGGGGGACTGTGTTTGTGCTTTCCTCTGGTCAGCTCTGGTAAAAGTCCGATTTCTTTGTCTCAGATCTTCCTCTAGCCTTGTTCTTCTTTCGAGAGTTCCCTTGTGCTGCCTCAGTTGGGTCACCTTCACTTGACAGGGGGGTGCCCGAGCAGCGACCCTCCCCAGCTCTAGACCAACTCCTACTAACCTGCCAGGTGATATACTATGATCAGGAAGGTGCTTCTCCCAGGGCAAGGCTCACCCATTGCACTCTGGGTGTGCTGGTCCTGCGATTTCCCCAAATTTGGGAAACTTGACTGCATAATTTGTGTTTCCCCTGGTCGGCTCTCGTATAATTCAGATCTCTTTGTCTCAGGTCTCTCTCCAGCCTAGTTTGCTGTCTGTTTCCACTTCTCTTTTCTTGAGCCGCTCCCTTCTATGCCCTTGCGCACTATCCTGACTTCTCCCGTATGCTTAATTTGTGCCTTCCAACGCACAATGCGAACTACAGGTAGTGCTGCAGGGCCCACACCCTTTTACTTGCCTTACAGAGCAGCTCTGGAGCTGTTACAGTGCCCAGCTGCTGCAAGAAATCAGCTTGAATGCTTCAGGGGCTGGGGCATAGCCAACATGAGCCCCACACCGAAGGAGGGTGGAGGTGTTTAATGCGAACTAGGGGTCATCCAAGCGCCGCAAAAGGCCGCCATGCCCTGCATACCCCTTTTCTCTTTTCATATGCAGATGAGGGTTCCAGCAAACTTTGACCCACTGCTTGGATGACTTCACCGTATGCAAATCCGTCTTCTGCAGACCTTCCCCCAGGAATGCTTGTACTAGTTGTTGCATTTGGTTTGTTGTTTGGGGGTGCTTCAGTATTAGGCAGCCTTCTGCCCTCCCATGTTCATCTGAAAATATGTGTTCTCCCTGCAGTTGTTGTCCCCAGATGAGAGTTCCCTTGTGCTGCCTCAGTTGTATCTCCTTTACTTGACAGAGTTGTGCCTGAGCAGCGGCACTCCCCAGCCCTATCCCAAATCATACTTATTTTGCATAGGAGATACCATGGTCATGAAGATTGTTCTCCCAGGGTGAGGTTCATTCATTGCATTCTGGGTATGCTGACCCCTATGATTTCCCCAAATGTGGGAAACTCGACTGCATTATTTGTGGTAGTGGGGGACTGTGTTTGTTCTTTCCTCTGGTCAGCTCTGGTAAAAGTCAGATTTATTTGTCTCAGATCTTCCTCTAGCCTTGTTCTTCTTTCGAGAGTTTCCTTGTGCTGCCTCAGTTGGATCTCCTTCATTTGATAGGGGGGTGCCCGAGCAGCGACCCTCCCCAGCTCTAGCCCAACTCCTACTTACCTGCCAGGTGAGATACTATGATCATGAAGGTGCTTCTCCCAGGGCAAGGCTCACCCATTGCACTCTGGGTGTGCTGCTCCTGCGATTTCCCCAAATGTGGGAAACTTGACTGCATAATTTGTGTTTCCCTGGTCGGCTCTCGTATAATTCAGATCTCTTTGTCTCAGGTCTCTCTCCAGCTTAGTTTGCTGTCTGTTTCCACTTCTCTTTTCTTGAGCCGCTCCCTTCTATGCCCTTGCGCACTATCCTGACTTCTCCCGTATGCTTAATTTGTGCCTTCCAACGCACAATGCGAACTACAGGTAGTGCTGCAGGGCCCACACCCTTTTACTTGCCTTACAGAGCAGCTCTGGAGCTGTTACAGTGCCCAGCTGCTGCAAGAAATCAGCTTGAATGCTTCAGGGGCTGGGGCATAGCCAACATGAGCCCCACACCGAAGGAGGGTGGAGGTGTTTAATGCGAACTAGGGGTCATCCAAGCGCCGCAAAAGGCCGCCATGCCCTACATACCCCTTTTCTCTTTTCATATGCAGATGAGGGTTACAGCCAACTTTGACCCACTGCTTGGATGACTTCACCGTATGCAAATCCGTCTTCTGCAGACCTTCCCCCAGGAATGCTTGTACTAGTTGTTGCATTTGGTTTGTTGTTTGGGGGTGCTTCAGTATTAGGCAGCCTTCTGCCCTCCCATGTTCATCTGAAAATATGTGTTCTCCCTGCAGTTGTTGTCCCCAGATGAGAGTTCCCTTGTGCTGCCTCAGTTGAATCTCCTTTATTGACAGAGTTGTGCCTGAGCAGCTGCACTCCCCAGCCCTATCCCAAATCATACTTATTTTGCATAGGAGATACCATGGTCATGAAGTTTGTTCTCCCAGGGTGAGGTTCATTCATTGCATTCTGGGTATGCTGACACCTGTGATTTCCCCAAATGTGGGAAACTTGACTGCATTATTTGTGGTAGTGGGGGACTGTGTTTGTGCTTTCCTCTGGTCAGCTCTGGTAAAAGTCCGATTTATTTGTCTCAGATCTTCCTCTAGCCTTGTTCTTCTTTCGAGAGTTCACTTGTGCTGCCTCAGTTGGATCTCCTTCACTTGACAGGGGGGTGCCCGAGCAGCGACCCTCCCCAGCTCTAGCCCAACTCCTACTAACCTGTCAGGTAATATACTATGATCAGGAAGGTGCTTCTCCCAGGGCAAGGCTCACCCATTGCACTCTGGGTGTGCTGATCCTGCGATTTCCCCAAATTTGGGAAACTTGACTGCATAATTTGTGTTTCCCCTGGTCGGCTCTCGTATAATTCAGATCTCTTTGTCTCAGGTCTCTCTCCAGCCTAGTTTGCTGTCTGTTTACACTTCTCTTTTCTTGAGCCGCTCCCTTCTATGCCCTTGCGCACTATCCTGACTTCTCCCGTATGCTTAATTTGTGCCTTCCAACGCACAATGCGAACTACAGGTAGTGCTGCAGGGCCCACACCCTTTTACATGCCTTACAGAGCAGCTCTGGAGCTGTTACAGTGCCCAACTGCTGCAAGAAATCAGCTTGAATGCTTCAGGGGCTGGGGCATAGCCAACATGAGCCCCACACCGAAGGAGGGTGGAGGTGTTTAATGCGAACTAGGGGTCATCCAAGCGCCGCAAAAGGCCGCCATGCCCTGCATACCCCTTTTCTCTTTTCATATGCAGACGAGGGTTGAAGCCAACTTTGACCCACTGCTTGGATGACATCACCATATGCAAATCCATCTGCTGCAGGCCTTCCCCCAGGAATGCTTGCACTAGTTGTTGCATTTGGTTTGTTGTTTGGGGGTGCTTCAGTATTAGGCAGCCTTCTGCCCTCCCATGTTCATCTGAAAATATGTGTTCTCCCTGCAGTTGTTGTCCCCAGATGAGAGTTCCCTTGTGCTGCCTCAGTTGAATCTCCTTTACTTGACAGAGTTGTGCCTGAGCAGCGGCACTCCCCAGCCCTATCCCAAATCATACTTATTTTGCATAGGAGATACCATGGTCATGAAGTTTGTTCTCCCAGGGTGAGGTTCATTCATTGCATTCTGGGTATGATGGCACCTGTGATTTCCCCAAATGTGGGAAACTTGACTGCATTATTTGTGGTAGTGGGGGACTGTGTTTGTGCTTTCCTCTGGTCAGCTCTGGTAAAAGTCCGATTTCTTTGTCTCAGATCTTCCTCTAGCCTTGTTCTTCTTTCGAGAGTTCCCTTGTGCTGCCTCAGTTTGGTCACCTTCACTTGACAGGGGGGTGCCCGAGCAGCGACCCTCCCCAGCTCTAGCCCAACTCCTACTAACCTGCCAGGTGATATACTATGATCAGGAAGGTGCTTCTCCCAGGGCAAGGCTCACCCATTGCACTCTGGGTGTGCTGATCCTGCGATTTCCCCAAATGTGGGAAACTTGACTGCATAATTTGTGTTTCCCCTGGTCGGCTCTCGTATAATTCAGATCTCTTTGTCACAGGTCTCTCTCCAGCCTAGTTTGCTGTCTGTTTCCACTTCTCTTTTCTTGAGCCGCTCCCTTCTATGCCCTTGCGCACTATCCTGACTACTCCCGTCTGCTTACTTTGTGCCTTCCAACGCACAATGCGAACTACAGGTAGTGCTGTAGGGCCCACACCCTTTTACTTGCCTTACAGAGCAGCTCTGGAGCTGTTACAGTGCCCAGCTGCTGCAAGAAATCAGCTTGAATGCTTCAGGGGCTGGGGCATAGCCAACATGAGCCCCACACCGAAGGAGGGTGGAGGTGTTTAATGCGAACTAGGGGTCATCCAAGCGCCGCAAAAGGATGCCATGCCCTGCATACCCCTTTTCTCTTTTCATATGCAGACGAGGGTTGAAGCCAACTTTAACCCACTGCTTGGATTACATCACCATATGCAAATCCATCTGCTGCAGGCCTTCCCCCAGGAATGCTTGCACTAGTTGTTGCATTTGGTTTGTTGTTTGGGGGTGCTTCAGTATTAGGCAGCCTTCTGCCCTCCCATGTTCATCTGAAAATATGTGTTCTCCCTGCAGTTGTTGTCCCCAGATGAGAGTTCCCTTGTGCTGCCTCAGTTGAATCTCCTTTACTTGACACAGATGTGCCTGAGCAGCGGCCCTCCCCAGCCCTATCCCAAATCATACTTATTTTGCATAGGAGATACCATGGTCATGAAGATTGTTCTCCCAGGGTGAGGTTCATTCATTGCATTCTGGGTATGCTGACCCCTATGATTTCCCCAAATGTGGGAATCTCAACTGCATTATTTGTGGTAGTGGGGGACTGTGTTTGTTCTTTCCTCTGGTCAGCTCTGGTAAAAGTCAGATTTATTTGTCTCAGATCTTCCTCTAGCCTTGTTCTTCTTTTGAGAGTTTCCTTGTGCTGCCTCAGTTGGATCTCCTTCACTTGACAGGGGGGTGCCCGAGCAGCGACCCTCCCCAGCTCTAGCCCAACTCCTACTTACCTGCCAGGTGAGATACTATGATCATGAAGGTGCTTCACCCAGGGCAAGGCTCACCCATTGCACTCTGGGTGTGCTGCTCCTGCGATTTCCCCAAATGTGGGAAACTTGACTGCATAATTTGTGTTTCCCCTGGTCGGCTCTCGTATAATTCATATCTCTTTGTCTCAGGTCTCTCTCCAGCTTAGTTTGCTGTCTGTTTCCACTTCTCTTTTCTTGAGCCGCTCCCTTCTATGCCCTTGCGCACTATCCTGACTTCTCCCGTAAGCTTAATTTGTGCCTTCCAACGCACAATGCGAACTACAGGTAGTGCTGCAGGGCCCACACCCTTTTACTTGCCTTACAGAGCAGCTCTGGAGCTGTTACAGTGCCCAGCTGCTGCAAGAAATCAGTTTGAATGCTTCAGGGGCTGGGGCATAGCCAACATGAGCCCCACACCGAAGGAGGGTGGAGGTGTTTAATGCGAACTAGGGGTCATCCAAGCGCCGCAAAAGGACGCCATGCCCTGCATACCCCTTTTCTCTTTTCATATGCAGACGAGGGTTGAAGCCAACTTTGACCCACTGCTTGGATTACATCACCATATGCAAATCCATCTGCTGCAGGCCTTCCCCCAGGAATGCTTGCACTAGTTGTTGCATTATGTTTGTTGTTTGGGGGTGCTTCAGTATTAGGCAGCCTTCTGCCCTCCCATGTTCATCTGAAAATATGTGTTCTCCCTGCAGTTGTTGTCCCCAGATGAGAGTTCCCTTGTGCTGCCTCAGTTGAATCTCCTTTACTTGACAGAGTTGTGCCTGAGCAGTGGTACTCCCCAGCCCTATCCCAAATCATACTTATTTTGCATAGGAGATACCATGGTCATGAAGTTTGTTCTCCCAGGGTGAGGTTCATTCATTGCATTCTGGGTATGCTGACACCTGTGATTTCCCCAAATGTGGGAAACTCGACTGCATTATTTGTGGTAGTGGGGTACTGTGTTTGTGCTTTCCTCTGGTCAGCTCTGGTAAAAGTCAGATTTCTTTGTCTCAGATCTTCCTCTAGCCTTGTTCTTCTTTCGAGAGTTCCCTTGTGCTGCCTCAGTTGGATCTCCTTCACTTGACAGGGGGGTGCCCGAGCAGCGACCCTCCCCAGCTCTAGCCCAACTCCTACTAACCTGCCAGGTGATATATTATGATCAGGAAGGTGCTTCTCCCAGGGCAAGGCTCACCCATTGCACTCTGGGTGTGCTGATCCTGCGATTTCCCTAAATTTGGGAAACTTGACTGCATAATTTGTGTTTCCCCTGGGCGGCTCTCGTATAATTCAGATCTCTTTGTCTCAGGTCTCTCTCCAGCCTAGTTTGCTGTCTGTTTCCACTTCTCTTTTCTTGAGCTGCTCCCTTCTATGCCCTTGCGCACTATCCTGACTTCTCCCGTATGCTTAATTTGTGCCTTCCAACGCACAATGCGAACTACAGGTAGTGCTGCAGGGCCCACACCCTTTTACTTGCCTTACAGAGCAGCTCTGGAGCTGTTACAGTGCCCAGCTGCTGCAAGAAATCAGCTTGAATGCTTCAGTGGCTGGGGCATAGCCAACATGAGCCCCACACCGAAGGAGGGTGGAGGTGTTTAATGCGAACTAGGGGTCATCCAAGCGCCGCAAAAGGCCGCCATGCCCTGCATACCCCTTTTCTCTTTTCATATGCAGATGAGGGTTCCAGCCAACTTTGACCCACTGCTTGGATGACTTCACCGTATGCAAATCCGTCTTCTGCAGACCTTCCCCCAGGAATGCTTGTACTAGTTGTTGCATTTGGTTTGTTGTTTGGGGGTGCTTCAGTATTAGGCAGCCTTCTGCCCTCCCATGTTCATCTGAAAATATGTGTTCTCCCTGCAGTTGTTGTCCCCAGATGAGAGTTCCCTTGTGCTGCCTCAGTTGAATCTCCTTTACTTGACAGAGTTGTGCCTGAGCAGCGGCACTCCCCAGCCCTATCCCAAATCATACTTATTTTGCATAGGAGATACCATGGTCATGAAGTTTGTTCTCCCAGGGTGAGGTTCATTCATTGCATTCTGGGTATGCTGGCACCTGTGATTTCCCCAAATGTGGGAAACTCGACTGCATTATTTGTGGTAGTGGGGGACTGTGTTTGTGCTTTCCTCTGGTCAGCTCTGGTAAAAGTCCGATTTCTTTGTCTCAGATCTTCCTCTAGCCTTGTTCTTCTTTCGAGAGTTCCCTTGTGCTGCCTCAGTTGGGTCACCTTCACTTGACAGGGGGGTGCCCGAGCAGCGACCCTCCCCAGCTCTAGCCCAACTCCTACTAACCTGCCAGGTGATATACTATAATCAGGAAGGTGCTTCTCCCAGGGCAAGGCTCACCCATTGCACTCTGGGTGTGCTGATCCTGCGATTTCCCCAAATTTGGGAAACTTGACTGCATAATTTGTGTTTCCCTGGTCGGCTCTCGTATAATTCAGATCTCTTTGTCTCAGGTCTCTCTCCAGCTTAGTTTGCTGTCTGTTTCCACTTCTCTTTTCTTGAGCCGCTCCCTTCTATGCCCTTGCGCACTATCCTGACTTCTCCCGTATGCTTAATTTGTGCCTTCCAACGCACAATGCAAACTACAGGTAGTGCTGCAGGGCCCACACCCTTTTACTTGCCTTACAGAGCAGCTCTGGAGCTGTTAAGTGCCCAGCTGCTGCAAGAAATCAGCTTGAATGCTTCAGGGGCTGGGGCATAGCCAACATGAGCCCCACACCGAAGGAGGCTGGAGATGTTTAATGCGAACTAGGGGTCATCCAAGCGCCGCAAAAGGCCGCCATGCCCTGCATACCCCTTTTCTCTTTTCATATGCAGATGAGGGTTCCAGCCAACTTTGACCCACTGCTTGGATGACATCACCGTATGCAAATCCGTCTTCTGCAGACCTTCCCCCAGGAATGCTTGTACTAGTTGTTGCATTTGGTCTGTTGTTTGGGGATGCTTCAGTATTAGGCAGCCTTCTGCCCTCCCATGTTCATCTGAAAATATGTGTTCTCCCTGCAGTTGTTGTCCCCAGATGAGAGTTCCCTTGTGCTGCCTCAGTTGAATCTCCTTTACTTGACAGAGTTGTGCCTGAGCAGAGGCACTCCCCAGCCCTATCCCAAATCATACTTATTTTGCATAGGAGATACCATGGTCATGAAGTTTGTTCTCCCAGGGTGAGGTTCATTCATTGCATTCTGGGTATGCTGACACCTGTGATTTCCCCAAATGTGGGAAACTCGACTGCATTATTTGTGGTAGTGGGGGACTGTGTTTGTGCTTTCCTCTGGTCAGCTCTGGTAAAAGTCCGATTTCTTTGTCTCAGATCTGCCTCTAGCCTTGTTCTTCTTTCGAGAGTTCCCTTGTGCTGCCTCAGTTGGATCTCCTTCACTTGACAGGGGGGTGCCCGAGCAGCGACCCTCCCCAGCTCTAGCCCAACTCCTACTAACCTGCCAGGTGATATACTATGATCAGGAAGGTGCTTCTCCCAGGGCAAGGCTCACCCATTGCACTCTGGGTGTGCTGATCCTGCGATTTCCCCAAATTTGGGAAACTTGATTGCATAATTTGTGTTTCCCCTGGTCGGCTCTCGTATAATTCAGATCTCTTTGTCTCAGGTCTCTCTCCAGCCTAGTTTGCTGTCTGTTTCCACTTATCTTTTCTTGAGCCGCTCCCTTCTATGCCCTTGCGCACTATCCTGACTTCTCCCGTCTGCTTACTTTGTGCCTTCCAACGCACAATGCGAACTACAGGTAGTGCTGCAGGGCCCACACCCTTTTACTTGCCTTAAAGAGCAGCTCTGGAGCTGTTACAGTGCCCAACTGCTGCAAGAAATCAGCTTGAATGCTTCAAGGGCTGGGGCATAGCCAGCATGAGCCCCACACCGAAGGAGGGTGGAGGTGTTTAATGCGAACTAGGGGTCATCCAAGCGCCGCAAAAGGCCGCCATGCCCTGCACGCCCCTTTTCTCTTTTCATATGCACATGAGGGTTGAAGCCAACTTTGACCCACTGCTTGGATGACATCACCATATGCAAATCCATCTGCTGCAGGCCTTCCCCCAGGAATGCTTGCACTAGTTGTTGCATTTGGTTTGTTGTTTGGGGGTGCTTCAGTATTAGGCAGCCTTCTGCCCTCCCATGTTCATCTGAAAATATGTGTTCTCCCTGCAGTTGTTGTCCCCAGATGAGAGTTCCCTTGTGCTGCCTCAGTTGAATCTCCTTTACTTGACAGAGATGTGCCTGAACAGCGGCCCTCCCCAGCCCTATCCCAAATCATACTTATTTTGCATAGGAGATGCCATGGTCATGAAGATTGTTCTCCCAGGGTGAGGTTCATTCATTGCATTCTGGGTATGCTGACCCCTGTGATTTCCCGAAATGTGGGTAACTCGACTGCATTATTTGTGGTAGTGGGGGACTGTGTTTGTGCTTTCTTCTGGTCAGCTCTGGTAAAAGTCCGATTTCTTTGTCTCAGATCTTCCTCTAGCCTTGTTCCTCTTTCGAGAGTTTCCTTGTGCTGCCTCAGTTGGATCTCCTTCACTTGACAGGGGGGTGCCCGAGCAGCGACCCTCCCCAGCTCTAGCCCAACTCCTACTTACCTGCCAGGTGAGATACTATGATCATGAAGGTGCTTCTCCCAGGGCAAGGCTCACCCATTGCACTCTGGGTGTGCTGCAAATGTGGGAAACTTGACTACATAATTTGTGTTTCCCCTGGTTGGCTCTCGTATAATTCAGATCTCTTTGTCTCAGGTCTCTCTCCAGCCTAGTTTGCTGTCTGTTTCCACTTCTCTTTTCTTGAGCCGCTCCCTTCTATGCCCTTGCGCACTATCCTGACTTCTCCCGTCTGCTTAATTTGTGCCTTCCAACGCACAATGCGAACTACAGGTAGTGCTGCAGGGCCCACACCCTTTTACTTGCCTTACAGAGCAGCTCTGGAGCTGTTACAGTGCCCAGCTGCTGCAAGAAATCAGTTTGAATGCTTCAGGGGCTGGGGCATAGCCAACATGAGCCCCACACCGAAGGAGGGTGGAGGTGTTTAATGCGAACTAGGGGTCATCCAAGCGCCGCAAAAGGCCGCCATGCCCTGCACGCCCCTTTTCTCTTTTCATATGCAGACGAGGGTTGAAGCCAACTTTGACCCACTGCTTGGATGACATCACCATATGCAAATCCATCTGCTGCAGGCCGTCCCCCAGGAATGCTTGCACTAGTTGTTGCATTTGGTTTGTTGTTTGGGGGTGCTTCAGTATTAGGCAGCCTTCTGCCCTCCCATGTTCATCTGAAAATATGTGTTCTCCCTGCAGTTGTTGTCCCCAGATGAGAGTTCCCTTGTGCTGCCTCAGTTGAATCTCCTTTACTTGACAGAGATGTGCCTGAGCAGCGGCCCTCCCCAGCCCTATCCCAAAACATACTTATTTTGCATAGGAGATACCATGGTCATGAAGATTGTTCTCCTAGGGTGAGGTTCATTCATTGCATTCTGGGAATGCTGACCTCTGTGATTTCCCGAAATGTGGGTAACTCGACTGCATTATTTGTGGTAGTGGGGGACTGTGTTTGTGCTTTCTTCTGGTCAGCTCTGGTAAAAGTCCGATTTCTTTGTCTCAGATCTTCCTCTAGCCTTGTTCCTCTTTCGAGAGTTTCCTTGTGCTGCCTCAGTTGGATCTCCTTCACTTGACAGGGGGGTGCCCGAGCAGCGACCCTCCCCAGCTCTAGCCCAACTCCTACTAACCTGCCAGGTGATATACTATGATCAGGAAGGTGCTTCTCCCAGGGCAAGGCTCACCCATTGCACTCTGGGTGTGCTGATCCTGCGATTTCCCCAAATTTGGGAAACTTGATTGCATAATTTGTGTTTCCCCTGGTCGGCTCTCGTATAATTCAGATCTCTTTGTCTCAGGTCTCTCTCCAGCCTAGTTTGCTGTCTGTTTCCACTTCTCTTTTCTTGAGCCGCTCCCTTCTATGCCCTTGCGCACTATCCTGACTTCTCCCGTCTGCTTACTTTGTGCCTTCCAACGCACAATGCGAACTACAGGTAGTGCTGCAGGGCCCACACCCTTTTACTTGCCTTAAAGAGCAGCTCTGGAGCTGTTACAGTGCCCAACTGCTGCAAGAAATCAGCTTGAATGCTTCAAGGGCTGGGGCATAGCCAACATGAGCCCCACACCGAAGGAGGGTGGAGGTGTTTAATGCGAACTAGGGGTCATCCAAGCGCCGCAAAAGGCCGCCATGCCCTGCACGCCCCTTTTCTCTTTTCATATGCAAATGAGGGTTGAAGCCAACTTTGACCCACTGCTTGGATGACATCACCATATGCAAATCCATCTGCTGCAGGCCTTCCCCCAGGAATGCTTGCACTAGTTGTTGCATTTGGTTTGTTGTTTGGGGGTGCTTCAGTATTAGGCAGCCTTCTGCCCTCCCATGTTCATCTGAAAATATGTGTTCTCCCTGCAGTTGTTGTCCCCAGATGAGAGTTCCCTTGTGCTGCCTCAGTTGAATCTCCTTTACTTGACAGAGATGTGCCTGAACAGCGGCCCTCCCCAGCCCTATCCCAAATCATACTTATTTTGCATAGGAGATGCCATGGTCATGAAGATTGTTCTCCCAGGGTGAGGTTCATTCATTGCATTCTGGGTATGCTGACCCCTGTGATTTCCCGAAATGTGGGTAACTCGACTGCATTATTTGTGGTAGTGGGGGACTGTGTTTGTGCTTTCTTCTGGTCAGCTCTGGTAAAAGTCTGATTTCTTTGTCTCAGATCTTCCTCTAGCCTTGTTCCTCTTTCGAGAGTTTCCTTGTGCTGCCTCAGTTGGATCTCCTTCACTTGACAGGGGGGTGCCCGAGCAGCGACCCTCCCCAGCTCTAGCCCAACTCCTACTTACCTGCCAGGTGAGATACTATGATCATGAAGGTGCTTCTCCCAGGGCAAGGCTCACCCATTGCACTCTGGGTGTGCTGCTCCTGCGATTTCCTCAAATGTGGGAAACTTGACTACATAATTTGTGTTTCCCCTGGTTGGCTCTCGTATAATTCAGATCTCTTTGTCTCAGGTCTCTCTCCAGCCTAGTTTGCTGTCTGTTTCCACTTCTCTTTTCTTGAGCCGCTCCCTTCTATGCCCTTGCGCACTATCCTGACTTCTCCCGTCTGCTTAATTTGTGCCTTCCAACGCACAATGCGAACTACAGGTAGTGCTGCAGGGCCCACACCCTTTTACTTGCCTTACAGAGCAGCTCTGGAGCTGTTACAGTGCCCAGCTGCTGCAAGAAATCAGTTTGAATGCTTCAGGGGCTGGGGCATAGCCAACATGAGCCCCACACCGAAGGAGGGTGGAGGTGTTTAATGCGAACTAGGGGTCATCCAAGCGCCGCAAAAGGCCGCCATGCCCTGCACGCCCCTTTTCTCTTTTCATATGCAGACGAGGGTTGAAGCCAACTTTGACCCACTGCTTGGATGACATCACCATATGCAAATCCATCTGCTGCAGGCCGTCCCCCAGGAATGCTTGCACTAGTTGTTGCATTTGGTTTGTTGTTTGGGGGTGCTTCAGTATTAGGCAGCCTTCTGCCCTCCCATGTTCATCTGAAAATATGTGTTCTCCCTGCAGTTGTTGTCCCCAGATGAGAGTTCCCTTGTGCTGCCTCAGTTGAATCTCCTTTACTTGACAGAGATGTGCCTGAGCAGCGGCCCTCCCCAGCCCTATCCCAAAACATACTTATTTTGCATAGGAGATACCATGGTCATGAAGATTGTTCTTCTAGGGTGAGGTTCATTCATTGCATTCTGGGAATGCTGACCTTTGTGATTTCCCCAAATGTGGGAAACTCGACTGCATTATTTGTGGTAGTGGGGGACTGTGTTTGTGCTTTCCTCTGGTCAGCTCTGGTAAAAGTCAGATTTCTTTGTCTCAGATCTTCCTCTAGCCTTGTTCTTCTTTCGACATTTCCCTTGTGCTACCTCAGTTGGATCTCCTTCACTTGACAGGGGGGTGCCCGAGCAGCGACCCTCCCCAGCTCTAGCCCAACTCCTACTTACCTGCCAGGTGATATACTATGATCAGGAAGGTGCTTCTCCGAGGGCAAGGCTCACCCATTGCACTCTGGGTGTGCTGATCCTGCGATTTCCCCAAATGTGGGAAACTTGACTGCATAATTTGTGTTTCCCCTGGTCGGCTCTCGTATAATTCAGATCTCTTTGTCTCAGGTCTCTCTCCAGCCTAGTTTGCTGTCTGTTTCCACTTCTCTTTTCTTGAGCCGCTCCCTTCTATGCCCTTGCGCACTATCCTGACTTCTCCCGTCTGCTTAATTTGTGCCTTCCAACGCACAATGCGAACTACAGGTAGTGCTGCAGGGCCCACACCCTTTTACTTGCCTTACAGAGCAGCTCTGGAGCTGTTACAGTGCCCAGCTGCTGCAAGAAATCAGTTTGAATGCTTCAGGGGCTGGGGCATAGCCAACATGAGCCCCACACCGAAGGAGGGTGGAGGTGTTTAATGCGAACTAGGGGTCATCCAAGCGCCGCAAAAGGCCGCCATGCCCTGCACGCCCCTTTTCTCTTTTCATATGCAGACGAGGGTTGAAGCCAACTTTGACCCACTGCTTGGATGACATCACCATATGCAAATCCATCTGCTGCAGGCCGTCCCCCAGGAATGCTTGCACTAGTTGTTGCATTTGGTTTGTTGTTTGGGGGTGCTTCAGTATTAGGCAGCCTTCTGCCCTCCCATGTTCATCTGAAAATATGTGTTCTCCCTGCAGTTGTTGTCCCCAGATGAGAGTTCCCTTGTGCTGCCTCAGTTGAATCTCCTTTACTTGACAGAGTTGTGCCTGAGCAGCGGCACTCCCCAGCCCTATCCCAAATCATACTTATTTTGCATAGGAGATACCATGGTCATGAAGTTTGTTCTCCCAGGGTGAGGTTCATTCATTGCATTCTGGGTATGATGGCACCTGTGATTTCCCCAAATGTGGGAAACTTGACTGCATTATTTGTGGTAGTGGGGGACTGTGTTTGTGCTTTCCTCTGGTCAGCTCTGGTAAAAGTCCGATTTCTTTGTCTCAGATCTTCCTCTAGCCTTGTTCTTCTTTCGAGAGTTCCCTTGTGCTGCCTCAGTTTGGTCACCTTCACTTGACAGGGGGGTGCCCGAGCAGCGACCCTCCCCAGCTCTAGCCCAACTCCTACTAACCTGCCAGGTGATATACTATGATCAGGAAGGTGCTTCTCCCAGGGCAAGGCTCACCCATTGCACTCTGGGTGTGCTGATCCTGCGATTTCCCCAAATGTGGGAAACTTGACTGCATAATTTGTGTTTCCCCTGGTCGGCTCTCGTATAATTCAGATCTCTTTGTCACAGGTCTCTCTCCAGCCTAGTTTGCTGTCTGTTTCCACTTCTCTTTTCTTGAGCCGCTCCCTTCTATGCCCTTGCGCACTATCCTGACTACTCCCGTCTGCTTACTTTGTGCCTTCCAACGCACAATGCGAACTACAGGTAGTGCTGTAGGGCCCACACCCTTTTACTTGCCTTACAGAGCAGCTCTGGAGCTGTTACAGTGCCCAGCTGCTGCAAGAAATCAGCTTGAATGCTTCAGGGGCTGGGGCATAGCCAACATGAGCCCCACACCGAAGGAGGGTGGAGGTGTTTAATGCGAACTAGGGGTCATCCAAGCGCCGCAAAAGGATGCCATGCCCTGCATACCCCTTTTCTCTTTTCATATGCAGACGAGGGTTGAAGCCAACTTTGACCCACTGCTTGGATTACATCACCATATGCAAATCCATCTGCTGCAGGCCTTCCCCCAGGAATGCTTGCACTAGTTGTTGCATTTGGTTTGTTGTTTGGGGGTGCTTCAGTATTAGGCAGCCTTCTGCCCTCCCATGTTCATCTGAAAATATGTGTTCTCCCTGCAGTTGTTGTCCCCAGATGAGAGTTCCCTTGTGCTGCCTCAGTTGAATCTCCTTTACTTGACACAGATGTGCCTGAGCAGCGGCCCTCCCCAGCCCTATCCCAAATCATACTTATTTTGCATAGGAGATACCATGGTCATGAAGATTGTTCTCCCTGGGTGAGGTTCATTCATTGCATTCTGGGTATGCTGACCCCTATGATTTCCCCAAATGTGGGAATCTCAACTGCATTATTTGTGGTAGTGGGGGACTGTGTTTGTTCTTTCCTCTGGTCAGCTCTGGTAAAAGTCAGATTTATTTGTCTCAGATCTTCCTCTAGCCTTGTTCTTCTTTTGAGAGTTTCCTTGTGCTGCCTCAGTTGGATCTCCTTCACTTGACAGGGGGGTGCCCGAGCAGCGACCCTCCCCAGCTCTAGCCCAACTCCTACTTACCTGCCAGGTGAGATACTATGATCATGAAGGTGCTTCACCCAGGGCAAGGCTCACCCATTGCACTCTGGGTGTGCTGCTCCTGCGATTTCCCCAAATGTGGGAAACTTGACTGCATAATTTGTGTTTCCCCTGGTCGGCTCTCGTATAATTCATATCTCTTTGTCTCAGGTCTCTCTCCAGCTTAGTTTGCTGTCTGTTTCCACTTC
Source organism: Pseudophryne corroboree (assembly GCF_028390025.1). NCBI lineage: Eukaryota > Metazoa > Chordata > Amphibia > Anura > Myobatrachidae > Pseudophryne > Pseudophryne corroboree. The sequence goes on from NW_026970063.1 coordinate 206,323, forward strand.
TCTTTTCTTGAGCCGCTCCCTTCTATGCCCTTGCGCACTATCCTGACTTCTCCCGTAAGCTTAATTTGTGCCTTCCAACGCACAATGCGAACTACAGGTAGTGCTGCAGGGCCCACACCCTTTTACTTGCCTTACAGAGCAGCTCTGGAGCTGTTACAGTGCCCAGCTGCTGCAAGAAATCAGTTTGAATGCTTCAGGGGCTGGGGCATAGCCAACATGAGCCCCACACCGAAGGAGGGTGGAGGTGTTTAATGCGAACTAGGAGTCATCCAAGCGCCGCAAAAGGACGCCATGCCCTGCATACCCCTTTTCTCTTTTCATATGCAGACGAGGGTTGAAGCCAACTTTGACCCACTGCTTGGATTACATCACCATATGCAAATCCATCTGCTGCAGGCCTTCCCCCAGGAATGCTTGCACTAGTTGTTGCATTATGTTTGTTGTTTGGGGGTGCTTCAGTATTAGGCAGCCTTCTGCCCTCCCATGTTCATCTGAAAATATGTGTTCTCCCTGCAGTTGTTGTCCCCAGATGAGAGTTCCCTTGTGCTGCCTCAGTTGAATCTCCTTTACTTGACAGAGTTGTGCCTGAGCAGTGGTACTCCCCAGCCCTATCCCAAATCATACTTATTTTGCATAGGAGATACCATGGTCATGAAGTTTGTTCTCCCAGGGTGAGGTTCATTCATTGCATTCTGGGTATGCTGACACCTGTGATTTCCCCAAATGTGGGAAACTCGACTGCATTATTTGTGGTAGTGGGGTACTGTGTTTGTGCTTTCCTCTGGTCAGCTCTGGTAAAAGTCAGATTTCTTTGTCTCAGATCTTCCTCTAGCCTTGTTCTTCTTTCGAGAGTTCCCTTGTGCTGCCTCAGTTGGATCTCCTTCACTTGACAGGGGGGTGCCCGAGCAGCGACCCTCCCCAGCTCTAGCCCAACTCCTACTAACCTGCCAGGTGATATATTATGATCAGGAAGGTGCTTCTCCCAGGGCAAGGCTCACCCATTGCACTCTGGGTGTGCTGATCCTGCGATTTCCCTAAATTTGGGAAACTTGACTGCATAATTTGTGTTTCCCCTGGGCGGCTCTCGTATAATTCAGATCTCTTTGTCTCAGGTCTCTCTCCAGCCTAGTTTGCTGTCTGTTTCCACTTCTCTTTTCTTGAGCTGCTCCCTTCTATGCCCTTGCGCACTATCCTGACTTCTCCCGTATGCTTAATTTGTGCCTTCCAACGCACAATGCGAACTACAGGTAGTGCTGCAGGGCCCACACCCTTTTACTTGCCTTACAGAGCAGCTCTGGAGCTGTTACAGTGCCCAGCTGCTGCAAGAAATCAGCTTGAATGCTTCAGTGGCTGGGGCATAGCCAACATGAGCCCCACACCGAAGGAGGGTGGAGGTGTTTAATGCGAACTAGGGGTCATCCAAGCGCCGCAAAAGGCCGCCATGCCCTGCATACCCCTTTTCTCTTTTCATATGCAGATGAGGGTTCCAGCCAACTTTGACCCACTGCTTGGATGACTTCACCGTATGCAAATCCGTCTTCTGCAGACCTTCCCCCAGGAATGCTTGTACTAGTTGTTGCATTTGGTTTGTTGTTTGGGGGTGCTTCAGTATTAGGCAGCCTTCTGCCCTCCCATGTTCATCTGAAAATATGTGTTCTCCCTGCAGTTGTTGTCCCCAGATGAGAGTTCCCTTGTGCTGCCTCAGTTGAATCTCCTTTACTTGACAGAGTTGTGCCTGAGCAGCGGCACTCCCCAGCCCTATCCCAAATCATACTTATTTTGCATAGGAGATACCATGGTCATGAAGTTTGTTCTCCCAGGGTGAGGTTCATTCATTGCATTCTGGGTATGCTGGCACCTGTGATTTCCCCAAATGTGGGAAACTCGACTGCATTATTTGTGGTAGTGGGGGACTGTGTTTGTGCTTTCCTCTGGTCAGCTCTGGTAAAAGTCCGATTTCTTTGTCTCAGATCTTCCTCTAGCCTTGTTCTTCTTTCGAGAGTTCCCTTGTGCTGCCTCAGTTGGGTCACCTTCACTTGACAGGGGGGTGCCCGAGCAGCGACCCTCCCCAGCTCTAGCCCAACTCCTACTAACCTGCCAGGTGATATACTATAATCAGGAAGGTGCTTCTCCCAGGGCAAGGCTCACCCATTGCACTCTGGGTGTGCTGATCCTGCGATTTCCCCAAATTTGGGAAACTTGACTGCATAATTTGTGTTTCCCTGGTCGGCTCTCGTATAATTCAGATCTCTTTGTCTCAGGTCTCTCTCCAGCTTAGTTTGCTGTCTGTTTCCACTTCTCTTTTCTTGAGCCGCTCCCTTCTATGCCCTTGCGCACTATCCTGACTTCTCCCGTATGCTTAATTTGTGCCTTCCAACGCACAATGCAAACTACAGGTAGTGCTGCAGGGCCCACACCCTTTTACTTGCCTTACAGAGCAGCTCTGGAGCTGTTAAGTGCCCAGCTGCTGCAAGAAATCAGCTTGAATGCTTCAGGGGCTGGGGCATAGCCAACATGAGCCCCACACCGAAGGAGGCTGGAGATGTTTAATGCGAACTAGGGGTCATCCAAGCGCCGCAAAAGGCCGCCATGCCCTGCATACCCCTTTTATCTTTTCATATGCAGATGAGGGTTCCAGCCAACTTTGACCCACTGCTTGGATGACATCACCGTATGCAAATCCGTCTTCTGCAGACCTTCCCCCAGGAATGCTTGTACTAGTTGTTGCATTTGGTCTGTTGTTTGGGGATGCTTCAGTATTAGGCAGCCTTCTGCCCTCCCATGTTCATCTGAAAATATGTGTTCTCCCTGCAGTTGTTGTCCCCAGATGAGAGTTCCCTTGTGCTGCCTCAGTTGAATCTCCTTTACTTGACAGAGTTGTGCCTGAGCAGAGGCACTCCCCAGCCCTATCCCAAATCATACTTATTTTGCATAGGAGATACCATGGTCATGAAGTTTGTTCTCCCAGGGTGAGGTTCATTCATTGCATTCTGGGTATGCTGACACCTGTGATTTCCCCAAATGTGGGAAACTCGACTGCATTATTTGTGGTAGTGGGGGACTGTGTTTGTGCTTTCCTCTGGTCAGCTCTGGTAAAAGTCCGATTTCTTTGTCTCAGATCTGCCTCTAGCCTTGTTCATCTTTCGAGAGTTCCCTTGTGCTGCCTCAGTTGGATCTCCTTCACTTGACAGGGGGGTGCCCGAGCAGCGACCCTCCCCAGCTCTAGCCCAACTCCTACTAACCTGCCAGGTGATATACTATGATCAGGAAGGTGCTTCTCCCAGGGCAAGGCTCACCCATTGCACTCTGGGTGTGCTGATCCTGCGATTTCCCCAAATTTGGGAAACTTGATTGCATAATTTGTGTTTCCCCTGGTCGGCTCTCGTATAATTCAGATCTCTTTGTCTCAGGTCTCTCTCCAGCCTAGTTTGCTGTCTGTTTCCACTTCTCTTTTCTTGAGCCGCTCCCTTTTATGCCCTTGCGCACTATCCTGACTTCTCCCGTCTGCTTACTTTGTGCCTTCCAACGCACAATGCGAACTACAGGTAGTGCTGCAGGGCCCACACCCTTTTACTTGCCTTAAAGAGCAGCTCTGGAGCTGTTACAGTGCCCAACTGCTGCAAGAAATCAGCTTGAATGCTTCAAGGGCTGGGGCATAGCCAGCATGAGCCCCACACCGAAGGAGGGTGGAGGTGTTTAATGCGAACTAGGGGTCATCCAAGCGCCGCAAAAGGCCGCCATGCCCTGCACGCCCCTTTTCTCTTTTCATATGCACATGAGGGTTGAAGCCAACTTTGACCCACTGCTTGGATGACATCACCATATGCAAATCCATCTGCTGCAGGCCTTCCCCCAGGAATGCTTGCACTAGTTGTTGCATTTGGTTTGTTGTTTGGGGGTGCTTCAGTATTAGGCAGCCTTCTGCCCTCCCATGTTCATCTGAAAATATGTGTTCTCCCTGCAGTTGTTGTCCCCAGATGAGAGTTCCCTTGTGCTGCCTCAGTTGAATCTCCTTTACTTGACAGAGATGTGCCTGAACAGCGGCCCTCCCCAGCCCTATCCCAAATCATACTTATTTTGCATAGGAGATGCCATGGTCATGAAGATTGTTCTCCCAGGGTGAGGTTCATTCATTGCATTCTGGGTATGCTGACCCCTGTGATTTCCCGAAATGTGGGTAACTCGACTGCATTATTTGTGGTAGTGGGGGACTGTGTTTGTGCTTTCTTCTGGTCAGCTCTGGTAAAAGTCCGATTTCTTTGTCTCAGATCTTCCTCTAGCCTTGTTCCTCTTTCGAGAGTTTCCTTGTGCTGCCTCAGTTGGATCTCCTTCACTTGACAGGGGGGTGCCCGAGCAGCGACCCTCCCCAGCTCTAGCCCAACTCCTACTTACCTGCCAGGTGAGATACTATGATCATGAAGGTGCTTCTCCCAGGGCAAGGCTCACCCATTGCACTCTGGGTGTGCTGCTCCTGCGATTTCCTCAAATGTGGGAAACTTGACTACATAATTTGTGTTTCCCCTGGTTGGCTCTCGTATAATTCAGATCTCTTTGTCTCAGGTCTCTCTCCAGCCTAGTTTGCTGTCTGTTTCCACTTCTCTTTTCTTGAGCCGCTCCCTTCTATGCCCTTGCGCACTATCCTGACTTCTCCCGTCTGCTTAATTTGTGCTTTCCAACGCACAATGCGAACTACAGGTAGTGCTGCAGGGCCCACACCCTTTTACTTGCCTTACAGAGCAGCTCTGGAGCTGTTACAGTGCCCAGCTGCTGCAAGAAATCAGTTTGAATGCTTCAGGGGCTGGGGCATAGCCAACATGAGCCCCACACCGAAGGAGGGTGGAGGTGTTTAATGCGAACTAGGGGTCATCCAAGCGCCGCAAAAGGCCGCCATGCCCTGCACGCCCCTTTTCTCTTTTCATATGCAGACGAGGGTTGAAGCCAACTTTGACCCACTGCTTGGATGACATCACCATATGCAAATCCATCTGCTGCAGGCCGTCCCCCAGGAATGCTTGCACTAGTTGTTGCATTTGGTTTGTTGTTTGGGGGTGCTTCAGTATTAGGCAGCCTTCTGCCCTCCCATGTTCATCTGAAAATATGTGTTCTCCCTGCAGTTGTTGTCCCCAGATGAGAGTTCCCTTGTGCTGCCTCAGTTGAATCTCCTTTACTTGACAGAGATGTGCCTGAGCAGCGGCCCTCCCCAGCCCTATCCCAAAACATACTTATTTTGCATAGGAGATACCATGGTCATGAAGATTGTTCTCCTAGGGTGAGGTTCATTCATTGCATTCTGGGAATGCTGACCTCTGTGATTTCCCGAAATGTGGGTAACTCGACTGCATTATTTGTGGTAGTGGGGGACTGTGTTTGTGCTTTCTTCTGGTCAGCTCTGGTAAAAGTCCGATTTCTTTGTCTCAGATCTTCCTCTAGCCTTGTTCCTCTTTCGAGAGTTTCCTTGTGCTGCCTCAGTTGGATCTCCTTGACTTGACAGGGGGGTGCCCGAGCAGCGACCCTCCCCAGCTCTAGCCCAACTCCTACTAACCTGCCAGGTGATATACTATGATCAGGAAGGTGCTTCTCCCAGGGCAAGGCTCACCCATTGCACTCTGGGTGTGCTGATCCTGCGATTTCCCCAAATTTGGGAAACTTGATTGCATAATTTGTGTTTCCCCTGGTCGGCTCTCGTATAATTCAGATCTCTTTGTCTCAGGTCTCTCTCCAGCCTAGTTTGCTGTCTGTTTCCACTTCTCTTTTCTTGAGCCGCTCCCTTCTATGCCCTTGCGCACTATCCTGACTTCTCCCGTCTGCTTACTTTGTGCCTTCCAACGCACAATGCGAACTACAGGTAGTGCTGCAGGGCCCACACCCTTTTACTTGCCTTAAAGAGCAGCTCTGGAGCTGTTACAGTGCCCAACTGCTGCAAGAAATCAGCTTGAATGCTTCAAGGGCTGGGGCATAGCCAACATGAGCCCCACACCGAAGGAGGGTGGAGGTGTTTAATGCGAACTAGGGGTCATCCAAGCGCCGCAAAAGGCCGCCATGCCCTGCACGCCCCTTTTCTCTTTTCATATGCAAATGAGGGTTGAAGCCAACTTTGACCCACTGCTTGGATGACATCACCATATGCAAATCCATCTGCTGCAGGCCTTCCCCCAGGAATGCTTGCACTAGTTGTTGCATTTGGTTTGTTGTTTGGGGGTGCTTCAGTATTAGGCAGCCTTCTGCCCTCCCATGTTCATCTGAAAATATGTGTTCTCCCTGCAGTTGTTGTCCCCAGATGAGAGTTCCCTTGTGCTGCCTCAGTTGAATCTCCTTTACTTGACAGAGATGTGCCTGAACAGCGGCCCTCCCCTGCCCTATCCCAAATCATACTTATTTTGCATAGGAGATGCCATGGTCATGAAGATTGTTCTCCCAGGGTGAGGTTCATTCATTGCATTCTGGGTATGCTGACCCCTGTGATTTCCCGAAATGTGGGTAACTCGACTGCATTATTTGTGGTAGTGGGGGACTGTGTTTGTGCTTTCTTCTGGTCAGCTCTGGTAAAAGTCTGATTTCTTTGTCTCAGATCTTCCTCTAGCCTTGTTCCTCTTTCGAGAGTTTCCTTGTGCTGCCTCAGTTGGATCTCCTTCACTTGACAGGGGGGTGCCCGAGCAGCGACCCTCCCCAGCTCTAGCCCAACTCCTACTTACCTGCCAGGTGAGATACTATGATCATGAAGGTGCTTCTCCCAGGGCAAGGCTCACCCATTGCACTCTGGGTGTGCTGCTCCTGCGATTTCCTCAAATGTGGGAAACTTGACTACATAATTTGTGTTTCCCCTGGTTGGCTCTCGTATAATTCAGATCTCTTTGTCTCAGGTCTCTCTCCAGCCTAGTTTGCTGTCTGTTTCCACTTCTCTTTTCTTGAGCCGCTCCCTTCTATGCCCTTGCGCACTATCCTGACTTCTCCCGTCTGCTTAATTTGTGCCTTCCAACGCACAATGCGAACTACAGGTAGTGCTGCAGGGCCCACACCCTTTTACTTGCCTTACAGAGCAGCTCTGGAGCTGTTACAGTGCCCAGCTGCTGCAAGAAATCAGTTTGAATGCTTCAGGGGCTGGGGCATAGCCAACATGAGCCCCACACCGAAGGAGGGTGGAGGTGTTTAATGCGAACTAGGGGTCATCCAAGCGCCGCAAAAGGCCGCCATGCCCTGCACGCCCCTTTTCTCTTTTCATATGCAGACGAGGGTTGAAGCCAACTTTGACCCACTGCTTGGATGACATCACCATATGCAAATCCATCTGCTGCAGGCCGTCCCCCAGGAATGCTTGCACTAGTTGTTGCATTTGGTTTGTTGTTTGGGGGTGCTTCAGTATTAGGCAGCCTTCTGCCCTCCCATGTTCATCTGAAAATATGTGTTCTCCCTGCAGTTGTTGTCCCCAGATGAGAGTTCCCTTGTGCTGCCTTAGTTGAATCTCCTTTACTTGACAGAGATGTGCCTGAACAGCCGCCCTCCCCAGCCCTATCCCAAATCATACTTATTTTGCATAGGAGATACCATGGTCATGAAGATTGTTCTTCTAGGGTGAGGTTCATTCATTGCATTCTGGGAATGCTGACCTTTGTGATTTCCCCAAATGTGGGAAACTCGACTGCATTATTTGTGGTAGTGGGGGACTGTGTTTGTGCTTTCCTCTGGTCAGCTCTGGTAAAAGTCAGATTTCTTTGTCTCAGATCTTCCTCTAGCCTTGTTCTTCTTTCGACATTTCCCTTGTGCTACCTCAGTTGGATCTCCTTCACTTGACAGGGGGGTGCCCGAGCAGCGACCCTCCCCAGCTCTAGCCCAACTCCTACTTACCTGCCAGGTGATATACTATGATCAGGAAGGTGCTTCTCCGAGGGCAAGGCTCACCCATTGCACTCTGGGTGTGCTGATCCTGCGATTTCCCCAAATGTGGGAAACTTGACTGCATAATTTGTGTTTCCCCTGGTCGGCTCTCGTATAATTCAGATCTCTTTGTCTCAGGTCTCTCTCCAGCCTAGTTTGCTGTCTGTTTCCACTTCTCTTTTCTTGAGCCGCTCCCTTCTATGCCCTTGCGCACTATCCTGACTTCTCCCGTCTGCTTAATTTGTGCCTTCCAACGCACAATGCGAACTACAGGTAGTGCTGCAGGGCCCACACCCTTTTACTTGCCTTACAGAGCAGCTCTGGAGCTGTTACAGTGCCCAGCTGCTGCAAGAAATCAGTTTAAATGCTTCAGGGGCTGGGGCATAGCCAACATGAGCCCCACACCGAAGGAGGGTGGAGGTGTTTAATGCGAACTAGGGGTCATCCAAGCGCCGCAAAAGGCCGCCATGCCCTGCACGCCCCTTTTCTCTTTTCATATGCAGACGAGGGTTGAAGCCAACTTTGACCCACTGCTTGGATGACATCACCATATGCAAATCCATCTGCTGCAGGCCGTCCCCCAGGAATGCTTGCACTAGTTGTTGCATTTGGTTTGTTGTTTGGGGGTGCTTCAGTATTAGGCAGCCTTCTGCCCTCCCATGTTCATCTGAAAATATGTGTTCTCCCTGCAGTTGTTGTCCCCAGATGAGAGTTCCCTTGTGCTGCCTCAGTTGAATCTCCTTTACTTGACAGAGATGTGCCTGAGCAGCGGCCCTCCCCAGCCCTATCCCAAAACATACTTATTTTGCATAGGAGATACCATGGTCATGAAGATTGTTCTCCTAGGGTGAGGTTCATTCATTGCATTCTGGGAATGCTGACCTCTGTGATTTCCCCAAATGTGGGAAACTCAACTGCATTATTTGTGGTAGTGGGGGACTGTGTTTGTGCTTTCCTCTGGTCAGCTCTGGTAAAAGTCAGATTTCTTTGTCTCAGATCTTCCTCTAGCCTTGTTCTTCTTTCGAGAGTTCCCTTGTGCTGCCTCAGTTGGATCTCCTTCACTTGACAGGGGGGTGCCCGAGCAGCGACCCTCCCCAGCTCTAACCCAACTCCTACTTACCTGCCAGGTGAGATACTATGATCATGAAGGTGCTTCTCCCAGGGCAAGGCTCACCCATTGCACTCTAAGTGTGCTGCCCCTGCGATTTCTCCAAATGTGGGAAACTTGACTGCATAATTTATGTTTCCCCTGGTCGGCTCTCGTATAATTCAGATCTCTTTGTCTCAGTTCTCTCTCCAGCCTTGTTTGCTGTCTGTTTCCACTTCTTTTTTCTTGAGCCTCTCCCTTCTATACCCTTGTGCACTATCCTGACTTCTCCTCCCGTCTGCTTACTTTGTGCCTTCTAATGCACAATGCAAACTACAGGTAGTGCTGCAGGGCCCACACCCTTTTACTTGCCTTACAGAGCAGCTCTGGAGCTGTTACAGTGCCCAGCTGCTGCAAGAAATAAGTTTGAATGCTTCAGGGGCTGGGTCATGGCCAACATGAGCCCCACACCGAAGGAGGGTGGGGGTGTTTAATGCGAACTATGGGTCATCCAAGCGCCGCAAAAGGCCGCCATGCCCTGCATACCCCTTTTCTCTTTTCATATGCAGATGAGGGTTCCAGCCAACTTTGGCCCACTGCTTGGATGACATCACCATATGCAAATCCATCTGCTGCAGGCCTTCCCCCAGGAATGCTTGCACTAGTTGTTGCATTTGGTTTGTTGTTTGGGGGTGCTTCAGTATTAGGCAGCCTTCTGCCCTCCCATGTTCATCTGAAAATATGTGTTCTCCCTGCAGTTGTTGTCCCCAGATGAGAGTTCCCTTGTGCTGCCTCAGTTGAATCTCCTTTACTTGACAGAGATGTGCCTGAGCAGCGGCCCTCCCCAGCCCTATCCCAAAACATACTTATTTTGCATAGGAGATACCATGGTCATGAAGATTGTTCTCCTAGGGTGAGGTTCATTCATTGCATTCTGGGAATGCTGACCTCTGTGATTTCCCCAAATGTGGGAAACTCGACTGCATTATTTGTGGTAGTGGGGGACTGTGTTTGTGCTTTCCTCTGGTCAGCTCTGGTAAAAGTCAGATTTCTTTGTCTCAGATCTTCCTCTAGCCTTGTTCTTCTTTCGACATTTCCCTTGTGCTACCTCAGTTGGATCTCCTTCACTTGACAGGGGGGTGCCCGAGCAGCGACCCTCCCCAGCTCTAGCCCAACTCCTACTTACCTGCCAGGTGATATACTATGATCAGGAAGGTGCTTCTCCGAGGGCAAGGCTCACCCATTACACTCTGGGTGTGCTGATCCTGCGATTTCCCCAAATGTGGGAAACTTGACTGCATAATTTGTGTTTGACCTGGTCGGCTCTCGTATAATTCAGATCTCTTTGTCTCAGGTCTCTCTCCAGCCTAGTTTGCTGTCTGTTTCCACTTCTCTTTTCTTGAGCCGCTCCCTTCTATGCCCTTGCGCACTATCCTGACTTCTCCCGTCTGCTTACTTTGTGCCTTCCAACGCACAATGCGAACTACAGGTAGTGCTGCAGGGCCCACACCCTTTTACTTGCCTTACAGAGCAGCTCTGGAGCTGTTACAGTGCCCAGCTGCTGCAAGAAATCAGTTTGAATGCTTCAGGGGCTGGGGCATAGCCAACATGAGCCCCACACCGAAGGAGGGTGGAGGTGTTTAATGCGAACTAGGGGTCATCCAAGCGCCGCAAAAGGCCGCCATGCCCTGCACGCCCCTTTTCTCTTTTCATATGCACATGAGGGTTGAAGCCAACTTTGACCCACTGCTTGGATGACATCACCATATGCAAATCCATCTGCTGCAGGCCTTCCCCCAGGAATGCTTGCACTAGTTGTTGCATTTGGTTTGTTGTTTGGGGGTGCTTCAGTATTAGGCAGCCTTCTGCCCTCCCATGTTCATCTGAAAATATGTGTTCTCCCTGCAGTTGTTGTCCCCAGATGAGAGTTCCCTTGTGCTGCCTCAGTTGAATCTCCTTTACTTGACAGAGATGTGCCTGAGCAGCGGCCCTCCCCAGCCCTATCCCAAAACATACTTATTTTGCATAGGAGATACCATGGTCATGAAGATTGTTTTCCCAGGGTGAGGTTCATTTATTGCATTCTGGTATGCTGACCCCTATGATTTCCCCAAATGTGGGAAACTCGACTGCATTATTTGTGGTAGTGGGGGACTGTGTTTGTTCTTTCCTCTGGTCAGCTCTGGTAAAAGTCAGATTTATTTGTCTCAGATCTTCCTCTAGCCTTGTTCTTCTTTCGAGAGTTTCCTTGTGCTGCCTCAGTTGGATCTCCTTCACTTGACAGGGGGGTGCCCGAGCAGCGACCCTCCCCAGCTCTAGCCCAACTCCTACTTACCTGCCAGGTGAGATACTATGATCATGAAGGTGCTTCTCCCAGGGCAAGGCTCACCCATTGCACTCTGGGTGTGCTGCTCCTGCGATTTCCCCAAATGTGGGAAACTTGACTGCATAATTTGTGTTTCCCCTGGTCGGCTCTCGTATAATTCAGATCTCTTTGTCTCAGGTCTCTCTCCAGCCTAGTTTGCTGTCTGTTTCCACTTCTCTTTTCTTGAGCCGCTCCCTTCTATGCCCTTGCGCACTATCCTGACTTCTCCCGTATGCTTAATTTGTGCCTTCCAACGCACAATGCGAACTACAGGTAGTGCTGCAGGGCCCACACCCTTTTACTTGCCTTACAGAGCAGCTCTGGAGCTGTTACAGTGCCCAACTGCTGCAAGAAATCAGCTTGAATGCTTCAGGGGCTGGGGCATAGCCAACATGAGCCCCACACCGAAGGAGGGTGGAGGTGTTTAATGCGATAATCCTGTCTTCCAAGACCAGAATCTCACTCCATTGGTGGCTGCACAGTTCTCACCTCCTAGAGGGGCGATGGTTCGGGATCCAGGACTGGATCCTAGGGACCAAGGATGCAACCCTCCGAGGCTGGGAAGCAGTCACACAGGGGGAAAACATCCAAGGAAGATGGTCAAGTCAGGAAAGTTGTCTCCACATAAATGTTCTGGAGTTAAGGGCCATTTAATAACTGCAGACACAGTACGCACTGGGACGGGTGCCCAGCATCCTCTACGGACTAAGAGAAAAGGATTTACCGGTAGGTATTAAAATCCTATTTTCTCTAACGTCCTAGAGGATGCTGGGGACTCCGTAAGGACCATGTGGATAGACAGGCTCCGCAGGAGACATGGGTACTTTAAGAAAGACTTTAGTTCTGGGTGTACACTGGCTCCTCCCTCTATGCCCCTCCTCCAGACCTCAGTTTGATACTGTGCCCAGTGGAGACTGAGTGCTTTTCAGGAGCTCTCCTGAGCTTTCTGACAGAAAGTATTTTGTTAGGTTTTTAATTTTCAGGGAGCACTGCTGGCAACAGACTCCCTGCATCGAGGGACTGAGGGGAGAGAAGCAGCCCTACTCTCTGAGTTGCAAGGTCCTGCTTCTTAGGCTACTGGACACCATTTGCTCCAGAGGGATTGGTACACAGGATCTCACCCTCGCCGTCCGTCCCAGAGCCGCGCCTCCGTCCCCCTCGCAGAGCCGGAAGATAGAAGCCGGGTGAGTATGAGAAGAAAAGAGGACTTCAGAGGCGGTAGAAGATTTCATGATCTTCACTGAAGTAACGCACAGCACTGCAGCTGTGTGCCATTGCTCCCATACACCTCACATACTCCGGTCACTGTAAGGGTGCAGTGCGCAGGGGGGTGGGGGGTGGGCGCCCTGGGCAGCAATATAAACCTCTTTTTGGCATAAATATAACACATATACAGCTGGGCACTGTATATATGTATGAGCCCCCGCCAATTTTACAGTTTAAGCGGGACAGAAGCCCGCCGCCGAGGGTGCGGGGCTTCTCCCTCAGCACTCACCAGCGCCATTTTTTCTTCACAGCACCGCTGAGAGGAAGCTCCCCGGACTCTCCCCTGCTTATACCATGGTAGACAAGAGAGTTGAAAAGAGGGGGGGGGGGCACATAATTCAGCGCAAATTACATACAGCAGTACTACTGGGCAAACATTAAGTTACTGTGTTATTCCTGGGTTATATACCACTGGGGTGTGTGCTGGCATACTCTCTCTCTGTCTGTCTCTCCAAAGGGCGTTGTGGGGAAACTGTCTTCAGAAAAAGCATTCCCTGTGTGTGTGGTGTGTCGGTACATGTGTGTCGACATGTCTGAGGAAGAAGGCTATATTAGAGAGGAGCAGGAGCAAATGAATGTGGTGTCTCCGCCGACAGCTGATTGGATGGATATGTGGAATGTTTTAAATGCTAGTGTAAACTCATTGCACAAAAGATTAGACAAGGCTGAAGCTTTGGGACAGTCAGGGTCTCAACCCATGCCTGATCCTATGTTGCAGGGACTGTCAGGGTCTCATAAGCGCCCACTATCCCAGATTGTTGGCACAGATACCGACACGGATTCTGACTCCAGTGTCGATTACGATGATGCAAAGTTACAGCCAAAATTGGCAAAATCCATTTGATATATGATTATGGCAATAAAAGATGTTTTGCACATCACAGAGGAACCCCCTGTCCCTGACAAGAGGGTACATATGTACAAGGGAAAGAAGCCTGAGGTAACCTTTGAGGAGGTCACACGAGCTGAACGAGTTATGTGAAAAAGCTTGGGAATCTCCAGATAAAAGACTGCAGATTTCCAAAAGGATTCTTATGGCGTATCCTTTCCCATCAATGGATAGGTTACGATGGGAATCCTCCCCTAGGGTGGACAAAGCATTAACACGCTTATCCAAGAAGGTAGCCCTCCCGTCCCAGTATATGGCTACCCTCAAAGAGTCTGCTGACCGCAAACAGGAGATAACCCTGAAGTCCATTTATACACATTCAGGTACCTTACTCAGACCGGCAATTGCGTCGGCCTGGGTGTGTAGTGCTGTAGCGGCATGGACGGATACCTTATCTGAGGGGATGGATACCCTAGATAAGGATACTATTTTATTGACCCTGGGGCATATAAGAGATGCTGTCCTATATATGTGTGTGTATGCAAACTACAGGTGGTGCTGCAGGGCTCACACCCTTTTACTTGTCTTGTAGAGCAACTCTGGAGCTGTTACTGGGTCCAGCTGCTGCAAGAAATCAGCTTAAATGCTTCAGGGGCTGGGGCATGGCCAACATGAGCCCCACACTGATGGGGGATGGGGGTGTATAAAGCGATTTAGGGGTCATCCAAGCGCAACCCCACAAAGGCCGCCATGCCCTGCGTGACCCTTTTCTCTTTTCATATGCAGACGAGGGTTGCAGCCAACTATGCCCACTGCTTGGATGACATCACCATATGCAAATCCATCTGCTGCAGGCCTTCCCCCAGGAATGCTTGCACTAGTTGTTGCATTTGGTTTGTTGTTTGGGGGTGCTTCAGTATTAGGCAGCCTTCTGCCCTCCCACATTCGTCTGAAATTGTGTTCTCCCTGCAGTTGTTGTCCCCAGATGAGAGTTCCCTTGTGCTTCCTCTGTTGAATCTCCTTAACTTGACAGGGGTGTGCCAGAGCAGCCGCCCTCCACAGCCCTATCCCAACACATACTTATCTTGCATATGAGATCTCTTGATCATGAAGATAGTTCTCACAGGGTGAGGTTCATCCATTACATTTTAAAGTAGGAAGGTACAAATTACATATTCAAATTACATATATGTGCTGGATTCAAATGTTTCCCCCCCCTTCCTTTCTCAATTGTGCCCATCAGCAGCTATTCTTATGTTGCTGCCAATGGGTGTGACACATTCATTTCTTCTGTGGGGTACACTGGACTCCACAAGGATTCACATTGGGGTGTAGAGTAGGATCTTGATCTGAGGCACCAACAGGCTCAAAGCTTTTGACTGTTCCCAAGATGTTTAGTGCCCCCTCCTCTATAACCTCACTTCCATGAACAGGGAGCTCAGTTTGTAGTTGGTGCCTTCAGTAGCAGGCCACTTAACATGGGGCTGCCTCAGGCAGCCTATTCTTAGCTATTAATTTTGGCAAGAAAAGAAGAACTTTTTTTATAAGAATCTACAAGGGCTGCAGCAGGCTAGGTCTAATAGACCTCTTTACTGCAGCTCCATCACTCCCAGTGGCGCAGTATACTCCCGTGCCCCGGTTGCTGGGTCACTTGCAGCAGAGGCTCCGGTTTCTTCCTAAGGTCAGTCACACACACACACACCGCCCTCCGGGATCACGAGGCCGCTGATGGGGGCGGGCCGTGTGCGCACTGGCGTGGACACTGATTACTGGGCAGCCGCTCCACTAGCCACCAGGGACAGTTAAGGAGCACAGCTCTGGGGTTTTTTCTCCTATATTAACCCAATTTTGTACTACCCGCAGTGCATTGTGATAGATAATGGGGCCTGATTCAGGTTGGATTGCAATCCAACTGCAAAAACTGCTAAGAGCATACGCATCCGCCTGCATTTTCTGCGGCACCCCGCAGATAATGCGATCGCCTCTGCCTGTCAATCGGTGCAGGGGGGGGGGGAGGGGGGTCAACAACACTTCATTTCCAAGTCGGAGATGGAGCGGTGTGGGGGCACGGTTTCAAAATGGGGTCGGCAACGGAGAAACAGGAGGCGTGGTCAGAGCAGCTGCATGACATCACATGGGCCAGACTCTGCCAGTGGAGCCCCAGCGTCATGCGGTAGATTTTGTAGAGGCCGGGAGGACTTCTGTTCCTGGGAACTAGCTGTGTTGTGCAGCTTTATTCCTCTGCACCTACCTCTGGCAAGAAAGGACGCACCTCGCACTTTCTTGTTTCTTTGTGACCGAAAGGACTGCATTTGATAATGCGGAGCTTTCTTATGCTGTGAGGGAACATAAGGTAAAAAATTTGATTTTCCAGCTGTAGCTGTGCGTGTTAATGCTTTGTCCATCCTAGGGGAGGATTCCCATCGTAACCTGTCCGTTGATGGGAAAGGATACGCCATAAGAATCCTTTTGGAAATCTGCAGTCTTTTATCTGGAGATTCCCAAGCTTTTTCACATAACTCGTTCAGCTCGTGTGACCCCCTCAAAGGTTACCTCAGGCTTCTTTCCCTTGTACATATGTACACTCTTGTCAGGGACAGGGGGTTCCTCTGTGATGTGCAAAACATCTTTTATTGCCATAATCATATATCGAATGGATTTTGCCAATTTTGGCTGTAACTTTGCATCATCGTAATCGACACTGGAGTCAGAATCCGTGTCGGTATCTGTGTCAACAATCTGGGATAGTGGGCGCTTATGAGACCCTGACAGTCCCTGCAACATAGGATCAGGCATGGGTTGAGACCCTGACTGTCCCAAAGCTTCAGCCTTGTCTAATCTTTTGTGCAATGAGTTTACACTAGCATTTAAAACATTCCACATATCCATCCAATCAGGTGTCAGCGGAGACACCACATTCATTTGCTCCTGCTCCTCTCTATTATAGCCTTCTTCCTCAGACATGTCGACACACGTGTACCGACACACCACACACACAGGGAATGCTTTTTCTGAAGACAGTTTCCCCACAAGGCCCTTTGGAGAGACAGAGAGAGAGTATGCCAGCACACACCCCAGCGCTATATAACCCAGGAATAACACCGTAACTTAATGTTTGTCCAGTAGCGCTGCTGTATGTAATTTGCGCCGAATTATGTCCCCCCCCTCTCTTTTCAACCGTCTTCTCTACCGTGGTATAAGCAGGGGAGAGTCCGGGGAGCTTCCTCTCAGCGGTGCTGTGGAGAAAAAATGGCGCTGGTGAGTGCTGAGGGAGAAGCCCCGCCCCCTCGGCGGCGGGCTTCTGTCCCGCTTAAACTGTAAAATTGGCGGGGGCTCATACATATATACAGTGCCCAGCTGTATATATGTTATATTTTTGCCAAGAAGAGGTTTATATTGCTGCCCAGGGCGCCCCCCCTGCGCCCTGCACCATTACAGTGGCCGGATTATGTGAGGTGTATGGGAGCAATGGCGCACAGCTGCAGTGCTGTGCGTTACCTCAGTGAAGATCATGAACTCTGTGGAGCCCGTGTATCCCCATGGTCCTTACAGAGTCCCCAGCTTCCTCTAGGACGGTAAATCCTTTTCTCTTAGTCTGAAGAGGATGCTGGGCACCCGTCCCAGTGTGTACTGTGTCTGCAGTTATTAAATGGCCCTTAACTCCAGAACATTTATGTGGAGACAACTTTCCTGACTTGACCATCTTTCTTGGACGTTTTCCCCCTGTGTGACTGCTCCCCAGCCTCGGAGGGTTGCATCCGTGGTCCCTAGGATCCAGTCCTGGATCCCGAACCATCGCCCCTCTAGGAGGTGAGAACTGTGCAGCCACCAATGGAGTGAGATTCTGGTCTTGGAAGACAGGATTATCCTCCGATGCATGTGTAGGTGGGATCCGGACCACTTGTCCAACAGGTCCCACTGGAACACTCTGGCATGGAACCTGCCAAACTGAATGGCCTCGTAGGCCACAACCATCTTCCCCAGCAACCGAATGCATTGATGGATTAACACTCTTGCTGGTTTCAGAATGTGTTTGACCAGACTCTGGATCTCCATAGCCTTTCCACTGGAAGAAAACCTCTTCTGTGTCCAGTATGACTCCCAAAAACAACAACCGCGTCATTGGGACCAACTGCGGTTTTGGCAAGTTTAGGAGCCAACCATGTTGTTGAAGAACTGTCAGGGAGAGTGCAATGTTTTGCACCAACTGGTCCCTGGATCTCGCCTTTATCAGGAGATCATCCAAGTATGGGATAATTGTGACTCCTTGCTTGCGAAGGAGAACCATCATTTCCGCCATCATCCTGGTGAAAATCCTCGGAGCTGTGGACAGACCAAATGGCAACGTCTGAAATTGGTAATGACAATCCTGAATTGCAAACCTTAGGTAGCTTGATGCAGTGGCTAAATGGGAACATGTAAGTAGGCATCCTTTATGTCTACCAAAACCATGAAATCTCCTTCCTCCGGACTGGAGATCACTACCCTGAGAGATTCCATCTTGAAATTGAATTTCTTTAGGAAGAAATTGAGGGATTTCTGATTTAAGATTGGTCTGACTGAGCCGTCTGGCTTCGGGACCACGAAGAGGCTTGAATAAAAACCTTCTCCCTGCTGACTAAGGCCAATTTGAACAATCAGTGAGGGGGAACGTCTTGAAACCCCAGTTTGTACCCTTGGGACACTATTTGTAAAACCCACGAGTCCAGGTCCGAATGAATCCAGAACTGACTGAAGAGTTTTAGACGTGCCCCCACTGGTGTGGGCTCCTGCAAGAAAGCCCCAGCGTCATGCAGTGGATTTGTCAGAAGCAGAGGACAATCTCTGCTCCTGCGATCTTGAAGAGGCTATAGACCTCTTCTTTCCCCTTCCTCTACCTGCAAAGAAAAGGGAATCTTAACTTCTTGCATATCTATTGGGCCAAAATGACTGCGTTAGATAATGATGCGTCTTCATCCGTTGAGAGGGAACATAGGGCAAGAAGGTTGACTTACCAGCGGGAGCTGCCGAGATCAAATTAACTAGGCCGTCGCCAAACAAGGCTTCACCTTCATAGGGAAGAGACTCCCTTTCTTCTTGGAGTCAGCATCAGCATTCCCTTGGTGAATCCACAATGCCCTCCTATCCGAGACTGCCATGAAATTGGCCCGTGAACTCAATGTTTTTTTCCTGGGTCATATAGTGCTGGGGTGTGTGCTGGCATACTCTCTCTCTCTGTCTCTCCAAAGGGCCTTGTTGGGGAACTGTCCTCAGATAAGAGGATTCCCTGAGTGTATGGTGTGTCGGTACACGTGTGTCGACATGTCTGAGGTAGAAGGCTCTCCTAGAGAGGAGCAGGAGCAAATTAATGTGGTGTCTCCGTCGACAACGCCGACACCTGTCTGGATGGATATGTGGAATGTTTTAAGTGCTAATGTAAACTTATTGCACAAGAGATTAGACAAAGCAGAAGCTAGGGAACAGTCAGGGAGTCAACCCATGCCTGTCCCTATGTCGCAGGGACCTTCGGGGTCTCAAAAGCGCCCACTATCCCAAATAGTTGACACAGATACCGACACGGATTCTGACTCCAGTGTCGACTACGATGATGCAAAGTTACAGCCAAAATTGGCTAAATGTATTCGATATATGATTATTGCAATAAAAGATGTTTTGCACATCACAGAGGAACCCCCTGTCCCTGACACGAGGGTACACATGTATAAGGGAAAGAAACCTGAGATAACCTTTCCCCCCTCACATGAGTTGAACGAATTATGTGAAAAAGCTTGGGAATCTCCAGACAAAAAGCTGCAGATTCCCAAAAGGATTCTTATGGCGTATCCTTTCCTGCCAATGGACAGGATACGGTGGGAATCCTCCCCTAGGGTGGATAAATCATTGACACACTTATCCAAAAAGGTAGCGCTGCCATCCCAGGATACGGCTACCCTCAGGGACCCTGCTGACCGCAAGCAGGAGGTTACCCTAAAGTCCATTTACACACATTCTGGTACCTTACTCAGACCGGCAATTGCGTCGGCCGGGGTTGTAGTGCGGTAGCAGCATGAACAGATCCCTTATAAGCAGAGATTGAGACCCTAGATAAGGATGCTATGTTATTGACCATAGGGCATATAAAAGATGCTGTCCTATATATGAGAGATGCTCAAAGAGACATTAGTCTACTGGGTTCTAGAATAAACGCTATGTCGATTTCTGCTAGACGAGTCCTATGGACCCGGCAATGGACAGGTGATGCCGACTCAAAAAGGCATATGGAGGTTTTACCTTACAGGGGTGAGGAATTGTTTGGGGAAGGTCTCTCGGACCTAGTCTCCACAGCTACAGCTGGTAAATCAAATTTTTTGCCTTATATTCCCTCACAGCCTAAGACAGCACCACATTATCAAATGCAGTCCTTTCGATCACAGAGAAACAAGAAAGTACGAGGTGCGTCCTTTCTTGCCAGAGGTAAGGGCAGAGGGAAAAAGCTGCACAACACAGCTAGTTCCCAGGAACAGAAGTCCTCCCCGGCCTCTACAAAATCCACTGCATGACGCTGGTGCTCCGCTAAAGGAGTACGCCCCAGTGGGGGCACGTCTTCGAGTTTTCAGCCACATCTGGGTTCATTCGCAGGTGAATCCCTAGGCAATAGAAATTGTTTCTCAGGGTTACAAGCTGGAATTCGAAGAGGTGCCTCCTCGCCGGTTTTTCAAATCGGCCCTACCATCTTCTCCCCTGGAAAGGGAGATAGTGTTAAATGCAATTCACAAATTGTATCTTCAACAGGTGGCGGTCAAGGTTCCCCTGCTTCAACAAGGAAGGGGAAATTATTCGACCCTGTTTGTAGTCCCGAAACCGGACGGTTTGGTCAGACCCATATTAAATTTAAAATCCCTGAACCTATACTTGAAAAGGTTCAAGTTCAAGATGGAATCGCTAAGAGCGGTCATCGCCAGCCTAGAGGGGGGGGGGGATTTTATGGTATCTCTGGACATAAAGGAGGCATACCTTCATGTACCCATTATCCACCTCATCAGGCGTACCTAAGATTTGTGGTACAGTATTGTCATTACCAATTTCAGACGTTGCCGTTTGGTCTCTCCAGAATTTTCCCCGAGAATTTTCACCAAGGTAAGGGCGGAAATTATGGTGCTCCTGCAAAAGCAAGGTGTCACAATTATCCCGTACTTGAACGATCTCCTCATAAAAGCGAGATCAAGAGAGCAGTTGCTGAACAGCGTATAACTTTCACTGAAGGTGTTACAGCAACACAGCTGGATTCTCAATATCCCGAAGTCGCAGTTGGTTCCTACGACTCGTCTGACTTTGCTTGGGCATGATTCTGGATACGGACCAGAAAAAGGTTTATCTTCCGATAGAAAAGGCCCAGGAACTCATGACTCTGGTCAGGAACCTATTGAAACCAAAGGGTGTGGAGTGTAAGAGGGTGAGGGACTCACAAGCCCGAAGCTTTATTGAAAGACAGACACATATAAAGGGAGGATTAATAAATACAAAGATATCCTTTACTATAGAATGTAGTCCAATCAGGTCTTTCAACTCTTCCACAACTGAAAAACGGATAGTGTTCCCAAGCCTTCCATCCTGGAATATCTTCAGTCTCTCGCCAAAGAAGAAAACAATCCCTCCAGCAGACTCTTCAACCACGATACAAGATCACAGCCAAAAGGGCGAGAAGCAACTACACTTGCGTTTAACCAAAATGGCTAAAACTTAGTGGAGGAAAGTGCAGTGCACCAAAACATAAGCTGACACAATCATGGAGAATGCGCCAGCATATATGCTCTTCTAACAAGGGCCCTCATTCCGAGTTGTTCGCTCGGTAAAAATCTTCGCATCACAGCGATTTTAAGCTTAATGCGCATGCGCAATGTCTGCACTGCGACTGCGCCAAGTAAATTTGCTATGCAGTTAGGAATTTTACTCACGGCATTTTCATCGTTCTGGCGATCGTAATGTGATTGACAGGAAATGGGTGTTACTGGGCGGAAACAGGCCGTTTTATGGGCGTGTGGGAAAATACGCTACCGTTTCTGGAAAAAACGCAGGAGTGGCCGGAGAAACGGAGGAGTGTCTGGGCGAACGCTGGGTGTGTTTGTGACGTCAAACCAGGAACGACAAGCACTGAACTGATCGCAGATGCCGAGTAAGTCTGAAGCTACTCAGAAACTGCTACGAGGTGTGTAATCGCAATATTGCGAATACATCGTTCGCAATTTTAAGATGCTAAGATTCACTCCCAGTAGGCGGCGGCTTAGCATGAGCAAATCTGCTAAAATCCGCTTGCGAGCGAACAACTCGGAATGAGGGCCTATATTTTGCAAACCTGCTCTTGTTCCCTCCAGCTGCTCCATGTAGATTTGACGTCTGGCAAGGTGCATAACCCACTGACAAGCAGGCACACTCCTGCATGAGTTTTCACTCTCACTAGCTGGATGATACACATTCATTTGCATGTGCTCCACCTCCGACACACCGCCCACCCAACCACCCAGTCACCAGAGCCACCCACAAGCCAACTGGCTCCGTGATTTAATTTGCACAGTGCAGTCATCCAGGCAGCATGTCCTTCTCAATGGAATAATCTCTGGTTCCATGGAATCTTCCGCATTGGAATGCTGCGGAACAAAAATGATTTAAACATTCAGCTTGCTAGCATTCAATGTACCTGCGGCTTGGCTCTAGCACATGGGTCTTCATCCTGTGGCCCTCCAGCTGCTGTGAAACTACACATCCCAGCATGCCCTGCCATAGTTTTGCTATTAAGGTATGCTAAAACTGAGGCAGGGCATGCTGGGATATGTAGTTCCACAGCAGCTGGAGGGTCGCAGGTTGAAGACCCATGTTCTAGCATGCCTGTTCTATGATGCATGTTCCGTGATGTCACAATCAGCTTGGAATGGGGTGTCTAGCATGCATTTACTGACAGCCACTTGAGGGAGACACACATCAGGAGATGCAGCATATCGGAGGTCTTCGATGCCTTTCCAGCAAATGCACACCACCAGCTGCTGGTCTGGACACAAAGCAATGCCCACAATTGAAGGCTCAAAATGCCCAACTACAGGATTAATGTAAGTAGTGAATTTAGGAATGAATTTAGAAGTAGGAAATTAAGTTAGTTCACAAGTACATTCAAATTCAGATCTAAAGTCTAGGTAGGCTTCACGTCCTGGCAGCCCCCAGCATTTAAAAATGCCTTGATTAGAGTTAGGGAATTAAATGTAGATAAGAAGTAGACACAAAATAAGACTCCACAGAGCAATTATCAGGTGTCTTTATCAATTGTTGCATTTAAAAAATCAAGCAATTAGGGAACACAATGTTGTGACAATGTAACCCTATTTGCAAAATAGTACTAAATAAGTTTGTCGATGTAAGACATTTGCAAAGGCGCAAACAAAACACGCTGGAAAATGCAACTGAATCTGTTTTTGGAGGTTAGAATAGATGCAGGATCAAGTAGCTCAATGGGTAGGGTGTTTGATTAGAATTCAACAGGTTATAGGTTTGAATCCTGGGTATGGTAGTTTGAGATGTGTTATTTAATAAAGTATGTTTATATATTAGTCACACATGGCTTACTTGTATAAATGGCATGTCACCAGTTAGTGCTGACTGCTGATATGCCATTTGCACAAACACGCCATGTGTGACTGTATATGCATTTAAGGAGGGCAATACCACAAACCATTGAGTGTCAAGTATACTAGATATATCTTCATATCTCATGTGCTTTCTCTGAGACCAATCTTGTTATGCCCCTTCCCCACAAGGCATGCGCCTTTTGTCCATATTGCAAAAATGGGGAGGGGGGGGGGCATATAATTCTCTGTCACAGGGCACCAAAAAGTCTAATTATGGCTCTGGTATGCATTATGTAATCTGGCAGACCATCTCTCCAACACTGTCTGGTTGGAATAGAAATCCGGTTATCTATGTGAGCAAATGACCATCAACGATTTACTCTCAAACACTTGAAAATGGACAAAAATGGTCCCCTAAACAAATTGGTTCAATTTTGGGTTTAACCAATTTGTGTAATGACCATTTTTGACCACTTTTCTAGTGTTTGGGAGCAAATGGTTAATTGACATTTGCTCCTATACATTACCAGATTTTCATGCCATCCATCCAGACTGGATAGATAGCCTGACAGATAATTGTGTAGTGTACGCCCAGGATAACTGTCAGTTGTGCTTTCTTTTATGACGGCACATAAATGGGTGGGCAGATCCAGGGCAAGCACTGCCCACTCATGCATAGTTGTCAACTGATGTGAAGTTCCAGGGGGCAATCTCAGTTATACAGAAAAGTATCTGGAAATTGTCCCTAGTTTAAAAAAAAAAAAAAAAGAAATTGATCAACTCCATTTATTTAGTATGCTATCCCAGGTGATAGGATGCCGGCAGTCAGAACAACATACTTTATTAAATAACACATCTCAAACTACCATACCCAGGATTCAAACCTATAACCTGTTGAATTCTAATCAAACACCCTACCCATTGAGCTATTTGATCCTGCATAAAAATTGTGAACATTATATGAAGCTATTGGTACTTTGCAAAAAAAAAGTATCAGCATTACAATGCAGCAGATCCATGCAGTTTGCAGCCACACACTACATGTACCTGCTCAGCCACAATGCTGATTATTTCTTCACAAAGTACAAGGTGAGCTCCAAACAAAATTCTTTAGCTTAGAATTATACCTTTCTATGCCAAACCTAGAAGTCCCCCAGAGGGAGGCCTGCACCGTCATGCGGCAGGCTTGTCCGTTTTGGAAGCAGGCTGATGGGCAGCCCAGGCTTGCTTCAGTCTGGGCTTGGCAGGTCTGGAAGCATGAGCTTGCATTGGGTATGCCTGACCTTGGGTACGCTTTACCAGGAGGATGAAAGGGCCAAGGGAAAGTACTTTTAGCCTTCTGCGTGGTAGGAGTCATACGAGGTAGGCAAGCTGTTTTAGCAGTAGCCAGATCAGCTACAATCTTATTGAGGTCTTCTCCAAAGAGAGTGTCTCCCTTGAAAGGAAGCACCTCCAGGGTTTTCTTGGAATCCATATCCACCGACCAGGATCTCAACCAGCTGTATAAAGTATTACCTTGGAACTGGCTCTCCACTCCCCATTATCTGGTTATCATGGCTTCCTCCGCCAGTGTCCAGACTCGCTTGCTGAAGCTCGGCCACTTCTTCCTAGCAGCAGGCTCCTGGATCACTGGGCAGCAGAGGTGCTTGGGAGCCGGAAGGGGGCGGAGCAATCAGGCAGGCAGTTGCAGTGCTGCCCAGCTATCTGTGGTGTGAGAAGAAGCAGGGGCACCCCACCGCTGGCAGTGCTGCAGCTAGAGGCTGCTGGGCTGGGTCTTGAAAAAGGTGGAAAGAAGGGTGTTACGGAATGGAATGTACAAACTGCGAGTCCCTGCTGGTAGCGCCTTTGTCTATTTAGTAGGAAGGGCACGTAACAGCCGGGGGGCAATGGGGGAAGCCCCTTTAGGGCTGGAGCCCGGCGGCAACTGACTCCGTTGTCTCTGGCAGTTCCACCCCTGCACTAGAGGAATGGTCAAGAACATGGCAACATTTAATGCCAAAAAATGCAAAATCATACACGTCTCAAAAATGCAAAGGCTAACTATAAGATTAAGGGCATTATAATGGCAAGAGGAAAGCTATCTAAGTATTACTATTTCAGGTGAGCAATGTATCAAAGCAATAGGAAAGGCAAGTCAGATGCTTGTTTGCATAGGTTAAAGAACCAGTAGCAGAAAAAAGTAATACAGGTTGAGTATCCCATATCCAAATATTCCGAAATACGGAATATTCCGAAATACGGACTTTTTTGAGTGAGACTTTGTTTTTTGATGGCTCAGTGTACACAAACTTTGTTTAATACTCAAAGTTATTAAAAATATTGTATTAAATGAACTTCAGACTGTGTGTATAAGGTGTATATGACACATAAATGAATTCTGTGAATGTACACACACTTTGTTTAATGCACAAAGTTATAAAAAATATTGGCTAAAATGACCTTCAGGCTGTGTGTATAAGGTGTATATGAAACATAAATGCATTCTGTGCTTAGATTTAGGTCCCATCACCATAATATCTCGTTATGGTATGCAATTATTCCAAAATACAGAAAAATCCGATATCCAAAATTCCTCTGGTCCCAAGCATTTTGGATAAGGGATACTCAACCTGTAATGCCACTGTATAGGTCCTTGGTACAGCCACATTTAGAATCCTGTGTTCAGTTCCAGAAGCCATATCTCCAGAAGGCTGTAATTACATTAGGGCAACTAAAATGGTGCATGGCCTACATCACAAAACTTACCTGGAAATACTAAAAGATATTGATGTGTATAGTTTGGAGAAGGGAAGAGGGAACATACAGTAATAGAAACATTTAAATATATAGGGAGGAATGTAATAGGGTGTGAAAATCAGAAAGTGAGAGATTTTGTGTTTTTTTCCTGTTGTTTTTTTGTTTTTGTTTGATTGTTTGTTTTTTAAAGTGGCAATCCTTTACATGGCAAAACCAGGTTGATTTTTGCCATGTAAAGGATTGCCACCATGGGCATGTGTAGAAGGGGCACTGCTACTGTTGGCATTATGTGTGTAAGCTGCACTGATATGGTGGTTATGTGTATAAAGGGCACTGCGACTGTGGGTATTATTATTATTATTATTATTATTACATGCGGTGTAATGACAATAAGATAGTGCTACTGTGTGGCGTATTTTGATTTGGGGTGCTATTGTGTGGCCATGCCCCTTCCTTGTGATACCACACCTTCTTTTTTTAAGGCGCCTTTATTAAGTATTGGAGAGAGGGCTTAAATTAATAGTTTGCAGGGAGGCGCCAAACACCCTAGCACCGGCCCTTTGGTAGGGGACAGGATTTGCTTCTGCTTGTGCACATATGTTATGATTGCCAGCCAACAGCACTGGTTTTGCCTATAACACTAACTATAAATATTTTGAATTGGTCCTGGACCACCAATCCAAGGCACCCCTGCAAGTGTCCTGAGGCACCCCAGGGTGCAGTTTGAGAACAACTGGTCTAGTGAGTACCCAGGATAATTATTGTAGCTGGTCTGCGGGTAACAGCTCTCAGATCCACTTCTAGAAAAAATGCAACAATGTAATTTGAGTGACAAACTGCAGAGATGAACCCTTTCTGTGACTGCTGCACAGGGATCACACAAACTCTATTCATAGGGCTGACTTCACTTAGGGGAGATGTTCTCGCCCGTATATACCGCACTTACGGTACCATTGGATTTACAGATATTTTCTTGCAATACACTATGGGGGTCATTCTGAGTTGATTGTTTGCTAGCAGTTTTTAGCAGCCTTAAAACGGTGGAGTTAACATATCTCACGTGGAAGGTGGTCATGTTATTAGCCTTGGCTTCGGCTAGGCGAGTGTCGGAATTAGCGGCTTTGTCACATAAAAGCCCATATTTGGTGTTCCATGTGGATAGAGCGGAATTGCGGACCCGTCCTCAATTCCTACCAAAAGTGGTCTCATCTTTTCATATGAACCAACCTATTGTGGTGCCTTTGGCTACGTGTGACTTGGAGGATTCCGAGTTACTTGATGTGGTCAGGGCTTTGAAAATTTACGTGGCCAGGACGGCTAGAGTCAGGAAAACTGAAGCGCTGTTTGTCCTGTATGCAACCAACAAGATTGGTGCCCCTGCTTCAAAGCAGGCTATTGCTCGCTGGATTTGTAACACGATTCAGCAAGCGCATTCTATGGCTGGATTGCAGTTACAGAAATCGGTCTAGGCCCATTCCACGAGGAAAGTGGGCTCTTCTTGGGCGGCTGCCCGAGGGGTCTCGGCACTACAGCTGTGTCGAGCTGCTACTTGGCCAGGTTCAAACACCTTTTCAAAATACTATAAGTTTGATACCCTGGCTGAGGAGGAACTCATGTTTGCTCAATCGGTGCTGCAGAGTCATCCGCACTCTCCCGCCCGTTTTGGAGCTTTGGTATAATCCCCATGGTCCTTACGGAGTCCCCAGCATCCTCTAGGACGTTAGAGAAAATAAGATTTTAAACCTACCGGTAAATCTTTTTCTCGTAGTCCGTAGAGGATGCTGGGCGCCCGTCCCAAGTGCGGACTACTTCTGCAATACTTGTATATAGTTATTGCTTCAATAAGGGTTATGTTATAGTTGCATCGGTCCTGCACTGATGCTACAGTATGTTGTTTTTTCGTACTCATAACTGGGTAGTTTATCACAAGTTATACGGTGTGATTGGTGTGGCTGGTATGAATCTTGCCCTGGATTAACAAAATCCTTTCCTCATACTGTCAGTCTCCTCTGGGCACAGTTACTCTAACTGTGGCATAGAGGGGCATAGAGGGAGGAGCCAGTGCACACCCAGAACTAAAGTCTTTCTTAAAGTGCCCATGTCTCCTGCGGAGCCCGTCTATCCCCATGGTCCTTACGGAGTCCCCAGCATCCTCTACGGACTACGAGAAAAAGATTTACCGGTAGGTTTAAAATCTTATTTTCTACTTTATTCTTTTCTATCCTAGTTTATTACGACCAACTCTCATCCAAGGAGTTTGATATTCTACTACCTGCATGCAATTTAAATTGCTTAAATTGTTTATATGGTTGATTTGTCCTTCACAATCCATAATCTGCAAGTTGGATGTACTTGTGTCATTGAAAATCTTATAATAAAAATGTTTATATATTGAAAAAAAAAGTTATAAGACATATGCATTCAATATTTGAAGAAACAAAATAAAATAAAGCTATGTATTGGGTTTCACTAACAAGCACATTGGAAGACTTGACTACTGTTAAAAGACATGCATTACATGGTATAGAGCCACAAACCACAATGTAGTAAAATAAAAACAAACTTACATGTGTATCAAACCTATGTGAGGCTTACATTGATAGTGCAAGATCAACACTCTATCAACTGTGCAAACTAGACTGCACATAAATGCCATAAAATTTATCTGAGAATTTAGTAAATAAGGCCCGTTGCTGTCCGGGTCACACAGCCGTCACGGCCCGCCCCCATACGGTCCGGTCATGTCTGCGTTGTCCTGACTGTGCCCCCAAAATGGCGGCACAACGCCGCTGGCCCGACTCCTCCTGCCCAGTGACCGCCTCTGCCTGTCAATCAGACAGAGGCGCTCACTGGGCAGAGATGCTGATCGCATCTCTGGCATGTGCCGGTGCACTGTGGCACCAGCACACACGCACTTCAGACCTGATCTCCTGTTGTGTGAATATGCACAGCAGGGATCAGGTCTTAATTAGGCCCTATATACAGCTGTCAGTAAAGCAGGGATGTGCTGCTGCCAGTGAGGCAGGGATGTTCTGCTGTCAGTGAAGCAGTGATGTGCTGCTGTCAGTGAAGCAGTGATGTGCTGCTGTCAGCGAGGCAGTGATGTGCTGCTGTCAGCGAGGCAGGGATGTGCTGCTATAAGTGAGGCAGGGATGTGCTGCCGTCAATGAGGCAGGGATGTGCTGCCGTCAATGTTGCAGGGATGTGTTGCTGTCAACGTTGCAGGGATGTGCTGCTGTCAGTGAAGCAGGAATGTGCTGCTGCAGTGAGGCAGAGATATGCTGCCCACTATCTCCCTATCACCCCTGCCTGAGTCACACACTTTCCCTGTCACCCCTGCCTCAGTTACCCACTATCTCCCAGTCACCGCTGCCTCAGTCAACCACTATACCTGCGACCCCTGCCTCAGTCACCCACTATCCCTGTCACCCCTGCCTCAGTCACCCACTGTCACCCTATCACCCCTGCTTCAGTCACCCACTATCCCTGTCAACCCTGCCTCAGTCTCTTAATGTCCCTGTCACCCCTGCCACAGTCATCCACTATCTCCCTATCATCCCTGCCTTATTCATTTATTATCCCTGTCACCCACTTTCTTCCCATACTTACCCAACCCCTTCCTATCACCCCTCCCTCAGTAACCCACTATCTCCCTGTCACCCCTGCCTCAGTCACCCACTATCACTGTCACCCCTGCATCAGTCACCCACTATCTCCCAGTCACCCCGGCTTCAGTCACCCACTATCTCCCACTCATACATGCTTCAGTCACCCACTATCTCCCAGTCATCCCTGCCTCAGTCACCTACTGACACCAGTGCAGATATTTCTGCTGCAGCCTCTCCACTCTCCAGCGTGAACGTCCTGACGACTGAGGAAATCCGCTTTCCAGTTGAGGACTCCGGGAATGAACACTGCCGATATTGCTGGCAGATGACGTTCTACCCAACTGAGGATTTTTTTATACTTCCAGCTTTGCCATGCAGTTTCGAGTGCCGACTTGATGATTTGTGTACACTACCGTGGTGGCGTTGTCCGATTGTACTTGAACAGGCCTGTTCTGTACTAGAGGCAGGGCCAGTATCAATGAATTGAACACTGCCCGCAATTCCCGAATGTTTATCGGGAGGAGAGATTCCTCCCTGGTCCACCGATGGTGAAGGGTCGTCATCACGGCCATGACCTTGGTGAATTTCCGAGGTGCCGTGGCCAAACCAGAAGGCAGGACCTGAAATCCAAAAACTAACCAGGCACAACACTGCTTAGCTTCCAACATCAGATGAGATTGGACATATCCAGTGTGATGCGGCTGTAGATGATTTTTGCTGTTTCTAACTTCTACATCAATGAATAAGTTTCAAAATAGAATGCATCAAGAGAACGGTGTTGGTAGTATAAAACTACCTACAGCACCTGGTATTCCCAGGTGGTCTCACATCCAAGAACAAACCAGGCCTAAGATCAGGTGATATTGGGCATATACAGTGTGGTGTGGCTGTAGATGAACTTAGTGGTTTCTGTTAGAGTTCTTCTACTTCTAACTACTAGTACATAAATGAATAAGCGGCCGATTTATTAAACCTGGTGGAATGATAAAGTACCAGCCAATCAGCTCCTAATTGCCATGTCACAGGCTGGGTTTGAAAAATGACAGTTAGGAGCTGACTGGCTGGTACTTTATCACCTTGCACTTTATCAGTTCACCAGGCTTAATAGATCTGCCCCAATGTTTCAAAATGGAATGCATCAAGAGAACGGTGTTGGTATTGTAAAAATACACACAGCTCCTGGTATTTCCTGGTGGTCTCCCATCCAAGTACTAAAACCAGGACCAACACTGCTCAGCTTCCATGATCAGGAGAGATTGGGCAAATCCAGTGTGCTGTGGCTGTAGATGAGCTGGTGGTTTCTGCTAGAGCTTTTCTACTTCTAACTTCTGGTACATAAAAGAATACGTGTAAAAATTAAATGTACCAAGAAAAGGGTGTTGGTAGTTTAAAAACACCTAAAGAATCTGATAATACATGGATGGGAGACTGCTTGGTAGTAACAAAGTCCAATACTGCTTTGCTTCAAAGATCAAATGAGATTGGGCATATCCAGTGTGGTGTGGCTTTAGATAAGCTTTGTGGTTTCTGTTAGAGCTCTTCTACTTCTAACTACTGGTACATTAATGAATATGTATAAGGTTGTAGTTTATCCAATATGCCTTTACTACCTTACCCCCCCCCCTCCCCTCCCCTCCTTATAGCTTCCTTTGTTCTCTCCTCCTCGTGTATGCGTTATTTGTTTTCTCATACGTCCTAGAGGATGCAGGGATCACATTAAGAACCATGGGGTATAGACGGGATCCGCAGGAGACATGGGCACTTTAAGACTTTCAAAGGGTGTGAACTGTCTCCTCCCTCTATACCCCTCCTCCAGACTCCAGTTTTAGAATTGTGCCCAGTGAGACTGGATGCACTACAGGGGAGCTCTACTGAGTTTCTCTGAAAAGACTTATGTTAGTTTTTCTTATTTTCAGGGAGGCTGCTGGCAACAGTCTCCCTGCTTCGTGGGACTTAGGGGAGAGAAGTATGACCAACTTCTAGTGAGTTCAATGGCTCTACTTCTGGCTGACAGGACACCATTAGCTCCTGAGGGTGCTGATCGCTGGGTACGCCTAGATGCCCACTCCCGTAGCCTGCCGTCACCCCCTTACAGAGCCAGAAGTCAGAAGACAGGCGAGTAGCAGAAGAACAGATGGCATTCTGAGGTACCACGCAGCGAGCGGAATGCTGTGCGCCATGCTCCCACACAAACACAGGCACTGCAGGGTGCAGGGCGTGGGGGGAGGGCACCCTGGGCAGCATAAATTCCTCACAAAAGGCTGGCAAAAGTGGACATTAGTGCCTGGGCACTGTCCTTACCCCACCAGCGTAATTAATTATTTGTTTCTGAGCGGGACAGAAGCGTGCCATTACAGCGGCGGGGCTTCTTCCTCACCTCACCAGCACATCTAAAGAGCGTTACAAGTCTATCACTATAGAGTTTATTATTTCCCAGACTGTGTACTTTTGACGCTGGGTTGTGAGCTGAAAAATCCCATCTGTCCCTCTGACATATTTATTGTAGGTCTATCCCCCATAAGCCGATGTGTCTGTGGGTACTTGGTACATGTGTGTCAACATGTCGGTGGCTGAATGTTTTTCCCAAGAGGAAACTATATTAGGAATGCAGACATATGATGGTGGCCCTGTTGGCACCACCAATAACTGACTGGGTGAAAGTTTCAGTAATATCAGAGTGAGGTTGGATAAATCTGTGTCCCAGACACAGACGTAGAGAAAAGATGTGATGTTCATGGCTATGCTTCTTTTCCCTCAGGCCCCGCAAAAATGTTATTTTGCCCAGTTACTACACACTGATACTGACTCGGATACTGATTCCTATGTCGACCATAATATTTCCTGATTAGATCCAATATTGGCAAGGAGCATTCAGTACATGATTGTGGATATTAAGGACATATTAACATCACTGAGGACCCTGCTGTTCCTGACAAAGGGGTCTATTTGTATGTATATATAGATATATAATGAAAGCTGATGTAACGTTCCTTCATCTCTGTTTGAGAAAGTCTGGGCCAGCTCGACAAGATGGTTTCAAATCCCCAAAAGGTTTCCGGTTGTTTATTTATTTCCTGCCGCGGACAGAATAAAGTGGGAGTCACCCCCTGTTCTGCACGGGGCCCTGTCACAAATCCAGCGGATCGTATGCAGGAAGCTACATTATTTCTAGTTATGTAACCACGGGTACATTACTTAGACCTGCCATTACATGCGCATGGGTGAGTAGTAGTATTCAAGAATTGGTCGAATACCTTGTCATCCGATATAGATATCCTGGAGACATGGGATGCTCCTTACGTTGGATCATATCAAGGACACTGCAGCATACTTACGGCTGCAAGGGATATAGGACTCTTGAGTTCACGGGCCAATTTCATGGCAGTCTCGGATAGGAGGGCATTGTGGATTCACCAAGGGAATGCTGATGCTGACTCCAAGAAGAAAGGGAGTCTCTTCCCTATGAAGGTGAAGCCTTGTTTGGCGACGGCCTAGTTAATTTGATCTCGGCAGCTCCCGCTGGTAAGTCAACCTTCTTGCCCTATGTTCCCTCTCAACGGATGAAGACGCATCATTATCTAACGCAGTCATTTTGGCCCAATAGATATGCATGAAGTTAAGATTCCCATTTCTTTGCAGGTAGAGGAAGGAGAAGAGGGAAGAGGTCTGTAGCCTCTTCAAGATCGCAGGAGCAGAGATCGTCCTCTGCTTCTGCCAAATCCACTGCATGACGCTGGGGCTCTCTTGCAGGAGCCCACACCAGTGGGGGCACGTCTAAAACACTTCAGTCAGTACTGGATTAATTTGGACCTGGACTCGTGGGTTTTACAAATAGTGTCCCAAGGGTACAAACTGGGGTTTCAAGACGTTCCCCCTCACCGATTGTTCAAATCGGCATTAGTCAGCAGGGAGAAGGCTTTTATTCAAGCCTCTTCGTGGTCCCGAAGCCGGACGGCTCAGTCAGACCAATCTGAAATCTGAAATCCCTCAATTTCTACCTAAAGAAATTCAATTTCAAGATGGAATCTCTCAGGGTAGGGATCTCCGGTCCGGAGGAAGGAGATTTCATGTTTTTGGTAGACATAAGGATGCCTACTTACATGTTCCCGTTTAGCCACTGCATCAAGCTACCTGAGGTTTGCAATTCAGGATTGTCATTACCAATTTCAGACATTGCCGTTTGGTCTGTCCACGGCTCCGAGGATTTTCACCAGGGTGATGGCGGAAATGATGGTTCTCCTTCGCAAGCAAGGAGTCACAATTATCCCGTACTTGGATGATCTCTAGATAAAGGCGAGATCCAGGGACCAGTTGTTGCAAAACATTGCACTCTCCCTGACAGTTCTTCAACAACATGGTTGGCTCCTAAACTTGCCAAAATCACAGTTGGTCCCAATGACGCGGTTGTTGTTTTTGGGAGTGATACTGGACACAGAAGAGGTTTTCTTCCAGTGGAAAGGCTATGGAGATCCAGAGTCTGGTCAAACAAATTCTGAAACCAGCAAGAGTGTTAATCCATCAATGCATTCGGTTGCTGGGGAAGATGGTTGCGGCCTACGAGGCCATTCAGTTTGGCAGGTTCCATGCTAGAGTGTTCCAGTGGGACCTGTTGGACAAGTGGTCCGGATCCCACCTACACATGCACCGGAGGATAATCCTGTCTTCCAAGACCAGAATATCACTCCATTGGCGGCTGCACAGTTCTCACCTCCTAGAGGGGCGATGGTTCGGGATCCAGGACTGGATCCTAGGGACCACGGATGCAACCCTCCGAGGCTGGGAAGCAGTCACACAGGGTGAAAACATCCAAGGAAGATGGTCAAGTCGGGAAAGTTGTCTCCACATAAATGTTCTGGAGTTAAGGGCCATTTAATAACTGCAGACACAGTACGCACTGGGACGGGTGCCCAGCATCCTCTACGGACTAAGAGAAAAGGATTTACCGGTAGGTATTAAAATCCTATTTTCTCTAACGTCCTAGAGGATGCTGGGGACTCCGTAAGGACCATGGGGATAGACGGGCTCCGCAGGAGACATGGGCACTTTAAGAAAGACTTTAGTTCTGGGTGTGCAGTGGCTCCTCCCTCTATGCCCCTCCTCCATACCTCAGTTTGATACTGTGCCCAGTGGAAACTGGGTGCTTTTCAGGAGCTCTCCTGAGCTTTCTGACAGAAAGTATTTTGTTAGGTTTTTAATTTTCAGGGAGCACTGCTGGCAACAGACTCCCTGCATCGAGGGACTGAGGGGAGAGAAGCAGCCCTACTCTCTGAGTTGCAAGGCCCTGCTTCTTAGGCTACTGGACACCATTAGCTCCAGAGGGATTGGTACACAGGATCTCACCCTCGCCGTCCGTCCCAGAGCCGCGCCGCCGTCCCCCTCGCAGAGCCGGAAGATAGAAGCCGGGTGAGTATGAGAAGAAAAGAAAGACTTCTGCGGCGGAAGAAGACTTCATGATCTTCACTGAAGTAACGCACAGCACTGCAGCTGTGCGCCATTGCTCCCATACACCTCACATACTCTGGTCACTGTAAGGGTGCAGGGCGCAGGGGGGGCGCCCTGGGCAGCAATATAGACCTCTTTTTGCCAAAAATATAACACATATACAGCTGGGCACTGTATATATATATGAGCCCCCGACAATTTTACAGTTTAAGCGGGACAGAAGCCCGCAGCTGAGGGGGCGGGGCTTCTCCCTCATCACTCACCAGCGCCATTTTTTCTCCACAGCACCGCTGAGGAAGCTCCCCAGACTCTCCCCTGCTGAAACCACGGTAGACAAGAGGGTTGAAAAGAGGGGGGGGGGCACATAATTCGGCGCAAATTACATACAGCAGCACTACTGGGCAAACATTAAGTTACTGTGTTATTCCTGGGTTATATAGCGCTTGGGTGTGTGCTGGCATACTCTCTCTCTCTGTCTCTCCAAAGGGCCTTGTGGGGAAACTGTCTTCAGAAAAAGCATTCCCTGTGTGTGTGGTGTGTCGGTACACGTGTGTCGACATGTCTGAGGAAGAAGGCTATATTAGAGAGGAGCGGGAGCAAATTAATGTGGTGTCTCCGCCGACAGCTGATTGGATGGATATGTGGAATGTTTTAAATGCTAGTGTAAACTCATTGCACAAAAGATTAGACAAGGCTGAAGCTTCGGGACAGTCAGGGTCTCAACCCATGCCTGATCCTATGTCGCAGGGACTGTCAGGGTCTCATAAGCGCCCACTATCCCAGATTGTTGACACAGATACTGACACGGATTCTGACTCCAGTGTCGATTACGATGATGCAAAGTTACAGCCAAAATTGGCAAAATCCATTCGATATAGGATTATGGCAATAAAAGATGTTTTGCACATCACAGAGGAACCCCCTGTCCCTGACAAGAGGGTACATAAGTACAAGGGAAAGAAGCCTGAGGTAACCTTTCCCCCCTCACACGAGCTGAACGAGTTATGTGAAAAAGCTTGGGAATCTCCAGATAAAAGACTGCAGATTTCCAAAAGGATTCTTATGGCGTATCCTTTCCCATCAATGGATAGGTTAAGATGGGAATCCTCCCCTAGGGTGGACAAAGCATTAACACGCTTATCTAAGAAGGTAGCCCTCCCGTCCCAGGATACGGCTACCCTCAAAGAGTCTGCTGACCGCAAACAGGAGATAACCCTGAAGTCAATTTATACACATTCGGGTACCTTACTCAGACCGGCAATTGCGTCGGCCTGGGTGTGTAGTGCTGTAGCAGCATGGACGGATACCTTATCTGAGGGGATGGATACCCTAGATAAGGATACTATTTTATTGACCCTGGGGCATATAAGAGATGCTGTCCTATATATGTGTGTATGCAAAGTACAGGTGGTGCTGCAGGGCTCACACCCTTTTACTTGTCTTGTAGAGCAACTCTGGAGCTGTTACTGGATCCATCTGCTGCAGGCCTTCCCCCAGGAATGCTTGCACTAGTTGTTGCATTTGGTTTGTTGTTTGGGGGTGCTTCAGTATTAGGCAGCCTTCTGCCCTCCCACATTCATCTGAAAATGTGTTCTCCCTGCAGTTGTTGTCCCCAGATGAGAGTTCCCTTGTGCTTCCTCAGTTGAATCTCCTTAACTTGACGGGGGTGTGCCCGAGCAGCCGCCCTCCACAGCCCTATCCCAACACATACTTATCTTGCATATGAGATCTCTTGATCATGAAGATAGTTCTCACAGGGTGAGGTTCATCCATTACATTTTAAAGTAGGAAGGTACAAATTACATATTCGAATTACATATATGTTCTGGATTCAAATGTTTTCCCCCCTTCCTTTCTCAATTGTGCCCATCAGCAGCTATTCTAATGTTGCTGCCAATGGTTGTGACACATTTTTTTCTTCTGTGGGGTACACTGGACTCCACAAGGATTCACATTGGGGTGTAGAGTAGTACCTTGATCTGAGGCACCAACAAGCTCAAAGCTTTTGACTGTTCCCAAGATACTCAGCGCCCCCTCCTCTATAACCTCGCTTCCATGAACAGGGAGCTCAGTTTGTAGTTGGTGCCTTCAGTAGCAGGCCACTTAACAGGGGGCTGCCTCAGGCATCCTATTCTTAGCTATTAATTTTGACAAGAAAAGAAGAACTTTTTAATAAGAATCTACAAGGGCTGCAGCAGGCTAGGTCTAATAGACATATTTACTGCAGCTCCATCACTCCCAGCGGCGCAGTATACTCCCGTGCCCCGGTTGCTGGGTCACTGCAGCGGAGGCTCCGGTTTCTTCCTAAGGTCAGTCACACACACACCGCCCTCCGGGATCACGAGGCCGCTGATGAAAGGGTGGTAAGGGGCTTCTGTGCACACACTATACCGTGATCCAGCGTGGCTGTAGGGGGCGGGCATTGTGCGCACTGGCGTGGACACTGATTACTGGGCAGCTGCTCCACTAGCCACCAGGGACAGTTAAGGAGCACAGCTCTGGGGGTTTTTCTCCTATATTAACCCCATTTTGTACTACCCGCAGTGCATTGTGATAGGTAATAGGGCCTGATTCAGGTTGGATTGCAATCGCAATAAGCAATCCAACTGCAAAAATTGCTAAGAGCATACGCATCCGCCTGCATTTTCTGCGGCACCCCGCAGATAATTCGATCGCCTCTGCCTGTCAATCGGTGCAGGGGGGGGGGGGAGGGGGGTCAACAACACTCCATTTCCAAGTCGGAGATGGAGCAGTGCGGGGGCAGGGTTTCAATATTGGGTCGGCAACGGAGAAACAGGAGGCGTGGTTAGAGCGGCTGCATGACATCACATGAGCCGGACTCCGCCAGTGGAGCCCCAGCGTCATGCAGTATATTTTGTAGATGCCAGGGAGGACTTCTGTTCCTGGAAGCTAGCTGTGTTGTGCAGCTTTTTTCCTCTGCCCCTACCTCTGGCAAGAAAGGACGCACCTCGCACTTTCCTTCGGTGTGGGGCTCATGTTGGCTATGCCCCAGCCCCTGAAGCATTCAAGCTGATTTCTTGCAGCAGCTGGGCACTGTAACAGCTCCAAAGCTGCTCTGTAAGGCAAGTAAAAGGGTGTGGGCCCTGCAGCACTACCTGTAGTTCGCATTGTGCATTGGAAGGCACAAAGTAAGCAGACGGGAGAAGTCAGGATAGTGCGCAAAGGCATAGAAGGGAGCGGCTCAAGAAAAGAGAAGTGGAAACAGACAGCAAACTAGGCTGGAGAGAGACCTGAGACAAAGAAATCTGAATTATACGAGAGCCGACCAGAGGAAACACACATTATGCAGTCAAGTGTCCCACATTTGGGGAAATCGCAGGAGCAGCACACCCAGAGTGCAATGGGTGAGATTTGCCCTGGGAGAAGCACCTTCCTGATCATAGTATCTCACCTGGCAGGTAAGTAGGAGTTAGGCTAGAGCTGGGGAGGGTCGCTGCTCGGGCACCCCCCTGTCAAGTGAAGGAGATCCAACTGAGGCAGCACAAGGGAACTCTCGAAAGAAGAACAAGGCTAGAGGAAGATCTGAGACAAAGAAATCTGACTTTTAACAGAGCTGACCAGAGGAAAGCACAAACACAGTCCCCCACTACCACAAATAATGCAGTTGAGTTTCCCACATTTGGGGAAATCACAGGGGTCAGCATACCCAGAATGCAATGAATGAACCTCACCCTGGGAGAACAATCTTCATGACCATGGTATCTCCTATGCAAAATAAGTATGATTTGGGATAGGGCTGGGGAGGGCCGCTGCTCAGGCATATCTCTGTCAAGTAAAGGAGATTCAACTGAGGCAGCACAAGGGAACTCTCATCTGGGGACAACAACTGCAGGGAGAACACATATATTCAAATGAACATGGGAGGGCAGAAGGCTGCCTAATACTGAAGCACCCCCAAACAACAAACCAAATGCAACAACTAGTACAAGCATTCCTGGGGGAAGGTCTACAGAAGACGGATTTGCATAGTGATGTCATCCAAGCAGTGGGCCAAAGTTGGCTGGAACCCTCATCTGCATATGAAAAGAGAAAAGGGGTATGCAGGGCATGGCGGCCTTTTGCGGCACTTGGATGGCCCCTTAAGCATTCAAGCTGATTTCTTGCAGCAGCTGGGCACTGTAACAGCTCCAGAGCTGCTCTGTTAGGCAAGTAAAAGGGTGTGGGCCCTGCAGCACTACCTGTAGTTCGCATTGTGCATTGGAAGGCACAAAGTAAGCAGACTGGAGAAGTCAGGATAGTGCGCAAGGGCATAGAAGGGAGCGGCTCAAGAAAAGAGAAGTGGAAACAGACAGCAAACTAGGCTGGAGAGAGACCTGAGACAAAGAGATCTGAATTATACGAGAGCCGACCAGGGGAAACACAAATTATGCAGTCAAGTTTCCCATATTTGGGGAAATCACAGGGGCAGCACACCCAGAGTGCAATGGGTGAGCCTTGCCCTGGGATAAGCACCTACATGATCATAGTATCTCACCTGGCAGGTAAGTAGGAGTTGGGCTAGAGCTGGGGAGGGTCGCTGCTCGGGCACCCCCCTGTCAAGTGAAGGAGATCCAACTGAGGTAGCACAAGGGAACTCTCGAAAGAGGAACAAGGCTAGAGGATAATCTGAGACAAAGAAATCTGACTTTTACCAGAGCTGACCAGAGGAAAGCACAAACACAGTCCCCCACTACCACAAATAATGCAGTCGAGTTTCCCACATTTGGGGAAATCACAGGGGTCAGCATACCCAGAATGCAATGAATGAACCTCACCCTGGGAGAACAATCTTCATGACCATGGTATCTCCTATGCAAAATAAGTATGATTTGGGATAGGGCTGGGGAGGGCCGCTGCTCAGGCACATCTCTGTCAAGTAAAGGAGATTCAACTGAGGCAGCACAAGGGAACTCTCATCTGGGGACAACAACTGCAGGGAGAACACATATTTTCAGATGAACATGGGAGGGCAGAAGGCTGCCTAATACTGAAGCACCCCCAAACA
The DNA here is from genome assembly GCF_028390025.1 of Pseudophryne corroboree. Taxonomy (NCBI): domain Eukaryota; kingdom Metazoa; phylum Chordata; class Amphibia; order Anura; family Myobatrachidae; genus Pseudophryne; species Pseudophryne corroboree. Next base: position 246,126 of record NW_026970063.1, read on the forward strand.
ACAAACCAAATGCAACAACTAGTGCAAGCATTCCTGGGGGAAGGCCTACAGCAGACAGATTTGCATATGGTGATGTCATCCAAGCAGTGGGTCAAAGTTGGCTTCAACCCTCGTCTGCATATGAAAAGAAAAAAGGGATGGCAGGACATGGCGGCCTTTTGTGGCGCTTGGATGACCCCTGATTCGCATTAAACATCTCCACCCTCCTTCAGTGTGGGGCTCATGTTGGCTATGCCCCAGCCCCTGAAGCATTCAAGCTGATTTCTTGCAGCAGCTGGGCACTGTAACAGCTCCAGAGCTGCTCTGTAAAGCATGTAAAAGGGTGTGGGCCCTGCAGCACTACCTGTAGTTTGCATTGTGCGTTGGAAGGCACAAAGTAAGCAGACGGGAGAGGTCAGGATAGTGCGCAAGGGCATAGAAGGGAGGGGCTCAAGAAAAGAGAAGTGGAAACAAACAGCAAACTAGGCTGGAGAGAGACCTGAGAAAAAGAGATCTGAATTATACGAGAGCCGACCAGAGGAAACACAAATTATGCAGTCAAGTGTCCCACATTTGGGGAAATCGCAGGAGCAGCACACCCAGAGTGCAATGGGTGAGCCTTGCCCTGGGAGAAGCACCTTCCTGATCTTAGTATCTCACTTGGCAGGTAAGTAGGAGATGGGCTAGAGCTGGGGAGGGTCGCTGCTCGGGCAACCCCCTGTCAAGTGAAGGAGATCCAACTGAGGCAGCACAAGGGAACTATCGAAAGAAGAACAAGGCTAGAGGAAGATCTGAGACAAAGAAATCTGACTATTACCAGAGCTGACCAGAGGAAAGCACAAACACAGTCCCCCACTACCACAAATAATGCAGTCGAGTTTCCCACATTTGGGGAAATCACAGGGGTCAGCATACCCAGAATGCAATGAATGAACCTCACCCTGGGAGAACAATCTTCATGACCATGGTATCTCCTATGCAAAATAAGTATGATTTGGGATAGGGCTGGGGAGGGCCGCTGCTCAGGCACATCTCTGTCAAGTAAAGGAGATTCAACTGAGGCAGCACAAGGGAACTCTCATCTGGGGACAACAACTGCAGGGAGAACACATATTTTCAGATGAACATGGGAGGGCAGAAGGCTGCCTAATACGGAAGCACCCCCAAACAACAAACCAAATGCAACAACTAGTGCAAGCATTCCTGGGGGAAGGCCTGCAGAAGATGGATTTGTATACAGTGATGTCATCCAAGCAGTGGGCCAAAGTTGGCTGGAACCCTCATCTGCATATGAAAAGAGAAAAGGGGTATGCAGGGCATGGCGGCCTTTTGCGGCGCTTGGATGACCCTTAGTTCGCATTAAACACCCCCACCCTCCTTCGGTGTGGGGCTCATGTTGGCAATGCCCCAGCCCCTGAAACATTCAAGCTAATTTTTTGCAGCAGCTTGGCACTGTAACAGATCCAGAGCTGCTCTGTAAGGCAAGTAAAAGGGTGTGGGCCCTGCAGCACTACCTGTAGTTTGCATTGTGCATTGGAAGGCACAAAGTAAGCAGACAGGAAGAGAAGTCAGGATAGTGCACAAGGGTATAGAAGGGAGGGGCTCATAAAAAAAAGAAGTGGAAACAGACAGCAAACTAGGCTGGAGAAAGACCTGAGACAAAGAGATCTGAATTATATGAAAGCTGACCAGTGGAAACACAAATTATGCAGTCAAGTTTCCCACATTTGGGGAAATCACAGGGGCAGCACACCCAGAGTGCAATGGGTGAGCCTTGCCCTGGGAGAAGCACCTTCATGATCATAGTATCTTACCTGGCAGGTAAGTAGGAGTTGGGCTAGAGCTGGGGAGGGTCGCTGCTCAAGCACCCCCCTGTCAAGTGAAGGAGATCCAACTGAAGCAGCACAAGGAAACTCTCGAAAGAGGAACAAGGCTAGAGGAAGATCTGAGACAAAGAAATCTGACTTTTACTAGAGGTGACCAGAGGAAAGCACAAACACAGTCCCCCACTACCACAAATAATGCAGTCGAGTTTCCCACATTTGGGGAAATCACAGGGGTCAGCATACCCAGAATGCAATGAATGAACCTCACCCTGGGAGAACAATCTTCATGACCATGGTATCTCCTATGCAAAATAAGTATGATTTGGGATAGGGCTGGGGAGGGCCGCTGCTCAGGCACATCTCTGTCAAGTAAAGGAGATTCAAATGAGGCAGCACAAGGGAACTCTCATCTGGGGACAACAACTGCAGGGAGAACACATATTTTCAGATGAACATGGGAGGGCAGAAGGCTGCCTAATACTGAAGCACCCCCAAACAACAAACCAAATGCAACAACTAGTGCAAGCATTCCTAGGGGAAGGCCTGCAGCAGATGGATTTGCATATGGTGATGTCATCCAAGCAGTGGGTCAAAGTTGGCTTCAACCCTCGTCTGCATATGAAAAGAGAAAAGGGGCGTGCAGGGCATAGCGGCCTTTTGCGGCGCTTGGATAACCCTTAGTTCGCATTAAACACCTCCACCCTCCTTCGGTGTGGGGCTCATGTTGGCAATGCCCCAGCCCTTGAAGCATTCAAGCTGATTTCTTGCAGCAGCTTGGCACTGTAACAGCTCCAGAGCTGCTCTGTAAGGCAAGTAAAAGGGTGTGGGCCCTGCAGCACTACCTGTAGTTCGCATTGTCCGTTGGAAGGCACAAAGTAAGCAGACAGGAGGAGAAGTCAGGATAGTGCACAAGGGTATAGAAGGGAGGGGCTCAAAAAAAAAGAAGTGGAAACAGACAGCAAACTAGGCTGGAGAGAGACCTGAGACAAAGAGATCTGAATTAAATGAAAGCCGACCAGGGGAAACACAAATTATGCAGTCAAGTGTCCCACATTTGGGGAAATCACAGGAGCAGCACACCCAGAGTGCAATGGGTGAGCCTTGCCCTGGGAGAAGCACCTTCCTGATCATAGTATCTCACCTGGCAGGTAAGTAGGAGTTGCGCTAGAGCTGGGGAGGGTCGCTGCTCGGGCACCCCCCTGTCAAATGAAGGAGATCCAACTGAGGCAGCACAAGGGAACTCTCGAAAGAAGAACAAGGCTAGAGGAGGATCTGAGACAAAGAAATCTGACTGTTACCAGAGCTGACCAGAGGAAAGCACAAACAGTCCCCCACTACCACAAATAATGCAGTCGAGTTTCCCACATTTGGGGAAATCACAGGGGTCAGCATACCCAGAATGCAATGAATGAACCTCACCCTGGGAGAACAATCTTCATGACCATGGTATCTCCTATGCAAAATAAGTATGATTTGGGATAGGGCTGGGGAGGGCCGCTGCTCAGGCATATCTCTGTCAAGTAAAGGAGATTCAACTGAGGCAGCACAAGGAAACTCTCATCTGGGGACAACAACTGCAGGGAGAACACATATTTTCAAATGAACATGGGAGGGCAGAAGGCTGCCTAATACTGAAGCACCCCCAAACAACAAACCAAATGCAACAACTAGTACAAGCATTCCTGGGGGAAGGTCTGCAGAAGACGGATTTGCATACAGTGATGTCATCCAAGCAGTGGGCCAAAGTTGGCTGGAACCCTCATCTGCATATGAAAAGAGAATAGGGGTATGCAGGGCATGGCGGCCTTTTGCGGCGCTTGGATGACCCTTAGTTCGCATTAAACACCCCCACCCTCCTTCGGTGTGGGGCTCATGTTGGCAATGCCCCAGCCCCTGAAGCATTCAAGCTGATTTCTTGCAGCAGCTTGGCACTGTAACAGCTCCAGAGCTGCTCTGTAAGGCAAGTAAAAGGGTGTGGGCCCTGCAGCACTGCCTGTAGTTTGCATTGTGCATTGGAAGGCACAAAGTAAGCAGACAGGAGGAGAAGTCAGGATAGTGCACAAGGGTATAGAAGGGAGGGGCTCAAAAAAAAAAAAGTGGAAACAGACAGCAAACTAGGCTGGAGAAAGACCTGAGACAAAGAGATCTGAATTATATGAAAGCCGACCAGTGGAAACACAAATTATGCAGTCAAGTTTCCCACATTTGGGGAAATCACAGGGGCAGCACACCCAGAGTGCAATGGGTGAGCCTTGCCCTGGGAGAAGCACCTTCATGATCATAGTATCTTACCTGGCAGGTAAGTAGGAGTTGGGCTAGAGCTGGGGAGGGTCGCTGCTCAAGCACCCCCCTGTCAAGTGAAGGAGATCCAACTGAGGCAGCACACGGGAACTCTCGAAAGAGGAACAAGGCTAGAGGAAGATCTGAGACAAAGAAATCTGACTTTTACCAGAGGTGACCAGAGGAAAGCACAAACACAGTCCCCCACTACCACAAATAATGCAGTCGAGTTTCCCACATTTGGGGAAATCACAGGGGTCAGCATACCCAGAATGCAATGAATGAACCTCACCCTGGGAGAACAATCTTCATGACCATGGTATCTCCTATGCAAAATAAGTATGATTTGGGATAGGGCTGGGGAGGGCCGCTGCTCAGGCACATCTCTGTCAAGTAAAGGAGATTCAACTGAGGCAGCACAAGGGAACTCTCATCTGGGGACAACAACTGCAGGGAGAACACATATTTTCAGATGAACATGGGAGGGCAGAAGGCTGCCTAATACTGAAGCACCCCCAAACAACAAACCAAATGCAAGAACTAGTGCAAGCATTCCTGGGGGAAGGCCTGCAGCAGATGGATTTGCATATGGTGATGTCATCCAAGCAGTGGGTCAAAGTTGGCTTCAACCCTCGTCTGCATATGAAAAGAGAAAAGGGGCGTGCAGGGCATAGCGGCCTTTTGCGGCGCTTGGATGACCCCTAGTTCGCATTAAACACCTCCACCCTCCTTCGGTGTGGGGCTCATGTTGGCAATGCCCCAGCCCTTGAAGCATTCAAGCTGATTTCTTGCAGCAGCTTGGCACTGTAACAGCTCCAGAGCTGCTCTGTAAGGCAAGTAAAAGGGTGTGGGCCCTGCAGCACTACCTGTAGTTCGCATTGTCCGTTGGAAGGCACAAAGTAAGCAGACAGGAGGAGAAGTCAGGATAGTGCACAAGGGATTAGAAGGGAGGGGCTCAAAAAAAAAGAAGTGGAAACAGACAGCAAACTAGGCTGGAGAGAGACCTGAGACAAAGAGATCTGAATTAAATGAAAGCCGACCAGGGGAAACACAAATTATGCAGTCAAGTGTCCCACATTTGGGGAAATCACAGGAGCAGCACACCCAGAGTGCAATGGGTGAGCCTTGCCCTGGGAGAAGCACCTTCCTGATCATAGTATCTCACCTGGCAGGTAAGTAGGAGTTGCGCTAGAGCTGGGGAGGGTCGCTGCTCGGGCACCCCCCTGTCAAGTGAAGGAGATCCAACTGAGGCAGCACAAGGGAACTCTCGAAAGAAGAACAAGGCTAGAGGAGGATCTGAGACAAAGAAATCTGACTGTTACCAGAGCTGACCAGAGGAAAGCACAAACAGTCCCCCACTACCACAAATAATGCAGTCGAGTTTCCCACATTTGGGGAAATCACAGGGGTCAGCATACCCAGAATGCAATGAATGAACCTCACCCTGGGAGAACAATCTTCATGACCATGGTATCTCCTATGCAAAATAAGTATGATTTGGGATAGGGCTGGGGAGGGCCGCTGCTCAGGCATATCTCTGTCAAGTAAAGGAGATTCAACTGAGGCAGCACAAGGAAACTCTCATCTGGGGACAACAACTGCAGGGAGAACACATATTTTCAAATGAACATGGGAGGGCAGAAGGCTGCCTAATACTGAAGCACCCCCAAACAACAAACCAAATGCAACAACTAGTACAAGCATTCCTGGGGGAAGGTCTGCAGAAGACGGATTTGCATACAGTGATGTCATCCAAGCAGTGGGCCAAAGTTGGCTGGAACCCTCATCTGCATATGAAAAGAGAATAGGGGTATGCAGGGCATGGCGGCCTTTTGCGGCGCTTGGATGACCCTTAGTTCGCATTAAACACCCCCACCCTCCTTCGGTGTGGGGCTCATGTTGGCAATGCCCCAGCCCCTGAAGCATTCAAGCTGATTTCTTGCAGCAGCTTGGCACTGTAACAGCTCCAGAGCTGCTCTGTAAGGCAAGTAAAAGGGTGTGGGCCCTGCACACTGCCTGTAGTTTGCATTGTGCATTGGAAGGCACAAAGTAAGCAGACAGGAGGAGAAGTCAGGATAGTGCACAAGGGTATAGAAGGGAGGGGCTCAAAAAAAAGAAGTGGAAACAGACAGCAAACTAGGCTGGAGAAAGACCTGAGACAAAGAGATCTGAATTATATGAAAGCCGACCAGTGGAAACACAAATTATGCAGTCAAGTTTCCCACATTTGGGGAAATCACAGGGGCAGCACACCCAGAGTGCAATGGGTGAGCCTTGCCCTGGGAGAAGCACCTTCATGATCATAGTATCTTACCTGGCAGGTAAGTAGGAGTTGGGCTAGAGCTGGGGAGGGTCGCTGCTCAAGCACCCCCCTGTCAAGTGAAGGAGATCCAACTGAGGCAGCACAAGGGAACTCTCGAAAGAGGAACAAGGCTAGAGGAAGATCTGAGACAAAGAAATCTGACTTTTACCAGAGGTGACCAGAGGAAAGCACAAACACAGTCCCCCACTACCACAAATAATGCAGTCGAGTTTCCCACATTTGGGGAAATCACAGGGGTCAGCATACCCAGAATGCAATGAATGAACCTCACCCTGGGAGAACAATCTTCATGACCATGGTATCTCCTATGCAAAATAAGTATGATTTGGGATAGGGCTGGGGAGGGCCGCTGCTCAGGCACATCTCTGTCAAGTAAAGGAGATTCAACTGAGGCAGCACAAGGGAACTCTCGTCTGGGGACAACAACTGCAGGGAGAACACATATTTTCAGATGAACATGGGAGGGCAGAAGGCTGCCTAATACTGAAGCACCCCCAAACAACAAACCAAATGCAACAACTAGTGCAAGCATTCCTGGGGGAAGGCCTGCAGCAGATGGATTTGCATATGGTGATGTCATCCAAGCAGTGGGTCAAAGTTGGCTTCAACCCTCGTCTGCATATGAAAAGAGAAAAGGGGCGTGCATGGCATGGCGGCCTTTTGCGGCGCTTGGATGACCCCTAGTTCGCATTAAACACCTCCACCCTCCTTCGGTGTAGGGCTCATGTTGGCTATGCCCCAGCCCCTTAAGCATTCAAGCTTATTTCTTGCAGCAGCTGGGCACTGTAACAGCTCCAGAGCTGCTCTGTAAGTGCTAAAACACACGAGGCGGCTGTCGCCGCCCGGCAAACACACGGCCGGCTTTTAACTGCTGCCGTGATGTAAAGACACATGCAGCGCAATGTGTCCTTACACACGGCACGGTGCCGGCCCAGCTGCCGGGTAACAGCCGGGACTCACCACTGAATAGTCCGGCTGCCGGCCCGTGCTCCTGCCGTCTGTCTGATTCAGTGTATAAGCACTGTCAATGAGTGCTTTTACACACAACAGCTATTCGCCGGGAACGATGTGTTTCCTCACCCATACATCACATGGTTTATTGATAAAAACACTACAACCCGCCCACATCAGTGCACTCACTGCAGGCGTAGTTTGGAGAAAATGGCAGAGCTAGATATTGACACTGAGAGACCGATTTCCTTGGTAGAAATCAGACCAGTTTTGTGGGATAAAACTCTTGAAGTTTATAAAGACAGAAATGCCACCAGAAAGGCTTGGCACGAGCTTTGCTGTGATTTGAAAGCTGATTTCAATGAGCTTGCTGAGAATGATAAAGAACTGTTTGGTTAGTATTTGATTTATTGTTTCGATTTATAATACAGTTGTGTCATTTATATATATATATGTCCATATATCTATGTATATGTGTGTGTTTGTGTTCTTTTCGGACTCAGTACATTTTTCTAATCAACTTTCTATTGGGCCAAACTGGGAATACTTTTTTGTTGTAGTTTTCTGTGTCAAGCAACTGTGCACCAGTGCCGTAACTAGACATTTTAGCGCTGTGTGCAAAAAACAGCATCAGCGGCCCCCACACTTATGTAATATAAGGGCAGTGTGCGCCGCAGCCGTTCCAAAAAATATAGGTTCATGGCTTCATGGGGAAGGTGTGTGGCCACAAAAGAATCCCAATTCATACTACGGTGCACAGTAGTCTCTATTATTTAAATTACACCGCACAGTAGCGCCACTACACCAGGTAGAGCCCCTTTTACACAGTATGGCTGATAGATTCCCCTTTTTACACATTACGGCAGACAGAGGGGGGTCATTCGGATTTGATCGCTCACTAGCAACTTTTGGGTGCGCTGCGATCATAGAGTCGCCGCCTATGGGGGAGTGTATTTTCACTTGGCAAGTGTGGGAACGCCTTTGCAGCTGAGTGGCCCCAAAACAGTTTTTGCAGTTTCTGAGTAGCTCTGGACTTACTCAGCCACTGCGATCACTTTAGTCTTTTTGGTCGTGGAATTGACGTCAGACACCCGCCTTGCAAACGCTTGGACACGCCTGCGTTTTTGCAAACACTCCCAGAAAACGGACAGTTGCCAACCATAAACACCCTCTTCCTGGCAATCACCTTGCGATCGACTGTGCGAATGGATTCTTCGTAAAATCTATCGGCCAGCACCGATCCTCTTTGTACCCGTAGGACGCGCCTGCGCATTGCAGTGCATATGCATGCACAGTTTGGCCAAGTTTTAACATGATCACAGCGCTGCAAAAATTTCCTAGTGATCGAACAACTTGTAATGACCCCTAGAGTCCCCCCTTTTACACATTACGGAAGACAATCCCTGTTTTAGCACATTACGGCAGCCAGTCCCCCTTTTCACACATTCTGGCACACAGGATTTCCCTTTTTCCACATTACGGCAGCCAGTCCACCTTTCATACATTAGGTAAACAGGAGAGATACGTAGATAGATAGATAGATAGATAGATAGATAGATAGATAGATAGACAGACAAATAGCAGCGCTATGTAATTGGTGGCAGCGTCACATGCAGCTGTCCCTCTCCTTCCGCATTGGCTGGCCGCCGCCGCTGTGAATGCTGGGATGAGGGAGGCGCATCCCAGCATTCACAGCGGCGGCGTCCAGACAATGCAGAAGGAGAGGGACAACTGCAGCAGCGCCACCAACAATTACACTGCGCTGCTGCAGCTCCAGAGTCCCCCTACTCCTCCCCTGCCCCCGGAGCTGCTCCTCTCCGGCGGCAGCACACGCACACAGGCGGCTTGTAGTGACTCATTACAATGCCGCTGATGACTTACCGACGCCGGAATCCCAACAACACAATGCCGACAGGGGTGGCGAGCGGAACGCAGCCCCTTGCGGGCTAGCTTCGCTCGCCACACTGCGGGCACGGTGCCTCGCTACGCTCGGCACACTATTATATTCTCCCTCTATGGGTGTCGTGGACACCCACGGAGGGAGAATATGTTGGGATTGTGGCAGTTGGGATTCCGTCGGCGGTATCTTGACCGCATCCCACATATATATATATATATATATATATATACACACACCAGGGCCGTAACTACGTGTGTGCCAAGGGGGCTTGGCACACAGCGCAGTTGCCCTGAGGGCGCAACGGCCAGCGGCATGTAATGAGTCAAATTGACTCATTACATGCCGCCGAAGTCTGCGCCGTGCGCCCCGCTGTGTAGGGAGAAGAGGACCAGCGCCGGGCAGCGGAGAGAAGGAGGAGGAAGGAGGGGGAGCAGTGAGCCGCAGCAGCGCTATTTGATTGGTAGTAAGCGCCGCTGCAGCATCCCCCTCTCCTCCTGTATTGGCTGCCCGGCGCTGCTAAGGATGCTGGGATGCGGTTTCCCAGCATCCACAGCAGCGCCAGGCAACCAATACAGGAGGAGAGGGGGATGCTGCAGCGGCGCTTACTACCAATCAAATAGCGCTGCTGCGGCTCCCTGCTCCCCCTCTTTCCTCCTCCTTCTCATCTCACACAGCCTGCACCGAGAGGAAGCTGCACGAGGAGCCTGTCAGCGGGGAGAAAGTAAGTATATTCTCTCTCTCTCTCTCTCTCTCTCTCTCTCTCTTGGTCACCGTCTGCCGCAATGTGTAAAAAGGGGTCCCGTCTGCCGCAATGTGTAAAAATGGGGACTGGCTGCCGCAATGTGTAAAAAGGGGGCCTGGATGCCGCAATGTGTAAAAAGGGGGCCTGGCTGCCGCAATGTGTAAAAAGGGGGACTGGCTGCCGCAATGTGTAAAAAGGGGGACTGGCTGCTGTAATGTGTAAAAAGGGGGACGCTGTCTATTGTAATGTATAAAAGGGGCGCTACTGTGCAGCGAAATTTGAATAATGTAGACTACTGTGCACCGTAGTATGAATTGCTATTATTTTGTGGCCACGCACCCTTCCCCTTTAAGCCACGCCCCTATAAATTTTTTGCGCACCTTAGGCGTGCACTGCCCCTATCTTACATTGGGGGGGGCGCCACTATCGTTTCTTGCACACAGCGCTAAAATGCCTAGTTACGGCACTGACACACACATACACACACACACAATGTACATCCACCGTTACTCCCACTAAAGTCCGTACCGGCCAGGTGCTCACCCAGGTAAGATACCTCACAAATACACTACGAACTCGGGTGCCACTCAAGGGTCTCTGCAGTTAGTACAACAGACAGTGGATCTTGTAAATCAACGTTTTGATTTAATGACTAAATCGTCATCAGGATGTGAAACTGAGGCCGATTTAGACATGAAATGGAAACGTTGATCTACAAGATCTACTGTCTGTCGGACTAACTGTGCAGACCCTTGAGTGGCACCAGACTTCGTTGTGTGTGTGTGTATATATATATATATATATATATATACATACATACACACACTTACAGGTAGTTCGGTACTCAGATGCACGCAAGTTACCCTGATATCCTGGCCTGGTCCAGCATGTACTAGGCTTGAAAAGTGATCAATTGTAGAAGTGATGGCACTCAGAGGCTTTTGGGAACACAAAGGAATTTATTCACAAAGTAACATGAGGCAGCACATCTACGTTTAGGTGCACAACGCAACATCTTCGTGATTTATTAAACAAAAGCACAACACAGATGAGCGACATTAGTATGGCAACTTAAACAATTTTAAGGTGCGCACAAATTGTGCATAAAAAAACGCACATGTAGAACAGTGACTTTGCGGGTATATAAGGTATATATGCAATACTCCGTTTGCACACATATCACTTGTTGCTGACATTGTGCATAACCAAAACCAAAACTGGGGAGCACCACGGGTCATTGATGTGACAGGTGAACGTCATCAAACAAGGTGCGGGAGGACTGTGCGAAACACGACTGGGGCCCAGCTGACCGTAAATCTCCTGTTGTGTTTACATTTTTAGCACAGTTTAATGAAAATGACTACAGTCAGATTTTTGACATTTGCCAGGACACAGCTCCAATGTCTGTTACAAAGTATTTGGCAAATATTTGTCTGACGTTGTTTGCGGTCATGCCTCCTCGTGCTGTGGGTTCACGTTGCCAATCTTCCAAGCCTGTTATTGATGTAGTGTCCTCAATCTGAAACCCATCTCTAGCCCTAACAAAATTATGGAGAATTATACAAGTCTTGACAATGTCAACGGCAAAATCGGGATTGACATTAATTGGTCTATGGAAAATTCTCCACTTATTAGTTAGAATGCCAAATGAGCATTCCACATATCTACGGGCTCGACTCAGGCGGTAGTTAAAAATTCTTTTGTCTTGCGTCAGGTTTGGCCCACCATAAGGTCGGAGTAGATGCTTATGAAGTGCAAATGCTTCGTCACCAACAAACACATATGGCACTTTAGGACTTTCTGTTCCTGGTAGACATTTCTCGTCTGGAAGTTGGTGTGTGTTTGTTATAATTGACCTCCACAGACTAGATCTTTTCCAGATAGCAGAGTCGCAGTCTTTACCAAAACTTCCTATATTCACGTAGACAAAGCGGTATTTGGAGTCTGCAATGGCCATTAACACTACAGAATAGTAATCTTTGTAATTGAAGTACATTGAGCCGCTGCTGGATGGACAAATTAGTCGGATATGTTTGCCATCTAATGCCCCTATGCAATGTGGGAAGTTTGCGTTTTTCTCAAAATCAGCTGCTATCGATTGCCAGTGTTCTTTTGTAGGTGTAGGTAGGCATTCTGATTGCATGACTGACCAAATGGCTCGGCAAACTTCTTTAATTATCTGATTTACAGTTGAAATTCCAATTCGATAACTATAGTGTAGATCAGTAAAAGTGCACCCACTTGCCAGATATCTGAAAAGAACAAATGCAAACTATGAGTAATTGGTCAGTAGGTCTTTGGTAAACATTACAAAATGTAAAACATTTATATTGTTATTGAATGATATTGTTCTAGGTAAAGAAGTCATGAGAAGATGGAGCAATATTCGAGACTCCTTTGCAAAGTCTTTCAAAAAAATCGAAGAAAGCAAGAGATCTGGAGCTGGGGCAGTGAAGCATAGGAAATATGTGTTTCATGACCAGATGCAATTCTTAAAAAAATTGTATGTGTGTCGGGATACTGAAGAAAATTTCACTCTGGAGGATGTCATACCAGATAACCCAGTTGAAGATGCTGTGAGGGAAAACTCAGTTCCTGAAAATGAGCCCAAAAATACAACAGAGACTCTACTAACACCAGCAGCCAGTGCCACACATGGTGGTTTTTCGACCACAAACACGCCGCCGTAAGCCAGATGAAGTAGAATTAAAACTGCTAAAGGCTCTGGAACCTGAAAAGCCAAATCGTCATATATCTTTCTTTCAGGGGATCATGCCTGCTTTAGAGAAATTAGACGAAGATGAAATATTACAGTTCCAAATGGGGGTTCTTCAACTGATTTCTAATATAAATCAGCAGAAGCGGAGATCCTTGCAGCCTTCGCCCCTGCCTTATCAGTCTATGCCAATGCACCAAACACTATTGCAAGCAATGCCTCTACAACAACCTTATGGCCAAAATCCTATGCAACAAGCCCAACCTCCGCTAACATCTCAATTGTACCCACATTTTGGAAACATGCCTCCAATAAATAGCCCTCAAAGTTGTCCCTCTCAAACTCCATCCCCTGCACCGTCTTCTGGTTCATACAGTTCCGTGGACTTTTCATCACTGCACCCATTATAAATACCAATCTAGCCCTGATTCAACCAAATTTGTTACAAATCACACACATGGTGCATAACACATGCAATTTAATTTCCACCGTTGGCTGTTTGTTACATTTGTTACCTAATGTTTTGGATATAAGTTAATTGCAAATATTGCTCATACTTTAAATATGTGCATTTTCAGTGTGAAATAAAAACATTGTACTTTCAAATGTCTTTGATTTACTTACCTCAGTGTAACTGCTAACATTTGAACAGGTGGAATACAATTTTGCATTGTAGTGTTCTCATGTTGAATATGGGCTCTCAGCCGCATATGTAATTCGTCAAAAGATGACAAGGACATGCGGAAATAATTGAAGAATTTATTCTCATCTGCTCTTAGGTCTTCAAATAGTGAGTTGAATGTATTCAGTTCATCTCTTCTTAAGTTTATTGGGTGAACCTGATAAAGCTAAATATTTATCTTATTTAAAACCCTTTAAGAGGTCTAAGAACACTGTATGCTATTGACGTATGGAGTACCGTAAGGGTACGCACGTTGCGTAACAATCGCTTAGCCGTAGTCGAGACGCTCAAGCGTCACGTTCGCTTACGGCCAAGAGATCACAGGCAGGCACGCTATTGGCTGCCGACTAACGTAATGATTCGCTATAGCGATGCGAACGCTCGGGACCACGAGGAGATCACCAGCGGCGCAAACGCTCACAATGTTAAACCCTTATAACTATACCATAAAACAGTGTATTATGCAGTAAACCTTGGTGTAGAGATAGAGTGTGGATGCAACACAGTGTAACCTTATTAACTAAAAAGCGCTCTGAGAATACTTAACACTATAAGAAATACACAGATACCGTGCTTAGGGTCTAACGCCTTATATGAATGTTATACTTGAAAAAAGAATAATACAATACAAGTCATACACTACAATATAACATAGACTAACTAACCAGATAACTACACAGTAAAATACAATACAATACAATTACGTTTTAAGGGAAAATGAGAGAAAAAGGAGAAGAGAGAGAGATATGGCCCATAATAACGAGAAAGACAATATGATTGCGGAGAAAACTTACGCACAAAGGGAACGATCACATGCGCCTCTGGACATCCAGCTCCCGATTATCAGCAATGAGAACCGTTGAAGAGTGAGAGCTGGATGTGGTCGGCTTGTCTATTTATGCCTCACACACAATACAATTCAATGGTCCCTACAATCTCATTGTTCATTGGACACAGGAATTCCTCTTCGCATTATAACAAAAGGTCATAGGTTGATTCATACAGGTGGGCTGTGACAATTTCCAACTGCTCAGGTGGGTGGGAAACTAGGTTTCCCGCCGCATGGATAAGTAAGTGCAAATAATAGTAAATGGACATAAACTTCTTATGTCCATAACTATTCGCACGAGCGATTAATCTGTTTCAAACCAACACCGGAATATTGCTAATTAAATACTCTTCCGATGGATACTAAACACCACTGTATTACTCCTGTCTGACCCTTCGTATCAAACAAAGAGGGATCTCTCTGTCCATGAACATGCTACATTAACCAAACTTTCAGATTCTATCAAAGGGACCATTATCTACAAAATACATTATATAGTTAAAATATGTTATGAACGAGTCGCCCGCTAGACGCACACGAACTCTACCGTAAATGCGCATACCGTGCGCCTGCGGGTGCCCGCAACAGCGAGTATGCGCACGCACGGGAGAGCGCACGCATGCGCAGCAGGGACACATATGAGGTGCAAATATGGCAGTGTGCATCGTGATATTTTTCTGACTTTGACAGTCCACCCTTTGGCAGTCAACAATAACTGCCACTTCCTAAAACATTTCAAAAAGAGAAAAATATATGTCATGTGTAAATATTTCTATGGTTGGGTAGGGGAGGAGAGGAGGAGGTGAGAAAAGGGTATGACCTAGTGAGATAGCAGAAGCATGTGTGTATGAATCCGTGTTTTGGGGGGTCATGTATCATCGTGCCGTACGTGTTTTAAATCAAGCTACGAGGTATTGCGAAGTATACATTTGAATTCCTTCTTATCCCGTGGTACGGGTCTGTGGATGGGCTGTCAAACTTTACCGAGCTCTCTTCGGCTTTTGGTTGCAACAAAATGGGGAGCACATTTTAGTTGATGATACATGAATGGGGGGGATATGTGATTGCTGGTATCTGTGCCTGTATTCCCTATCGACTATGTGTGTCATTACCTGAAGGTTGTAGAGATGAAGATAAGACATAATTATGGTAAATGCAGTGGTATTCTATGTCAGGTTAATGAACATTTGTCGGTTGAAGTCTTGTTCGGTGTCTGTTGAATGCAGTCTTCTTTGTGCTTTTGCCAAAAGGCGTGGGCAAAAAGCTTTGTCAATGTCCATAGACTTATAAAAAGTGTTGGGCTAGCGTAATTTTAAAATTTCTAGGGAAACTGGGGGTCTATGGCATAGTTCATCAAATCTCTGTGTATAAGGTTGTCAAAACTTCTTCTTTAATCCACCAGTTGTCTGTATACAGGATCATCAAATTCCTCGTCAAACGTAGGTCTTTTTACCTCGGAGAAACCGGAAAAACAGGTGAAAGAAACGGACCGTATAATCGCATTTTCATCACATCATTGTTTCTACAGTTGGGTTATAAATCAAATCCATTGGAATTACAATTTCCTCACTCCTTAGACTCATTACCCTGGTACTACGTTTGCACTTCATTAAAGCCTGACCGCATCTAAATATCAAACCAATCGTTATGACAACACCTAAGATACATAGGAGAAACTTCCCTACATCCATTATGACTCCTTGAGCCCATTCTCCTAAACCAGAGAACCAATTTCGCGGGTTCAACCATGACACCCAACTAGTCAGCTCATTACTCACAGCAGCAAGGGTGAGATTGCGTCTCCTGCGGAATTCCCATTTTAATTGGAGAATGTCGTCCATCTTTTGGTCTATGACCTCGACCGGGTCCTCGGTACTATTTGTAATATATGTGCAACATTTCACGCCGTACTGCGTTGCCAGTGTGACACAATATCCACCTGTTACTGCTGTGAGATAATTGAGAACCATTCTATGCTGAACTAGTTCTGTTTTATAAGCTTGAAGTTCTCTTCCAGTATACCTAAACGTGTCATCATACATTTCTGTGATATTATCTAACAAATTTGCAAGCGCAGAGATGTATCTATAGTTCAGCACTCCTCTAGCGGTGCGAGTGATATCTAACGCGATTAGAAACTGAATCCCGGTGGATTCATGGATCATGTCAGAGGCCGGATGCTCTGTTCTTTCTATCAGGTGCCGTTTAACTACGTGCTCATAATGAGTATGAGTATAAGGAGTTTGGGCACCACGGTGAATATCTTTCATTTTGGCACGTGATACAGTCATTACTTCAGGCAGTACTTTTCCAATGTAACACAATCCTTCAGAGTTTGGGGCAAGCCACTTATACGCCTTCCTCCCGCATATGAAATATGCATCATCGGGGAGAACATATGGGACGGAGTAGGACATAACCATATTACACATCTTCCATGTGAAATCTCCTAACCCTAATTCTCCCATCTGTCTAGTACACGTACCAGTTTGTACGATATGTGCACAGTATCCTGGTGATACCTCTCCAACTCTCGTAATCCTATTTCCTAGGGTATACCTATATCGGAAAGACTTTTCTCTACTGGCTATGTGGCGTATAAGCTCTGTATCTGTAGGCATTCTATCTGCCCTATATGAAAGGGTCATGGTTTGGTTACTCCATGACACTTCCCAATTTCCCGGCTTTCGGGGATTGGTAATGTTAAAACATATTAGGGATCTATCCACATGATATTGGTGGAGCTTCAAACTAGGAGGACTGGAGATATTAAACCTCCTGTCCACCGGTCTCCCACCCTTTAGCTCAAGTACCTCCCCTACCATTAAAGGAAATGGTACTAGTCCTGATTTGCTATGACCTTGAGGTACTTGAGAGCATACCCAACAATCTGTTTGATTTAACACACTACCCACTAAGGAGTGATAGTCACTCAAGGGATGCCGGTCCATGTGGATATTAAAACTGGATTGGCATTTCTTGATGCACCCATCCTCAACTACATTGTCACAGAGCCTACAGATACAGTTTTCTTCAGCTAACAATCCTTCACAATTCCTTCTATTGTCAATGCTATCGGATCGTTTTCTGATACTCGCCTTTACTTGTTGGTTAAGTTGTTCTTGGAAAACTACGCCTCCATCTCTGTCATCAGAACCCATTCCAGAACCTCTCTCGACCTCCATGGTACTCTCGCCGGAACAGACTGCTCTGGTCAACATCATGGTCAACAGGAAAATCCGGATCACAGTCTCTTGAGGCAAGTCCATCTTAGGAGGAAACGAAGAAGAATGAGAAGGGGGAAAAATAATTTGAGGGAGAGGGGATGGGAAGTGGAGAAAAACAATAAAAGGGAACAGGGAATCGACAACTGCTTTTGATCTTGTGATTCTCGATGCTCAGGTGCCGCCTCAGTCCTCCTGGAACAGACACTCCAGTGATACAACTTCCTCTACCGTCTGTTCCTTATCACGGGACCTCTCTGGATCAGCAACCTTCTTACAATGGGACAAATGAACCCAAGTCTCTCTCTCGGCAACTTTCAATGCTGTAGTGCTAGTCAATAAGACCTGGTATGGTCCTTCCCATCTGTCAATAAGGCAACCTGAGCGTAGAAAATTTCGTATCATTACATAATCCCCAGGTTCAATGTCATGACAATTACTATCTGGCAAATCAGGAATCACTAACTTCAAATTATCATTTTGATTCCTTAGCTGTTTACTCATGTTAACCAGGTACTTTACAGTCACTTCATTGTTACACTTCAAATCATCCTGAGGGTTAATCATAACATGCGGTTGTCGACCAAACAAGATTTCAAAGGGAGACAGATTAAGAGGGGACCTGGGAGTGGTTCTGATGCTGTACAGTACAATGGGTAAAGCTTCTGGCCATGTCAATCCTGTCTCTGCCATAACTTTGCTCAGTTTATTTTTAATAGTGCTGTTCACTCTTTCCACCTTCGCACTCGCCTGTGGACGGTATGGAGTGTGCAGCTTGCTATCAATTCCCATCAACTTACACATTCCTTGAAAGACATCACCTGTAAAATGGGTACCCCTATCACTTTTGATTATTCTAGGGATACCATATCTACATACAAATTCCTGCACAATTTTCTTAGCAGTAAACATAGCGGTATTTGTGGCCGCAGGAAATGCTTCGACCCAATTTGAGAATACATCTATACAAACAAGTACATATTTCGAATTTCGACAAGGGGGTAATTGAATAAAGTCAATCTGTATTACCTGAAAAGGACCGCCTGTAGGTGGGATATGATATGGTTCTGTTGGTATTGCCTTTCCGATATTCTTTCTCAGACAGGTAAGGCATGACATTGCTCTCTTACTTGCATGAGATGAAAATCCTGGGGCGCACCAATATGCTCTTACCAACTTGCACATTCCTTCCTTGCCCAGATGAGTCAGCCCGTGAGCTGCCTCAGCTAAACATGGAAGATATGCTCTGGGGGCCACCGGTTTACCTTGTCCATCTGTCCAGAGTCCTGAGGACTCCTGGCCATATCCCTTTGCCTTCCAGACTGCCTTTTCCTGTGTGGAACACAAATTTTGCATCTCACACAACTTCTGTGTGTTGATGGTATTAAATACCATCAGTTGTGAGGTGTCTGTCTGTCTGGGGGTACCAGCTGCTAATTTAGCAGCTTCGTCTGCTCGGCTGTTACCAAGTGATACTGGGTCTTGGCTATATGTGTGTGCTTTACACTTGATAACAGCCACTCTGTCGGGTTCCTGTATCGCTGTTAGAAGCCTTTTGATGTGAGCTGCATGCGCTACCGGTGTACCAGCTGCCGTCATGAAGTTTCTGAGGCGCCATAGGGCTCCGAAATCATGGACTACCCCGAATGCGTATCTAGAGTCAGTGTAGATATTGGCTGATTTGCCCTTAGCCAATTCACATGCTCTGGTTAGGGCGACCAGTTCAGCAACCTGGGCTGAGTGAGGTGGGCCTAGCGGTTCCGCTTCTATGGTGCCTTGGTCATCTACGACTGCGTATCCAGTACACAAGTCTCCCGAGTCTGACTGTCTGTGACAACTACCGTCCGTGTAGAAAGTTAGATCTACATCTTCCAGTGGGTTGTCACTGATGTAAGGCCTTGCGGTAAAATTTTGGGTCAAATATTCCATACAATCATGTGTGTCCTCCTTTGTATTAAATTCTCCTTCCCCACCACTCTCATCCTCCACCCTTTGTGCCTGTCCAGGCACACCTGGGAGATATGTTGCAGGATTTAATGCACTGCATCTCCTTATGGTGATGTTTACGGGGGCCATTAGTGCCAATTCCCATCTTGTAAACCGCGCTGATGAGACGTGCCTGGTTTGGGCAGAATTTAGCAAGGCTGACACTGCATGTGGTGTATGAATTGTGAGGTTGTGACCTAGCACTACATCTTCGCTTTTCGTTACTAGCAATGCTATCGCAGCAACGCTTCGCAAGCATGTGGGGAGGGATCGCGCTACCGTGTCTAGCTGAGCGCTGTAGTATGCTACTGGTCTGCTGGCATCACCGTGCTTTTGGGTTAGGACGCCTGCCGCGCAACCAGCGCTTTCTGTTCCGTACAGCTCAAAGGGTTTCCCATAGTCTGGCATACCTAATGCTGGTGCCTGCGTTAGGCACTGTTTAGGTCTCTCAAATGCCATCTCGGACTCGTCTGTATGCGAAATCCGATCAGGCTTGTTTGAGGAAACCATCTCCTGCAAAGGTAATGCTAGAATGGAAAATCCTGGGATCCAGTTACGGCAATACCCACACATTCCTAAAAACGTTCTGATCTGTTGCTGGGTTTGTGGCAGAGTCATGTCTCTAATTGCTTGAATTCTATCAGCGGTCAGGTGTCTCAGTCCTTGTGTTAGACAGTGTCCCAAATACTTTACCTTAGTTTGGCATAATTGCAACTTGTCTTTGGAAACCTTGTGTCCAGTCTCTGAAAGATGAAACAGGAGCTGTTTCGTATCCTTCAGGGATGCTTCCAATGAATCAGAACACAGTAGTAGATCATCCACGTACTGTATTAATACTGATCCACTCTCTGGTTGGAAAGACTGTAAACAATCATGCAAAGCCTGGGAAAATATACTTGGACTGTCTATGAAACCTTGTGGTAATCGGGTCCATGTGTATTGGACTCCTCTGTATGTAAATGCAAACAAATACTGGCTGTCAGGGTGCAGAGGTACCGAAAAGAAAGCGGAGCAGAGGTCAATAACAATGAAAAATTTCGCAGTGGGAGGGATTTGCATAAGGATGACAGCTGGATTTGGCACTACGGGGAACTGACTCTCAACTATTTTGTTAATCCCCCTTAGATCCTGCACTAGCCTGTAACCCCTCCCCCCACTCTTTTTAACAGGGAAGATGGGACTGTTGGCAGTGCTGGACGTTCTTACCAGGATGCCCTGTTGTAGCAAGCGCTCTATTACTGGGTAAACTCCTAACTCCACCTCTGGCTTCAGAGGGTACTGTGGGATTTTTGGAGCTATCCTACCATCTTTTACTTGCACAACTACTGGAGCTACGTTTGCCATCAATCCAGTGTCTTGTCCGTCTTTAGTCCACAGTGACTCTGGTATCTGGGATGTCATTTCTTCTACTTGGGATGGAGTCCTATTTGTCATAATGGTATGTGACATTAATTTTGATGGGGAGTCTAACATGTCTCGCACTTCCTGAGCGTGATTCTCAGGTATGTCCAAGAATACACCTTCAGGAGTACAATAAATGACGCACCCCATTTTACACAATAAGTCTCTTCCCAGGAGATTAGTCGGTGCCGATGCAGCCAGCAAAAAGGAATGCTTGGTATGTAAAGGCCCTACTGTGATCTCGGCTGGTTTGCTAACAGGGTAGTGCTGGACTACTCCCGTTACTCCCATGGCTGGAATTGTCTTACCAGTGGTTCTCATGCCCACTGTCGAATTTATCACTGATTTGGCCGCCCCCGTATCTACAAGGAAGTTTAATGTTTTACCAGCTACATTAATTGCAATTTCGGGTTCACTCCCAAGACTTGCAATCAATTTTACTGGCTGCAGATTACAGGTATGGCCACACCCCTATTGGGTATGGTGACCTCCCTGAATCCCGCTGGCAGCAACTACTTGTGAAGAGGTTAAATGGGAACTACCAGAGGTTTGCCAGTCTCTGTTCGGGGGGTATCTTTTTGTTTCCCCTGCATGTGGCTCATAACTCCGTTTCTGCGGACCCTGCTCCCAATGTCGTGTGTCGTGTCGTTGTCTAGGGGGTTGATATGAGTTTTGTGAATGTTTCACTCTACAGTCTCGTGCCATGTGTCCCTGTCTATGACAAGAAAAACAAGTTACCACATTTGACTTACCCACAGGGTTTGGTGATTTATACAAAGGCTGCCTTGTGGTCAGGGCCTGTATACTTACGGCCATTAACTTATCACCTTGTGATTCCCTGTGTCTAGTGATATTCCGATCGTGATCCACAGCTGCCTCTCTCAAAGTAGCCACCGACAGACCTCGCCAACATGGTTGCGTGGTCTGTACCCTTGTCTTTAATGTCTCTTTTAAACCATCCATCAGTACAGATACTGCTACTTCTCGATGGTTTATGTTTGTTTTAATGTCCTCTATACCTGTGTATTTTGCCATATCTAGTAATGCCCTGTGAAAATATTCTGCAGCAGTTTCTGACTCTTTCTGTTTAATGGAGAAAATCTTGTTCCATTTAACTACTGCTGAAAAATACTCCTTTAATTGTAAATTTATTCTTTTTACATTATCTTTGTTGTACACATCTGTAAGAGGTACATCCTGATCCAATCCACAGTCAGCTAAAAATTGAGCTGCGTCGACATTGGAGGGTAAACATGCCCTCAGCAATATCTGCCAGTCTTTGTTATTGGGCTCTAAAGTGTTCCCTAGGTCTCTGATGTATTTCTGGCTGGCAACTAAATCTTTCCTAGGGTCAGGGAATTCGGACACTATGGTTCTTAATTCCATTCGGGAAAATGGGCTGTACATGGCAATGTTCCTAACAGGAGTGATTCCTGTTGTGTCAGTTTTCCCATTTGGCACTGCTATTACCCTAACAGGATTAAGTCTACTAACATCATTCTGTGTAGATTCTACAGCCTGTGGTGAAATGGTTTCAGCATAGTGTATGGTGCCGTACTTACCCGTAGATACGACCTCACCTGTCCCTCCGCTAGGGGCCTTTGTTACTAATCTTAAGGGTTGGGCCATGCCTACTGTTGTTTCTGATATGGTGGCTGCTAGAGAGAGCGCTGATATTGTTGCCGATTCGTCCTCTTGATCACACTCCTGGGGAAAGTTCAAAACAGGGTACAACTTGCACGGGTTAGTACTTGCATTGGTTAACTTATTAACATTTACGCAGTTGCTAAGTGTTTGTTTGTTACACCCTAATGCGTCATTCTCCGCAACCAATTTCTCTCCCGATATGTATGGTGGCGGCGGGGCCGTGGCTATCAATTTCTTGATAGGATTAGATCCCGCCGCCAGAGCCAATCCTCTCTGTATTTCACCCTCCTGTTGCCATAACTGCAAATAATCATAATGTTGGATTCGTCTCTTTGTTGATTTAATGAGACATATCCTCCTCCTTAAATTTTGTAACACTTCTGGGCTAAAGCTACCTACTCTTGGGAATTTCTCCCCGTCATGCACAGTCATTCTCTCCCATTCATCACATAAAACCTCTGTGTGTGAACCATATTTTTCACACATTACGTACCTTGCCGACCCGACTGGTCGGTTTACTGAATCAACCCGAACCGAGGTTGATCGCCCCCTTCCTGAACAATTGGCCCCCATAACTTGCAGGCGTTGCTTTCACCACCTCTGACCTTCAATCAGGGTCTTCAGCGAACCCTTACAATAACCAAAATGTTCACGATAGGCTGACGGTGGCGGTTTACCGAGTACCCCACTCACTCGCCCACGCCGACCAATACGACCTACACACTGCCCTAGTGCTGGCGTACTCGACCCAGGGCCCCTATGAACCTTCGTTTACTGGAACATGTGAGTGTGTTCCGCAGAGCATTGACCCTTTCCAGTAACTGTTGGTTGTTGGACAATTCCTGAGTGACCAGCGAACTTCCCTTCAGAAAATAAAAAATTACACAAATCACGTCAGAATGTACAAATAGTTTTATAACCGGTTGCGTACACAAATGGTACTGGTCAGATTAACTAATGCACACAATTACGTGCGGTACAATCGTTCAGCACATAAGCAACTAATCTTATGTACTGAGCGACCAGTGGAATCGAAAATTTCGGCTGCGAATTCCTTCAGCCAGAGCTTTATTGGCCTATATGGGTTTTGCACCAACCCCCTGGGTTGTGCCCTTTTCTCTTATTTATAGCGGACTTCTTTGTCTGCTGTACCTGGACCTCCTGGTCTGTTCTGGACCTCCTGGTCTGTGCTACAGTATGACCTCCTGGTCAGCTATACTCTACTGCTCAAATTTTATATTTAACAAGGGATGCCTCCCTCGCCACCATGTACGACACTTACATGCATGTACCTCTGCGAGAACTCGACTTCTTGTGGTTCAACCTTGAAAATTGTATAAACTTATATATACAAAAACACTCACTCACCACATATATACTTTTGTTTCTATTTCTATTTCTGCGCAGAAATTTTCTTTAAACCAGATGTGTTGTGAATTTGGAGAAGGATCTGTTAGTCTAAATTTCGGACACTAAAATAAACTTGCGCCATTTATCGCGTTGCCACCTTTTCGCCTGTTAAAATAACACTACCGTGTGATTTGAGTTACGTGAGCGTGCCCGGATGCTCCGTTTGCGTAATATACGCTGCGTGCGTCGGCCTTTGAGTTGCGTACGCGAGTCTCACCCTTTGTTAGAGACACGTGTACGCAAAGCAAATCTCCACCGTAACACAACTAACACGTTTATCAATGTAGATGATCCTCGATCGTCTACCGCGCACCACACCAATCTCTCCTTGTACCTTTAGGTAGAGTTGCGTGTGTGCTTTTACACTTTATCCCTTAATATATTACTTTTACACTTTAACTATGAAATAGCGACAAATCTCTCTTAGCACGTTTTATCAATTATAAAATGGCAAACAGGAGAGTGATATGAAAATACACGAATGAAAAAGAAATGCAGATATGTGCGTGCGTACGCAAGACAGAAATAAACAGTTTTAAAAGACACTAGCTTTTGTTCTTACCTCCGGTTCCGGATTCCTTCAGCACCCTTTACTAAGCGAAGCAGACGCTTAGCCAGACAGCACTACGGGGAATATGATCTCCCGCCCTTTGCTGATGGATAATGTCTGCTGAAATTACCTAGCAGAGATATGTGAAGGACGGACGAGCCGCCAATTGATAAAGCTAAATATTTATCTTATTTAAAACCCTTTAAGAGGTCTAAGAACACTGTACGCTATTGACGTATGGAGTACCGTAAGGGTACGCACGTTGCGTAACAATCGCTTAGCCGTAGTCGAGACGCTCAAGCGTCACGTTCGCTTACGGCCAAGAGATCACAGGCAGGCACGCTATTGGCTGCCGACTAACGTAATGATTCGCTATAGCGATGCGAACGCTCAGGACCACGAGGAGATCACCAGCGGCGCAAACGCTCACAATGTTAAACCCTTATAACTATACCATAAAACAGTGTATTATGCAGTAAACCTTGGTGTAGAGATAGAGTGTGGATGCAACACAGTGTAACCTTATTAACTAAAAAGCGCTCTGAGAATACTTAACACTATAAGAAATACACAGATACCGTGCTTAGGGTCTAACGCCTTATATGAATGTTATACTTGAAAAAAGAATAATACAATACAAGTCATACACTACAATATAACATAGACTAACTAACCAGATAACTACACAGTAAAATACAATACAATACAATTACGTTTTAAGGGAAAATGAGAGAAAAAGGAGAAGAGAGAGAGAGATATGGCCCATAATAACGAGAAAGACAATATGATTGCGGAGAAAACTTACGCACAAAGGTAACGATCGCATGCGCCTCTGGACATCCAGCTCCCGATTATCAGCAATGAGAACCGTTGAAGAGTGAGAGCTGGATGTGGTCGGCTTGTCTATTTATGCCTCACACACAATACAATTCAATGGTCCCTACAATCTCATTGTTCATTGGACACAGGAATTCCTCTTCGCATTATAACAAAAGGTCATAGGTTGATTCATACAGGTGGGCTGTGACAATTTCCAACTGCTCAGGTGGGTGGGAAACTAGGTTTCCCGCCGCATGGATAAGTAAGTGCAAATAATAGTAAATGGACATAAACTTCTTATGTCCATAACTATTCGCACGAGCGATTAATCTGTTTCAAACCAACACCGGAATATTGCTAATTAAATACTCTTCCGATGGATACTAAACACCACTGTATTACTCCTGTCTGACCCTTCGTATCAAACATAGAGGGATCTCTCTGTCCATGAACATGCTACATTAACCAAACTTTCAGATTCTATCAAAGGGACCATTATCTACAAAATACATTATATAGTTAAAATATGTTATGAACGAGTCGCCCGCTAGACGCACACGAACTCTACCATAAATGCGCATACCGTGCGCCTGCGGGTGCCCGCAACAGCGAGTATGCGCACGCACGGGAGAGCGCACGCATGCGCAGCAGGGACACATATGAGGTGCAAATATGGCAGTGTGCATCGTGATATTTTTCTGACTTTGACAAACCCAATAAAGAGGCTTATGCCTCTGTGCTCGTCGGCGACAATATAACAACCACAACGCAATAATACGTTTGCGATCCATGTGATAATGCTGCTCAGTCACACACACACTGTGAAATGCTGCTGCTGCTGCTGCTGCACATGCCTACTTCATCCCAATTTAGAACCACAGCATTAAAACCGGCTAAAAGCTGTTGCATGTGAAAGGCTCAGCCGGCCGGCAAAAAACCGGACAGCTTTTGTCCGGCTTATTGCCGTCCGGCCAAAACCGGGTAGTGTGTTACAGCCCTTAGGCAAGTAAAAGGGTGTTGGCCCTGCAGCTCTACCTGTAGTACGCATTGTGCGTTGGAAGGCACAAAGTAAGCAGACGGGAGAAGTCAGGATAGTGCGCAAGGGCATAGAAGGGAGCGGCTCAAGAAAAGAGAAGTGGAAACAGACAGCAAACTAGGCTGGAGAGAGACCTGAGACAAAGAGATCTGAGTTATACGAGAGCCGACCAGGGGAAACACAAATTATGCAGTCAAGTGTCCCACATTTGGGGAAATCGCAGGAGCAGCACACCCAGAGTGCAATGGGTGAGCCTTGCCCTGGGAGAAGCACCTTCATGATCATAGTATCTCACATGGCAGGTAAGTAGGAGTTGGGCTAGAGCTGGGGAGGGTCGCTGCTCGGGCACCCCCCCTATCAAGTGAAGGAGATCCAACTGAGGCAGCACAAGGGAACTCTCGAAAGAAGAACAAGGCTAGAGGAAGATCTGAGACAAAGAAATCTGACTTTTACCAGAGCTGACCAGAGGAAAGCACAAACACAGTCCCCCACTACCACAAATAATGCAGTCAAGTTTCCCACATTTGGGGAAATCACAGGGGTCAGCATACCCAAAATGCAATGAATGAACCTCACCCTGGGAGAACAATCTTCATGACCATGGTATCTCCTATGCAAAATAAGTATGATTTGGGATAGGGCTGGGGAGGGCCGCTGCTCAGGCATATCTCTGTCAAGTAAAGGAGATTCAACTGAGGCAGCACAAGGGAACTCTCATCTGGGGACAACAACTGCAGGGAGAACACATATTTTCAGAAGGCTGCAGGTAATGTCTTGGAGCTTAAAATTACAATACCTCTGGATTTGGAATTATAGGGGGCGGAGGCCAGAATTTTCCATTTAAGCATTAGGAGTTTCAAAATCTCAAGGGGTAAAAGATGGGTTTCTTGGAGACATGCAATATCTATTGACTGTTTTTGTAAGTATAATAAAACCTTACGGCGTTTAGCCGGAGAGTGGATGCCACCGACATTGAAGGAACCTATCTTCAGCTCAGTCATATGTGTCTGGGTGAGGGGAGAATCCATCCATCTGGGTATAATTCTGCCGGGGCAAAATGGCGGTGAACCTAAATGAGAACAAACATGAGGAGAGAAACGGGGAGGGGAACATGCAATGACAAGACATGGGGAATACATGAAAACATGGCAGTGGCATGGTCAACATGCCAGGAGTCCAAAGGACATAAATGACATTCAACAAATGTAACAATAGATATAACTGTGGGCTGATCCCATATAGTGGGATAGCACTAGACAACTGTAGATACCGCAGCATGACAGGTGTTCAGGGACCCTGTAAGAAGGGCTAACGTAATGGACCTTAACAACAATGTTGAGGAAAACTATAATCTCTATGTCAAATTGAATTAAAGGGTGAGATTATAAGAAGGCCCAGATCAAACAGTAAAAAAGGGGGGGTGGGGAAGGGGCTAGAGTAATAAACGGTGGACGCAGATATATTTCACATAATAACTGGGAGAAAGCAGAATTTTTTAACCATAAAGAGACAGTTCCAAGGGTGGCGAGAGTTCAAGCAGGGGTGTCAGTGATGTCAGCAGCGGAATCCTCACGGTTATCAGATAGGAAGGCGTGTGCATCTTCAGGCATCGTGAAGTCGTAGTGGGTGTCATTAATGAAGATCCTTAGCTTAGCCGGATACATAAGGGCAAAACGTCGGTTCATGGAGACTAGCTTCGAGCAGATAGGAGAAAAGGATTTACGCATACGTGAAAGTTCCATAGAGAAGTCTTGGAAAAGGCGTATTCGGTTTCCTTCCCAGATAAGGTTCTGAATCTTTTGCGAAGCCCTCCAGAATGCCACTTTGTGAAGATAATTTAAACATCTGAATAATGTGACCCTAGGGCGTGATTCATGCGGACGGGGTGGCGGGCCGACTCGGTGAACTCTTTCCACCACCAGGTCCTTACATTCCTCCTCGATGCCTAGTAGCTTAGGGAGAGTCACAGAAACAAAAGTTGCCAATGCTGGGCCTTTAACATTTTCAGGGAGCCCTACCACCCTTATATTATTACGACGTGAACGATTTTCAGCCTCATCAAGTTTGTTCCATAACTGATAATTTTCCTTCTGCAGTTTGATAATGTCTCCTTGTGCCAAATGCATATCATGACATAGCGCTCCTATACGATTTTCAGAGTCTGAGACTCTGGCAGTAAGGTGCTGCAGTTGCTGTGAGATGTCTGCCACAGCCTTAGATAGCAGAGGTGACATTGTGGATTTAATAGCATCCACGATGTCGCCATACGTAGCGGGAGTATCCGGGATGCGGCGTACCTGCGGAAGATCAGTGAGCTCCTGGGGTGAAGCCACCTTCTTAGAGGCCGGGGTGGACGGGGCCGAGGAGGCGTCTGGCGCCATGTTGGGATCGGCGCGGCGCTTCTCCTGACGCGGCGGCTGCGGTTTCTGTGAGGCCCCTGGTGCCAGGTATTTGTCCATCGGGGAAGAGGGGGTGATGCGCTGGGTAGCGGTCGCTGTGTGTAGCCGGGAACAGCTACGTATAAGCAGGTGAACGGGTCCCTGAGCGGAGCAGCGTTTTCAAGCTGCACTCCGCATGCAGCCGGAAGTGGAAGTCCCATTTTAATTTGTTTTAATAGTATATTGACAGTATTGTTTTCTTTCAAAAATCCACTTAATTTTCTTTACCCTATTATTAAAATGGTAATTGACAAAAACAAACTACATTGTCACCAGAAGAGCAATACAAAATGTACAAGTGATATATTAAAATCATCTTTCCAGCTTGAATTTCAATGATGCATTGGGGCAACGATTTTGTGAGAAACATCTTCACCCTTAAATAAAGATTTTCTTAATTCCTTACCTGTGTGCTAATTAGATATCACCTTGTTTTCACATTAAACAGACTTCCACATGAGAAAGCAGCAAGGATGCAGTGGTGTTAATGTTTCCTGGTGTCAACCTGTATTATTTCAGTAGACATTGAAATGAGGATGCATCTTGCTGCCTTTCCAATGAAGCAAGTTTAATTTAGTAATAGGTGAAAAACCATCCCTACAAAGGTGTTAATCAGAGACTTGGCTTTGTGGACACTTTTCAGAGAACAAATTTGTTAGCATAAACATAAAGCCAGAAAATGAAGAGCTGTTTAATCACTCAATAGGATTTTTCTGCCAGCATTTTTCTTTTTCTCTGCAACCCACTGCTAAATTGTACTTCCTATCTGTATTTTTATAAAATCACTTAATCAAATCTAAAGGGCCCTACTCACTGGCCGACCCGCCGCCGAGCTGCCCGACGGCGGATATGGCCGACGAGCGATCCGGCGGCGGGGGGGCAGTGACGGGGGAAGTGAAGTTTCTTCACTCCCCCCGTCACGCGGCTGCATTAAAGTGCAGGCAAATATGGACGAGATCGTCCATATTGGCCTGCATGCACAGCCGACGGGAGACCAGCGATGAACGAGTGCGGGGCCGCGCATTGTTCATCGCAGGAGTCTCCACACTGAAAGATATGAAAGAGTTCTCGTTCATTTATGAACGAGATCGTTCATATCTTTCAAAAAATCGGCCAGTGTGTAGGGCCCTTAACTCTGATTACATCAGAGAAGGCCAGGTACCCTACACCATAAGAGGGGGTTTGAAATTTTGACTTGACTACTTAAAGATCACCAAAATCTGATTCCAAGGTCAATTACGTCCCTGGGTGGGTTTGAACCACCAACCTTCTGGTTAATAGCCAAACACACTAACTGATTGCACCACAAAGACACTTTGCAAAAGTGTATACTGACAAAGGCTAATAAGCATTCATCTAGAACGTTTCCTAGAAAAACTTTAAAAAGTCAATAATCTGGAGAGATTTTGTAAGATGTTTCTTAAATCAACCAACGAAGAAACACATTGGTACTTTCCCATGATGAGTGAGTGCTTCAGGATCTCTTGCACTTACATGTGCAGCAGAGTACTGCAATGGAAGCATGCTGGGCCCATAGCCCAGAGGTAGGCAGATTGAAACTATCCTCTGCTATATGCATTTTTTTTAATTAAAGTAATCCAAAACTGGGATTGATATTTTAGCTCTTTTAATTTTACTTAAAGTACAATAACTTTTACCATTTTAATTTGTTTTAATAGTATATTGACAGTATTGTTTTCTTTCAAAAATCCACTTAATTTTCTTTACCCTATTATTAAAATGGTAATTGACAAAAACAAACTACATTGTCACCAGAAGAGCAATACAAAATGTACAAGTGATATATTAAAATCATCTTTCCAGCTTGAATTTCAATGATGCATTGGGGCAACGATTTTGTGAGAAACATCTTCACCCTTAAATAAAGATTTTCTTAATTCCTTACCTGTGTGCTAATTAGATATCACCTTGTTTTCACATTAAACAGA
Organism: Pseudophryne corroboree; assembly: GCF_028390025.1. NCBI lineage: Eukaryota > Metazoa > Chordata > Amphibia > Anura > Myobatrachidae > Pseudophryne > Pseudophryne corroboree. The sequence goes on from NW_026970063.1 coordinate 276,814, forward strand.
CTTCCACATGAGAAAGCAGCAAGGATGCAGTGGCGTTAATGTTTCCTGGTGTCAACCTGTATTATTTCAGTAGACATTGAAATGAGGATGCATCTTGCTGCCTTTCCAATGAAGCAAGTTTAATTTAGTAATAGGTGAAAAACCATCCCTACAAAGGTGTTAATCAGAGACTTGGCTTTGTGGACACTTTTCAGAGAAAAATTTGTTAGCATAAACATAAAGCCAGAAAATGAAGAGCTGTTTAATCACTCAATAGGATTTTTCTGCCAGCATTTTTCTTTTTCTCTGCAACCCACTGCTAAATTGTACTTCCTATCTGTTTTTTTATAAAATCACTTAATCAAATCTAACTCTGATTACATCAGAGAAGGTCAGGTACCCTACACCATAAGAGGGGGTTTGAAATTTTGACTTGTCTTCTTAAAGATCACCAAAATCTGATAACAAGGTCAATTACGTCCCTGGGTGGGATTGAAACACCAACCTTTTGGTTAATAGCCGAACACATTAACTGATTGCGCCACAGAGACACTTTGCGAAAAGTACACACTGACAAAGGCTAATAAGCATTCATCTAGAACGTTTCCTAGAAAAACTTTAAAAAGTCAATAATCTGGAGAGTTTTTGTAAGAATTTTCTTAAATCAACCAACGAAGAAACACATTGGTACTTTCCCATGATAAGTGAGTGCTTCAGGATCTCTTGCACTTACATGTGCAGCAGAGTACTGCAATGTAAGCATGCTGGGCCCATTACCAAGAGGTAGGCAGATTGAAACTATCCTCTGCTATATGCATTTTTTTTGTTAATTAAAGTAATCCAAAACTGGGATTGATATGTTAGCTCTTTTATGTTTACTTAAAGTACAATAACTTTTACCATTTTAATTTGTTTTAATAGTATATTGACAGTATTGTTTTCTTTCAAAAATCCACTTAATTTTCTTTACCCTATTATTAAAATGATAATTGACAAAAACAAACTACATTGTCACCAGAAGAGCAATACAAAATGTACAAGTGATATATAAAAATCATCTTTCCAGCTTGAATTTCAATGATGCATTGGGGCAACGATTTTGTGAGAAACATCTTCACCCTTAAATAAAGATTTTCTTAATTCCTTACCTGTGTGCTAATTAGATATCACCTTGTTTTCACATTAAACAGACATCCACATGAGAAAGCAGCAAGGAAGCATTGGCGTTAATGTTTCCTGGTGTCAACCTGTATTATTTCAGTAGACATTGAAATGAGGATGCATCTTGCTGCCTTTCCAATGAAGCAAGTTTAATTTAGTAATAGGTGAAAAACCATCCTTACAAAGGTGTTCATCAGAGACTTGGCTTTGTGGACCCTTTTCAGAGAACAAATTTGTTAGCATAAAAATAAAGCCAGAAAATGAAGAGCTGTTTAATCACTCAATTGGATTTTTCTGCCAGCATATTTTTTTTGTCTGCAACCCACTGCTAAATTGTGCTTCCTAGCTGTTTTTTATAAAATCACTTAATCAAATCTAACTCTGATTACATCAGAGAAGGCCAGGTACCCTACACCATAAGAGGGGGTTTGAAATGCTAACTTGTCTACTTGAAGATCACCAAAATCTGATAACAATGTCAATTACGTCCCTGGGTGGGATTGAACCACCAACCTTTTGGTTAGTAGCCAAACACACTAACCGATTGCGCCACAGAGACACTTTGCAAAAAGTACATACTGACAAAGGCTAATAAGCATTCATCTAGAACGTTTCCTAGAATAACTTTAAAAAGTCAATAATCTGGAGAGTTTTTGTAAGATGTTTCTTAAATCAACCAACGAAGAAACACATTGGTACTTTCCCATGATGTGTGAGTGCTTCAGGATCTCTTGCACTTACATGTGCAGCCGAGTACTGCAATGGAAGCATGCTGGGCCCATTACCCAGAGGTAGGCAGATTGAAACTATCCTCTGCTATATGCATTTTTTTTGTTAATTAAAGTAATCCAAAACTGGGATTGATATGTTAGCTCTTTTATGTTTACTTAAAGTACAATAACTTTTACCATTTTGATTTGTTTTAATAGTATATTGACAGTATTGTTTTCTTTCAAAAATCCACTTAATTTTCTTTACCCTATTATTAAAATGGTAATTGACAAAAACAAACTACATTGTCACCAGAAGAGCAATACAAAATGTACAAGTGATATATTAAAATCATCTTTCCAGCTTGAATTTCAATGATGCATTGGGGCAACGATTTTGTGAGAAACATCTTCACCCTTAAATAAAGATTTTCTTAATTCCTTACCTGTGTGCTAATTAGATATCACCTTGTTTTCACATTAAACAGACTTCCACATGAGAAAGCAGCAAGGAAGCATTGGCGTTAATGTTTCCTGGTGTCAACCTGTATTATTTCAGTAGACATTGAAATGAGGATGCATCTTGCTGCCTTTCCAATGAAGCAAGTTTAATTTAGTAATAGGTGAAAAACCATCCTTACAAAGGTGTTCATCAGAGACTTGGCTTTGTGGACCCTTTTCAGAGAACAAATTTGTTAGCATAAAAATAAAGCCAGAAAATGAAGAGCTGTTTAATCACTCAATTGGATTTTAATGCCAGCATATTTTTTTTGTCTGCAACCCACTGCTAAATTGTGCTTCCTAGCTGTTTTTTATAAAATCACTTAATCAAATCTAAATCTGATTACATCAGAGAAGGCCAGGTACCCTACACCATAAGAGGGGGTTTGAAATGTTAACTTGTCTACTTGAAGATCACCAAAATCTGATAACAAGGTCAATTACGTCCCTGGGTGGGATTGAACCACCAACCTTTTGGTTAGTAGCCAAACACACTAACCGATTGCGCCACAGAGACACTTTGCAAAAAGTATATACTGACAAAGGCTAATAAGCATTCATCTAGAACGTTTCCTAGAATAACTTTAAAAAGTCAATAATCTGGAGAGTTTTTGTAAGATGTTTCTTAAATCAACCAACGAAGAAACACATTGGTACTTTCCCATGATGTGTGAGTGCTTCAGGATCTCTTGCACTTACATGTGCAGCAGAGTACTGCAATGGAAGCATGCTGGGCCCATTACCCAGAGGTAGGCAGATTGAAACTATCCTCTGCTATATGCATTTTTTTTGTTAATTAAAGTAATCCAAAACTGGGATTGATATGTTAGCTCTTTTATGTTTACTTAAAGTACAATAACTTTTACCATTTTGATTTGTTTTAATAGTATATTGACAGTATTGTTTTCTTTCAAAAATCCACTTAATTTTCTTTACCCTATTATTAAAATGGTAATTGACAAAAACAAACTACATTGTCACCAGAAGAGCAATACAAAATGTACAAGTGATATATTAAAATCATCTTTCCAGCTTGAATTTCAATGATGCATTGGGGCAAAGATTTTGTGAGAAACATCTTCACCCTTAAATATTTTCTTTATTCCTTACCTGTGTGCTAATTAGATATCACCATGTTTTCACATTAAACAGACTTTCACATGAGAAAGCAGCAAGGATGCAGTGGCGTTAATGTTTCCTGGTGTCAACCTGTATTATTTCAGTAGACATTGAAATGAGGATGCATCTTGCTGCCTTTCCAATGAAGCAAGTTTAATTTAGTAATAAGTGAAAAACCATCCATACAAAGGTGTTAATCAGAGACTTGGCTTTGTGGACACTTTTCAGAGAACAAATTTGTTAGCATAAACATAAAGCCAGAAAATGAAGAGCTGTTTAATCACTCAATAGGATTTTTCTGCCAGCATTTTTCTTTTTCTCTGCAACCCACTGCTAAATTGTACTTCCTATCTGTTTTTTTATAAAATCACTGAATCAAATCTAACTCTGATTACATCAGAGAAGGCTAGGTGCCCTACACCATAAGAGGGGGTTTGAAATTTTGACTTGTCTACTTAAAGATCACCAAAATCTGATGACAAGGTCAATTACGTCCCTGGGTGGGATTGAACCACCAACCTTTTGGTTAATAGCCGAACACACTAACCGATTGCGCCACAGAGACACTTTGCAAAAAGTCCATACTGACAAAGGCTAATAAGCATTCATCTAGAACGTTTCCTAGAATAACTTTAAAAAGTCAATAATCTGGAGAGTTTTTGTAAGATGTTTCTTAAATCAACCAACGAAGAAACACATTGGTACTTTCCCATGATGTGTGAGTGCTTCAGGATCTCTTGCACTTACATGTGCAGCAGAGTACTGCAATGGAAGCATGCTGGGCCCATTACCCAGAGGTAGGCAGATTGAAACTATCCTCTGCTATATGCATTTTTTTTGTTAAAGTAATCCAAAACTGGGATTGATATGTTAGCTCTTTTATGTTTACTTAAAGTACAATAACTTTTACCATTTTAATTTGTTTTAATAGTATATTGACAGTATTGTTTTCTTTCAAAAATCCACTTAATTTCTTTACCCTATTATTAAAATGGTAATTGACAAAAACAAACTACATTGTCACCAGAAGAGCAATACAAAATGTACAAGTGATATATAAAAATCATCTTTCCAGCTTGAATTTCAATGATGCATTGGGGCAACGATTTTGTGAGAAACATCTTCACCCTTAAATAAAGATTTTCTTAATTCCTTACCTGTGTGCTAATTAGATATCACCTTGTTTTCACATTAAACAGACTTCCACATGAGAAAGCAGCAAGGATGCATTGGCGTTAATGTTTCCTGGTGTCAACCTGTATTATTTCAGTAGACATTGAAATGAGGATGCATCTTGCTGCCTTTCCAATGAAGCAAGTTTAATTTAGTAATAGGTGAAAAACCATCCTTACAAAGGTGTTCATCAGAGACTTGGCTTTGTGGACACTTTTCAGAGAACAAATTTGTTAGCATAAAAATAAAGCCAGAAAATGAAGAGCTGTTTAATCACTCAATTGGATTTTTCTGCCAGCATATTTTTTTTGTCTGCAACCCACTGCTAAATTGTGCTTCCTAGCTGTTTTTTATAAAATCACTTAATCAAATCTAACTCTGATTACATCAGAGAAGGCCAGGTACCCTACACCATAAGAGGGGGTTTGAAATGTTAACTTGTCTACTTGAAGATCACCAAAATCTGATAACAAGGTCAATTACGTCCCTGGGTGGGATTGAACCACCAACTTTTTGGTTAGTAGCCGAACACACTAACCGATTGCGCCACAGAGACACTTTGCAAAAATTACATACTGACAAAGGCTAATAAGCATTCATCTAGAACGTTTCCTAGAATAACTTTAAAAAGTCATAATCTGGAGAGTTTTTGTAAGATGTTTCTTAAATCAACCAACGAAGAAACACATTGGTACTTTCCCATGATGTGTGAGTGCTTCAGGATCTCTTGCACTTACATGTGCAGCAGAGTACTGCAATGGAAGCATGCTGGGCCCATTACCCAGAGGTAGGCAGATTGAAACTATCCTCTGCTATATGCATTTTTTTTGTTAATTAAAGTAATCCAAAACTGGGATTGATATGTTAGCTCTTTTATGTTTACTTAAAGTACAATAACTTTTACCATTTTAATTTGTTTTAATAGTATATTGACAGTATTGTTTTCTTTCAAAAATCCACTTAATTTTCTTTACCCTATTATTAAAATGGTAATTGACAAAAACAAACTACATTGTCACCAGAAGAGCAATACAAAATGTACAAGTGATATATAAAAATCATCTTTCCAGCTTGAATTTCAATGATGCATTGGGGCAACGATTTTGTGAGAAACATCTTCACCCTTAAATAAAGATTTTCTTAATTCCTTACCTGTGTGCTAATTAGATATCACCTTGTTTTCACATTAAACAGACTTCCACATGAGAAAGCAGCAAGGATGCATTGGCGTTAAGGTTTCCTGGTGTCAACCTGTAGTATTTCAGTAGACATTGAAATGGGGATGCATCTTGCTGCCTTTCCAATGAAGCAAGTTTAATTTAGCAATAGGTGAAAAACCATCCTTACAAAGGTGTTCATCAGAGACTTGGCTTTGTTGACACTTTTCAGAGAACAAATTTGTTAGCATAAAAATAAAGCAAGAAAATGAAGAGCTGTTTAATCACTCAATTGGATTTTTCTGCCAGCATATTTTTTTGTCTGCAACCCACTGCTAAATTGTGCTTCCTAGCTGTTTTTTATAAAATTACTTAATCAAATCTAACTCTGATTACATCAGAGAAGGCCAGGTACCCTACACCATAAGAGGGTGTTTGAAATGTTAACTTGTCTACTTGAAGATAACCAAAATCTGATAACAAAGTCAATTACATCCCTGGGTGGGATTGAACCACCAACCTTTTGGTTAGTAGCCGAACACACTAACCGATTGCGCCACAGATACACTTTGCAAAAAGTTCATACTGACAAAGGCTAATAAGCATTCATCTAGAACGTTTCCTAGAATAACTTTAAAAAGTCAATAATCTGGAGAGTTTTTGTAAGATGTTTCTTAAATCAACCAATGAAGAAACACATTGGTACTTTCCCATGATGTGTGAGTGCTTCAGGATCTCTTGCACTTACATGTGCAGCAGAGTACTGCAATGGAAGCATGCTGGGCCCATTACCCAGAGGTAGGCAGATTGAAACTATCCTCTGCTATATGCATTTTTTTTGTTAAAGTAATCCAAAACTGGGATTGATGTTAGCTCTTTTATGTTTACTTAAAGTACAATAACTTATACCATTTTAATTTGTTTTAATAGAATATTGACAGTATTGTTTTCTTTCAAAAATCCACTTAATTTCTTTCCCGTATTATTAAAATGGTAATTGACAAAAACAAACTACATTGTCACCAGAAGAGCAATACAAAATGTACAAGTGATATATTAAAATCATCTTTCCAGCTTGAATTTCAATGATGCATTGGGGCAACGATTTTGTGAGAAACATCTTCACCCTTAAATAAAGATTTTCTTAATTCCTTACCTGTGTGCTAATTAGATATCACCTTGTTTTCACATTAAACAGACTTCCACATGAGAAAGCAGCAAGGATGCATTGGCGTTAATGTTTCCTAGTGTCAACCCGTATTATTTCAGTAGACATTGAAATGAGGATGCATTTTGCTGCCTTTCCAATGAAGCAAGTTTAATTTAGTAATAGGTGAAAAACCATCCCTACAAAGGTGTTCATCAGAGACTTGGCTTTGTGGACACTTTTCAGAGAACAAATTTGTTAGCATAAAAATAAAGCCAGAAAATGAAGAGCTGTTTAATCACTCAATTGGATTTTTCTGTCAGCATATTTTTTTTTCTCTGCAACCCACTGCTAAATTGTGCTGCCTAGCTGTTTTTTATAAAATCACTTAATCAAATCTAACTCTGGTTACATCAGAGAAGGCCAGGTACCCTACATCATAAGAGGGGGTTTGAAATTTTGACTTGTCTACTTAAAGATCACCAAAACCTGATCACAAGGTCAATTACATCCCTGGGTGGGATTAAACCACCAACCTTTTGGTTAGTAGCCAAACACACTAACTGATTGCGCAACAGAGACACTTTGCAAAAAGTTCATACTGACAAAGGCTAATAAGCATTCATCTAGAACGTTTCCTAGAATAACTTTAAAAAGTCAATAATCTGGAGAGTTTTTGTAAGATGTTTCTTAAATCAACCAATGAAGAAACACATTGGTACTTTCCCATGATGTGTGAGTGCTTCAGGATCTCTTGCACTTACATGTGCAGCAGAGTACTGCAATGGAAGCATGCTGGGCCCATTACCCAGAGGTAGGCAGATTGAAACTATCCTCTGCTATATGCATTTTTTTTGTTAAAGTAATCCAAAACTGGGATTGATGTTAGCTCTTTTATGTTTACTTAAAGTACAATAACTTTTACCATTTTGATTTGTTTTAATAGTATATTGACAGTATTGTTTTCTTTCAAAAATCCACTTAATTTTCTTTACCCTATTATTAAAATGGTAATTGACAAAAACAAACTACATTGTCACCAGAAGAGCAATACAAAATGTACAAGTGATATATTAAAATCATCTTTCCAGCTTGAATTTCAATGATGCATTGGGGCAAAGATTTTGTGAGAAACATCTTCACCCTTAAATATTTTCTTTATTCCTTACCTGTGTGCTAATTAGATATCACCATGTTTTCACATTAAACAGACTTTCACATGAGAAAGCAGCAAGGATGCAGTGGCGTTAATGTTTCCTGGTGTCAACCTGTATTATTTCAGTAGACATTGAAATGAGGATGCATCTTGCTGCCTTTCCAATGAAGCAAGTTTAATTTAGTAATAAGTGAAAAACCATCCATACAAAGGTGTTAATCAGAGACTTGGCTTTGTGGACACTTTTCAGAGAACAAATTTGTTAGCATAAACATAAAGCCAGAAAATGAAGAGCTGTTTAATCACTCAATAGGATTTTTCTGCCAGCATTTTTCTTTTTCTCTGCAACCCACTGCTAAATTGTACTTCCTATCTGTTTTTTTATAAAATCACTGAATCAAATCTAACTCTGATTACATCAGAGAAGGCTAGGTGCCCTACACCATAAGAGGGGGTTTGAAATTTTGACTTGTCTACTTAAAGATCACCAAAATCTGATGACAAGGTCAATTACGTCCCTGGGTGGGATTGAACCACCAACCTTTTGGTTAATAGCCGAACACACTAACCGATTGCGCCACAGAGACACTTTGCAAAAAGTCCATACTGACAAAGGCTAATAAGCATTCATCTAGAACGTTTCCTAGAATAACTTTAAAAAGTCAATAATCTGGAGAGTTTTTGTAAGATGTTTCTTAAATCAACCAACGAAGAAACACATTGGTACTTTCCCATGATGTGTGAGTGCTTCAGGATCTCTTGCACTTACATGTGCAGCAGAGTACTGCAATGGAAGCATGCTGGGCCCATTACCCAGAGGTAGGCAGATTGAAACTATCCTCTGCTATATGCATTTTTTTTGTTAAAGTAATCCAAAACTGGGATTGATATGTTAGCTCTTTTATGTTTACTTAAAGTACAATAACTTTTACCATTTTAATTTGTTTTAATAGTATATTGACAGTATTGTTTTCTTTCAAAAATCCACTTAATTTCTTTACCCTATTATTAAAATGGTAATTGACAAAAACAAACTACATTGTCACCAGAAGAGCAATACAAAATGTACAAGTGATATATAAAAATCATCTTTCCAGCTTGAATTTCAATGATGCATTGGGGCAACGATTTTGTGAGAAACATCTTCACCCTTAAATAAAGATTTTCTTAATTCCTTACCTGTGTGCTAATTAGATATCACCTTGTTTTCACATTAAACAGACTTCCACATGAGAAAGCAGCAAGGATGCATTGGCGTTAATGTTTCCTGGTGTCAACCTGTATTATTTCAGTAGACATTGAAATGAGGATGCATCTTGCTGCCTTTCCAATGAAGCAAGTTTAATTTAGTAATAGGTGAAAAACCATCCTTACAAAGGTGTTCATCAGAGACTTGGCTTTGTGGACACTTTTCAGAGAACAAATTTGTTAGCATAAAAATAAAGCCAGAAAATGAAGAGCTGTTTAATCACTCAATTGGATTTTTCTGCCAGCATATTTTTTTTGTCTGCAACCCACTGCTAAATTGTGCTTCCTAGCTGTTTTTTATAAAATCACTTAATCAAATCTAACTACATCAGAGAAGGCCAGGTACCCTACACCATAAGAGGGGGTTTGAAATGTTAACTTGTCTACTTGAAGATCACCAAAATCTGATAACAAGGTCAATTACGTCCCTGGGTGGGATTGAACCACCAACTTTTTGGTTAGTAGCCGAACACACTAACCGATTGCGCCACAGAGACACTTTGCAAAAATTACATACTGACAAAGGCTAATAAGCATTCATCTAGAACGTTTCCTAGAATAACTTTAAAAAGTCATAATCTGGAGAGTTTTTGTAAGATGTTTCTTAAATCAACCAACGAAGAAACACATTGGTACTTTCCCATGATGTGTGAGTGCTTCAGGATCTCTTGCACTTACATGTGCAGCAGAGTACTGCAATGGAAGCATGCTGGGCCCATTACCCAGAGGTAGGCAGATTGAAACTATCCTCTGCTATATGCATTTTTTTTGTTAATTAAAGTAATCCAAAACTGGGATTGATATGTTAGCTCTTTTATGTTTACTTAAAGTACAATAACTTTTACCATTTTAATTTGTTTTAATAGTATATTGACAGTATTGTTTTCTTTCAAAAATCCACTTAATTTTCTTTACCCTATTATTAAAATGGTAATTGACAAAAACAAACTACATTGTCACCAGAAGAGCAATACAAAATGTACAAGTGATATATTAAAATCATCTTTCCAGCTTGAATTTCAATGATGCATTGGGGCAACGATTTTGTGAGAAACATCTTCACCCTTAAATAAAGATTTTCTTAATTCCTTACCTGTGTGCTAATTAGATATCACCTTGTTTTCACATTAAACAGACTTCCACATGAGAAAGCAGCAAGGATGCATTGGCGTTAAGGTTTCCTGGTGTCAACCTGTAGTATTTCAGTAGACATTGAAATGGGGATGCATCTTGCTGCCTTTCCAATGAAGCAAGTTTAATTTAGCAATAGGTGAAAAACCATTCTTACAAAGGTGTTCATCAGAGACTTGGCTTTGTTGACACTTTTCAGAGAACAAATTTGTTAGCATAAAAATAAAGCCAGAAAATGAAGAGCTGTTTAATCACTCAATTGGATTTTTCTGCCAGCATATTTTTTTGTCTGCAACCCACTGCTAAATTGTGCTTCCTAGCTGTTTTTTATAAAATTACTTAATCAAATCTAACTCTGATTACATCAGAGAAGGCCAGGTACCCTACACCATAAGAGGGTGTTTGAAATGTTAACTTGTCTACTTGAAGATAACCAAAATCTGATAACAAAGTCAATTACATCCCTGGGTGGGATTGAACCACCAACCTTTTGGTTAGTAGCCGAACACACTAACCGATTGCGCCACAGATACACTTTGCAAAAAGTTCATACTGACAAAGGCTAATAAGCATTCATCTAGAACGTTTCCTAGAATAACTTTAAAAAGTCAATAATCTGGAGAGTTTTTGTAAGATGTTTCTTAAATCAACCAATGAAGAAACACATTGGTACTTTCCCATGATGTGTGAGTGCTTCAGGATCTCTTGCACTTACATGTGCAGCAGAGTACTGCAATGGAAGCATGCTGGGCCCATTACCCAGAGGTAGGCAGATTGAAACTATCCTCTGCTATATGCATTTTTTTTGTTAAAGTAATCCAAAACTGGGATTGATGTTAGCTCTTTTATGTTTACTTAAAGTACAATAACTTATACCATTTTAATTTGTTTTAATAGAATATTGACAGTATTGTTTTCTTTCAAAAATCCACTTAATTTCTTTACCCTATTATTAAAATGGTAATTGACAAAAACAAACTACATTGTCACCAGAAGAGCAATACAAAATGTACAAGTGATATATTAAAATCATCTTTCCAGCTTGAATTTCAATGATGCATTGGGGCAACGATTTTGTGAGAAACATCTTCACCCTTAAATAAAGATTTTCTTAATTCCTTACCTGTGTGCTAATTAGATATCACCTTGTTTTCACATTAAACAGACTTCCACATGAGAAAGCAGCAAGGATGCATTGGCGTTAATGTTTCCTAGTGTCAACCCGTATTATTTCAGTAGACATTGAAATGAGGATGCATTTTGCTGCCTTTCCAATGAAGCAAGTTTAATTTAGTAATAGGTGAAAAACCATCCCTACAAAGGTGTTCATCAGAGACTTGGCTTTGTGGACATTTTTCAGAGAACAAATTTGTTAGCATAAAAATAAAGCCAGAAAATGAAGAGCTGTTTAATCACTCAATTGGATTTTTCTGTCAGCATATTTTTTTTTCTCTGCAACCCACTGCTAAATTGTGCTGCCTAGCTGTTTTTTATAAAATCACTTAATCAAATCTAACTCTGGTTACATCAGAGAAGGCCAGGTACCCTACATCATAAGAGGGGGTTTGAAATTTTGACTTGTCTACTTAAAGATCACCAAAACCTGATCACAAGGTCAATTACATCCCTGGGTGGGATTAAACCACCAACCTTTTGGTTAGTAGCCAAACACACTAACTGATTGCGCAACAGAGACACTTTGCAAAAGTGCACACTGACAAAGGCTAATAAGCATTCATCTAGAACGTTTCCTAGAAAAACTTTAAAAAGTCAATAATCTGGAGAGTTTTTGTAAGATGTTTCTTAAATCAACCAACGAAGAAACACATTGGTACTTTCCCATGATGAGTGAGTGCTTCAGGATCTCTTGCACTTACATGTGCAGCAGAGTACTGCAATGGAAGCATGCTGGGCCCATAACCCAGAGGTAGGCAGATTGAAACTATCCTCTGCTATCTGCATTTTTTTTTGTTAATTAAAGTAATCCAATACTGGGATTGATATTTTTGCTCTTTTATTTTTACTTAAAGTACAATAACTTTTACCATTTTAATTTGTTTTAATAGTATATTGACAGTATTGTTTTCTTTCAAAAATCCACTTAATTTTCTTTACCCTATTATTAAAATGGTAATTGACAAAAACAAACTACATTGTCACCAGAAGAGCAATACAAAATGTACAAGTGATATATTAAAATCATCTTTCCAGCTTGAATTTCAATGATGCATTGGGGCAACGATTTTGTGAGAAACATCTTCACCCTTAAATAAAGATTTTCTTAATTCCTTACCTGTGTGCTAATTAGATATCACCTTGTTTTCACATTAAACAGACTTCCACATGAGAAAGCAGCAAGGATGCAGTGGTGTTAATGTTTCCTGGTGTCAACCTGTATTATTTCAGTAGACATTGAAATGAGGATGCATCTTGCTGCCTTTCCAATGAAGCAAGTTTAATTTAGTAATAGGTGAAAAACCATCCCTACAAAGGTGTTAATCAGAGACTTGGCTTTGTGGACACTTTTCAGAGAACAAATTTGTTAGCATAAACATAAAGCCAGAAAATGAAGAGCTGTTTAATCACTCAATAGGATTTTTCTGCCAGCATTTTTCTTTTTCTCTGCAACCCACTGCTAAATTGTACTTCCTATCTGTTTTTTTATAAAATCACTTAATCAAATCTAACTCTGATTACATCAGAGAAGGTCAGGTACCCTACACCATAAGAGGGGGTTTGAAATTTTGACTTGTCTTCTTAAAGATCACCAAAATCTGATAACAAGGTCAATTACGTCCCTGGGTGGGATTGAAACACCAACCTTTTGGTTAATAGCCGAACACATTAACCGATTGCGCCACAGAGACACTTTGCGAAAAGTACACACTGACAAAGGCTAATAAGCATTCATCTAGAACGTTTCCTAGAAAAACTTTAAAAAGTCAATAATCTGGAGAGTTTTTGTAAGAATTTTCTTAAATCAACCAACGAAGAAACACATTGGTACTTTCCCATGATGAGTGAGTGCTTCAGGATCTCTTGCACTTACATGTGCAGCAGAGTACTGCAATGTAAGCATGCTGGGCCTATTACCCAGAGGTAGGCAGATTGAAACTATCCTCTGCTATATGCATTTTTTTTGTTAATTAAAGTAATCCAAAACTGGGATTGATATGTTAGCTCTTTTATGTTTACTTAAAGTACAATAACTTTTACCATTTTAATTTGTTTTAATAGTATATTGACAGTATTGTTTTCTTTCAAAAATCCACTTAATTTTCTTTACCCTATTATTAAAATGATAATTGACAAAAACAAACTACATTGTCACCAGAAGAGCAATACAAAATGTACAAGTGATATATAAAAATCATCTTTCCAGCTTGAATTTCAATGATGCATTGGGGCAACGATTTTGTGAGAAACATCTTCACCCTTAAATAAAGATTTTCTTAATTCCTTACCTGTGTGCTAATTAGATATCACCTTGTTTTCACATTAAACAGACTTCCACATGAGAAAGCAGCAAGGAAGCATTGGCGTTAATGTTTCCTGGTGTCAACCTGTATTATTTCAGTAGACATTGAAATGAGGATGCATCTTGCTGCCTTTCCAATGAAGCAAGTTTAATTTAGTAATAGGTGAAAAACCATCCTTACAAAGGTGTTCATCAGAGACTTGGCTTTGTGGACCCTTTTCAGAGAACAAATTTGTTAGCATAAAAATAAAGCCAGAAAATGAAGAGCTGTTTAATCACTCAATTGGATTTTTCTGCCAGCATATTTTTTTTGTCTGCAACCCACTGCTAAATTGTGCTTCCTAGCTGTTTTTTATAAAATCACTTAATCAAATCTAACTCTGATTACATCAGAGAAGGCCAGGTACCCTACACCATAAGAGGGGGTTTGAAATGTTAACTTGTCTACTTGAAGATCACCAAAATCTGATAACAAGGTCAATTACGTCCCTGGGTGGGATTGAACCACCAACCTTTTGGTTAGTAGCCAAACACACTAACCGATTGCGCCACAGAGACACTTTGCAAAAAGTACATACTGACAAAGGCTAATAAGCATTCATCTAGAACGTTTCCTAGAATAACTTTAAAAAGTCAATAATCTGGAGAGTTTTTGTAAGATGTTTCTTAAATCAACCAACGAAGAAACACATTGGTACTTTCCCATGATGTGTGAGTGCTTCAGGATCTCTTGCACTTACATGTGCAGCAGAGTACTGCAATGGAAGCATGCTGGGCCCATTACCCAGAGGTAGGCAGATTGAAACTATCCTCTGCTATATGCATTTTTTTTGTTAATTAAAGTAATCCAAAACTAGGATTGATATGTTAGCTCTTTTATGTTTACTTAAAGTACAATAACTTTTACCATTTTAATTTGTTTTAATAGAATATTGACAGTATTGTTTTCTTTCAAAAATCCACTTAATTTCTTTACCCTATTATTAAAATGGTAATTGACAAAAACAAACTACATTGTCACCAGAAGAGCAATACAAAATGTACAAGTGATATATTAAAATCATCTTTCCAGCTTGAATTTCAATGATGCATTGGGGCAACGATTTTGTGAGAAACATCTTCACCCTTAAATAAAGATTTTCTTAATTCCTTACCTGTGTGCTAATTAGATATCACCTTGTTTTCACATTAAACAGACTTCCACATGAGAAAGCAGCAAGGATGCATTGGCGTTAATGTTTCCTAGTGTCAACCCGTATTATTTCAGTAGACATTGAAATGAGGATGCATTTTGCTGCCTTTCCAATGAAGCAAGTTTAATTTAGTAATAGGTGAAAAACCATCCCTACAAAGGTGTTCATCAGAGACTTGGCTTTGTGGACACTTTTCAGAGAACAAATTTGTTAGCATAAAAATAAAGCCAGAAAATGAAGAGCTGTTTAATCACTCAATTGGATTTTTCTGTCAGCATATTTTTTTTTCTCTGCAACCCACTGCTAAATTGTGCTGCCTAGCTGTTTTTTATAAAATCACTTAATCAAATCTAACTCTGGTTACATCAGAGAAGGCCAGGTACCCTACATCATAAGAGGGGGTTTGAAATTTTGACTTGTCTACTTAAAGATCACCAAAACCTGATCACAAGGTCAATTACATCCCTGGGTGGGATTAAACCACCAACCTTTTGGTTAGTAGCCAAACACACTAACTGATTGCGCAACAGAGACACTTTGCAAAAAGTTCATACTGACAAAGGCTAATAAGCATTCATCTAGAACGTTTCCTAGAATAACTTTAAAAAGTCAATAATCTGGAGAGTTTTTGTAAGATGTTTCTTAAATCAACCAATGAAGAAACACATTGGTACTTTCCCATGATGTGTGAGTGCTTCAGGATCTCTTGCACTTACATGTGCAGCAGAGTACTGCAATGGAAGCATGCTGGGCCCATTACCCAGAGGTAGGCAGATTGAAACTATCCTCTGCTATATGCATTTTTTTTGTTAAAGTAATCCAAAACTGGGATTGATGTTAGCTCTTTTATGTTTACTTAAAGTACAATAACTTTTACCATTTTGATTTGTTTTAATAGTATATTGACAGTATTGTTTTCTTTCAAAAATCCACTTAATTTTCTTTACCCTATTATTAAAATGGTAATTGACAAAAACAAACTACATTGTCACCAGAAGAGCAATACAAAATGTACAAGTGATATATTAAAATCATCTTTCCAGCTTGAATTTCAATGATGCATTGGGGCAAAGATTTTGTGAGAAACATCTTCACCCTTAAATATTTTCTTTATTCCTTACCTGTGTGCTAATTAGATATCACCATGTTTTCACATTAAACAGACTTTCACATGAGAAAGCAGCAAGGATGCAGTGGCGTTAATGTTTCCTGGTGTCAACCTGTATTATTTCAGTAGACATTGAAATGAGGATGCATCTTGCTGCCTTTCCAATGAAGCAAGTTTAATTTAGTAATAAGTGAAAAACCATCCATACAAAGGTGTTAATCAGAGACTTGGCTTTGTGGACACTTTTCAGAGAACAAATTTGTTAGCATAAACATAAAGCCAGAAAATGAAGAGCTGTTTAATCACTCAATAGGATTTTTCTGCCAGCATTTTTCTTTTTCTCTGCAACCCACTGCTAAATTGTACTTCCTATCTGTTTTTTTATAAAATCACTGAATCAAATCTAACTCTGATTACATCAGAGAAGGCTAGGTGCCCTACACCATAAGAGGGGGTTTAAAATTTTGACTTGTCTACTTAAAGATCACCAAAATCTGATGACAAGGTCAATTACGTCCCTGGGTGGGATTGAACCACCAACCTTTTGGTTAATAGCCGAACACACTAACCGATTGCGCCACAGAGACACTTTGCAAAAAGTCCATACTGACAAAGGCTAATAAGCATTCATCTAGAACGTTTCCTAGAATAACTTTAAAAAGTCAATAATCTGGAGAGTTTTTGTAAGATGTTTCTTAAATCAACCAACGAAGAAACACATTGGTACTTTCCCATGATGTGTGAGTGCTTCAGGATCTCTTGCACTTACATGTGCAGCAGAGTACTGCAATGGAAGCATGCTGGGCCCATTACCCAGAGGTAGGCAGATTGAAACTATCCTCTGCTATATGCATTTTTTTTGTTAAAGTAATCCAAAACTGGGATTGATATGTTAGCTCTTTTATGTTTACTTAAAGTACAATAACTTTTACCATTTTAATTTGTTTTAATAGTATATTGACAGTATTGTTTTCTTTCAAAAATCCACTTAATTTCTTTACCCTATTATTAAAATGGTAATTGACAAAAACAAACTACATTGTCACCAGAAGAGCAATACAAAATGTACAAGTGATATATAAAAATCATCTTTCCAGCTTGAATTTCAATGATGCATTGGGGCAACGATTTTGTGAGAAACATCTTCACCCTTAAATAAAGATTTTCTTAATTCCTTACCTGTGTGCTAATTAGATATCACCTTGTTTTCACATTAAACAGACTTCCACATGAGAAAGCAGCAAGGATGCATTGGCGTTAATGTTTCCTGGTGTCAACCTGTATTATTTCAGTAGACATTGAAATGAGGATGCATCTTGCTGCCTTTCCAATGAAGCAAGTTTAATTTAGTAATAGGTGAAAAACCATCCTTACAAAGGTGTTCATCAGAGACTTGGCTTTGTGGACACTTTTCAGAGAACAAATTTGTTAGCATAAAAATAAAGCCAGAAAATGAAGAGCTGTTTAATCACTCAATTGGATTTTTCTGCCAGCATATTTTTTTTGTCTGCAACCCACTGCTAAATTGTGCTTCCTAGCTGTTTTTTATAAAATCACTTAATCAAATCTAACTCTGATTACATCAGAGAAGGCCAGGTACCCTACACCATAAGAGGGGGTTTGAAATGTTAACTTGTCTACTTGAAGATCACCAAAATCTGATAACAAGGTCAATTACGTCCCTGGGTGGGATTGAACCACCAACTTTTTGGTTAGTAGCCGAACACACTAACCGATTGCGCCACAGAGACACTTTGCAAAAATTACATACTGACAAAGGCTAATAAGCATTCATCTAGAACGTTTCCTAGAATAACTTTAAAAAGTCATAATCTGGAGAGTTTTTGTAAGATGTTTCTTAAATCAACCAACGAAGAAACACATTGGTACTTTCCCATGATGTGTGAGTGCTTCAGGATCTCTTGCACTTACATGTGCAGCAGAGTACTGCAATGGAAGCATGCTGGGCCCATTACCCAGAGGTAGGCAGATTGAAACTATCCTCTGCTATATGCATTTTTTTTGTTAATTAAAGTAATCCAAAACTGGGATTGATATGTTAGCTCTTTTATGTTTACTTAAAGTACAATAACTTTTACCATTTTAATTTGTTTTAATAGTATATTGACAGTATTGTTTTCTTTCAAAAATCCACTTAATTTTCTTTACCCTATTATTAAAATGGTAATTGACAAAAACAAACTACATTGTCACCAGAAGAGCAATACAAAATGTACAAGTGATATATAAAAATCATCTTTCCAGCTTGAATTTCAATGATGCATTGGGGCAACGATTTTGTGAGAAACATCTTCACCCTTAAATAAAGATTTTCTTAATTCCTTACCTGTGTGCTAATTAGATATCACCTTGTTTTCACATTAAACAGACTTCCACATGAGAAAGCAGCAAGGATGCATTGGCGTTAAGGTTTCCTGGTGTCAACCTGTAGTATTTCAGTAGACATTGAAATGGGGATGCATCTTGCTGCCTTTCCAATGAAGCAAGTTTAATTTAGCAATAGGTGAAAAACCATCCTTACAAAGGTGTTCATCAGAGACTTGGCTTTGTTGACACTTTTCAGAGAACAAATTTGTTAGCATAAAAATAAAGCCAGAAAATGAAGAGATGTTTAATCACTTAATTGGATTTTTCTGCCAGCATATTTTTTTGTCTGCAACCCACTGCTAAATTGTGCTTCCTAGCTGTTTTTTATAAAATTACTTAATCAAATCTAACTCTGATTACATCAGAGAAGGCCAGGTACCCTACACCATAAGAGGGTGTTTGAAATGTTAACTTGTCTACTTGAAGATAACCAAAATCTGATAACAAAGTCAATTACATCCCTGGGTGGGATTGAACCACCAACCTTTTGGTTAGTAGCCGAACACACTAACCGATTGCGCCACAGATACACTTTGCAAAAAGTTCATACTGACAAAGGCTAATAAGCATTCATCTAGAACGTTTCCTAGAATAACTTTAAAAAGTCAATAATCTGGAGAGTTTTTGTAAGATGTTTCTTAAATCAACCAATGAAGAAACACATTGGTACTTTCCCATGATGTGTGAGTGCTTCAGGATCTCTTGCACTTACATGTGCAGCAGAGTACTGCAATGGAAGCATGCTGGGCCCATTACCCAGAGGTAGGCAGATTGAAACTATCCTCTGCTATATGCATTTTTTTTGTTAAAGTAATCCAAAACTGGGATTGATGTTAGCTCTTTTATGTTTACTTAAAGTACAATAACTTATACCATTTTAATTTGTTTTAATAGAATATTGACAGTATTGTTTTCTTTCAAAAATCCACTTAATTTCTTTACCCTATTATTAAAATGGTAATTGACAAAAACAAACTACATTGTCACCAGAAGAGCAATACAAAATGTACAAGTGATATATTAAAATCATCTTTCCAGCTTGAATTTCAATGATGCATTGGGGCAACGATTTTGTGAGAAACATCTTCACCCTTAAATAAAGATTTTCTTAATTCCTTACCTGTGTGCTAATTAGATATCACCTTGTTTTCACATTAAACAGACTTCCACATGAGAAAGCAGCAAGGATGCATTGGCGTTAATGTTTCCTAGTGTCAACCCGTATTATTTCAGTAGACATTGAAATGAGGATGCATTTTGCTGCCTTTCCAATGAAGCAAGTTTAATTTAGTAATAGGTGAAAAACCATCCCTACAAAGGTGTTCATCAGAGACTTGGCTTTGTGGACACTTTTCAGAGAACAAATTTGTTAGCATAAAAATAAAGCCAGAAAATGAAGAGCTGTTTAATCACTCAATTGGATTTTTCTGTCAGCATATTTTTTTTTCTCTGCAACCCACTGCTAAATTGTGCTGCCTAGCTGTTTTTTATAAAATCACTTAATCAAATCTAACTCTGGTTACATCAGAGAAGGCCAGGTACCCTACATCATAAGAGGGGGTTTGAAATTTTGACTTGTCTACTTAAAGATCACCAAAACCTGATCACAAGGTCAATTACATCCCTGGGTGGGATTAAACCACCAACCTTTTGGTTAGTAGCCAAACACACTAACTGATTGCGCAACAGAGACACTTTGCAAAAAGTTCATACTGACAAAGGCTAATAAGCATTCATCTAGAACGTTTCCTAGAATAACTTTAAAAAGTCAATAATCTGGAGAGTTTTTGTAAGATGTTTCTTAAATCAACCAATGAAGAAACACATTGGTACTTTCCCATGATGTGTGAGTGCTTCAGGATCTCTTGCACTTACATGTGCAGCAGAGTACTGCAATGGAAGCATGCTGGGCCCATTACCCAGAGGTAGGCAGATTGAAACTATCCTCTGCTATATGCATTTTTTTTGTTAAAGTAATCCAAAACTGGGATTGATGTTAGCTCTTTTATGTTTACTTAAAGTACAATAACTTTTACCATTTTGATTTGTTTTAATAGTATATTGACAGTATTGTTTTCTTTCAAAAATCCACTTAATTTTCTTTACCCTATTATTAAAATGGTAATTGACAAAAACAAACTACATTGTCACCAGAAGAGCAATACAAAATGTACAAGTGATATATTAAAATCATCTTTCCAGCTTGAATTTCAATGATGCATTGGGGCAAAGATTTTGTGAGAAACATCTTCACCCTTAAATATTTTCTTTATTCCTTACCTGTGTGCTAATTAGATATCACCATGTTTTCACATTAAACAGACTTTCACATGAGAAAGCAGCAAGGATGCAGTGGCGTTAATGTTTCCTGGTGTCAACCTGTATTATTTCAGTAGACATTGAAATGAGGATGCATCTTGCTGCCTTTCCAATGAAGCAAGTTTAATTTAGTAATAAGTGAAAAACCATCCATACAAAGGTGTTAATCAGAGACTTGGCTTTGTGGACACTTTTCAGAGAACAAATTTGTTAGCATAAACATAAAGCCAGAAAATGAAGAGCTGTTTAATCACTCAATAGGATTTTTCTGCCAGCATTTTTCTTTTTCTCTGCAACCCACTGCTAAATTGTACTTCCTATCTGTTTTTTTATAAAATCACTGAATCAAATCTAACTCTGATTACATCAGAGAAGGCTAGGTGCCCTACACCATAAGAGGGGGTTTGAAATTTTGACTTGTCTACTTAAAGATCACCAAAATCTGATGACAAGGTCAATTACGTCCCTGGGTGGGATTGAACCACCAACCTTTTGGTTAATAGCCGAACACACTAACCGATTGCGCCACAGAGACACTTTGCAAAAAGTCCATACTGACAAAGGCTAATAAGCATTCATCTAGAACGTTTCCTAGAATAACTTTAAAAAGTCAATAATCTGGAGAGTTTTTGTAAGATGTTTCTTAAATCAACCAACGAAGAAACACATTGGTACTTTCCCATGATGTGTGAGTGCTTCAGGATCTCTTGCACTTACATGTGCAGCAGAGTACTGCAATGGAAGCATGCTGGGCCCATTACCCAGAGGTAGGCAGATTGAAACTATCCTCTGCTATATGCATTTTTTTTGTTAAAGTAATCCAAAACTGGGATTGATATGTTAGCTCTTTTATGTTTACTTAAAGTACAATAACTTTTACCATTTTAATTTGTTTTAATAGTATATTGACAGTATTGTTTTCTTTCAAAAATCCACTTAATTTCTTTACCCTATTATTAAAATGGTAATTGACAAAAACAAACTACATTGTCACCAGAAGAGCAATACAAAATGTACAAGTGATATATAAAAATCATCTTTCCAGCTTGAATTTCAATGATGCATTGGGGCAACGATTTTGTGAGAAACATCTTCACCCTTAAATAAAGATTTTCTTAATTCCTTACCTGTGTGCTAATTAGATATCACCTTGTTTTCACATTAAACAGACTTCCACATGAGAAAGCAGCAAGGATGCATTGGCGTTAATGTTTCCTGGTGTCAACCTGTATTATTTCAGTAGACATTGAAATGAGGATGCATCTTGCTGCCTTTCCAATGAAGCAAGTTTAATTTAGTAATAGGTGAAAAACCATCCTTACAAAGGTGTTCATCAGAGACTTGGCTTTGTGGACACTTTTCAGAGAACAAATTTGTTAGCATAAAAATAAAGCCAGAAAATGAAGAGCTGTTTAATCACTCAATTGGATTTTTCTGCCAGCATATTTTTTTTGTCTGCAACCCACTGCTAAATTGTGCTTCCTAGCTGTTTTTTATAAAATCACTTAATCAAATCTAACTACATCAGAGAAGGCCAGGTACCCTACACCATAAGAGGGGGTTTGAAATGTTAACTTGTCTACTTGAAGATCACCAAAATCTGATAACAAGGTCAATTACGTCCCTGGGTGGGATTGAACCACCAACTTTTTGGTTAGTAGCCGAACACACTAACCGATTGCGCCACAGAGACACTTTGCAAAAATTACATACTGACAAAGGCTAATAAGCATTCATCTAGAACGTTTCCTAGAATAACTTTAAAAAGTCATAATCTGGAGAGTTTTTGTAAGATGTTTCTTAAATCAACCAACGAAGAAACACATTGGTACTTTCCCATGATGTGTGAGTGCTTCAGGATCTCTTGCACTTACATGTGCAGCAGAGTACTGCAATGGAAGCATGCTGGGCCCATTACCCAGAGGTAGGCAGATTGAAACTATCCTCTGCTATATGCATTTTTTTTGTTAATTAAAGTAATCCAAAACTGGGATTGATATGTTAGCTCTTTTATGTTTACTTAAAGTACAATAACTTTTACCATTTTAATTTGTTTTAATAGTATATTGACAGTATTGTTTTCTTTCAAAAATCCACTTAATTTTCTTTACCCTATTATTAAAATGGTAATTGACAAAAACAAACTACATTGTCACCAGAAGAGCAATACAAAATGTACAAGTGATATATTAAAATCATCTTTCCAGCTTGAATTTCAA